>NC_090752.1:68735132-69070132 GCF_036898095.1 Palaemon carinicauda | reverse complement strand
GTACCAAAAACCTCATTGACCCACTCCACAAACAAAATGAAGGTCATCCAAATCTTGTTGTTTGACCTCCATATGGCATTCAGTTGCTTCTTTTGCACCTTGTAGTTCTTAAAGATTAGCACAGAACAGCAGTGTTAGTTTCATGGGCGTGTAATTACCTTCTCTTCTTCTGTAATTAAGGGCCTCCTTGGCATCTTCTTCCAGAACAGACCGATCTCATCGAAGTTTAACAATTGCTGTGGCTTGTAAGACTCAAAGCCTATGAACATTTTAAATTCCAAAATGAATGCCTCTGATGCCTTGACCTAAAAGTTTGCAGTCACACCATGTCACACAACACTACAGATGCCCGTTCTTCTCTTGAAGTTTTCAGACCAGCTAAAGCTTGCTTTGAAAGTTGCTTTTTCTTAGTCTGCTGATGTACCTGGCTCATATTTCATAAAGCTAGTAAAGGTTTCTCACAAATAATTCTTTAGGTTATCTTGTGTGCTAACTGCTTCTCATTTATCCATATCAGAAGCAGGTTCTCGATATTATCTAGAGCACGTGGCTGTTGTTTTGTCAAAGTGAGCCCTTCTTTCGCAGTATCAATTGCTTTGATTTCTTCCTTTTTCTTGAAAATCGTACATATTGTTGATGTGCGAATGTACATTTTTGCAAGAGCTGTCACACAAGTACCTTGATCATGGATACTGTGCAACTGTTTTTTCGCTCATTGCGTGCTAGTACCGTTAATACTTTACCACAAAATCTAAGAATACAGAGTAAAATGTTTGTTCCCAGAGCAATATAATGCTTGTAAATTATACTGTCTTGCTCGTAAACTGAGGTTTTTAGTGTTTTGTGCTCATTGTGACTTTTTCATAAAATGGTGTTTTGACTCTTCTTTATATGAGTTTTTAGAAATACAATATTTTATTAATTGGCCATTGTGTATTATAGGCATGTCTAAGAGCAGCAGCCATGTACACTGTGTGTGGTGATCAGTTGCGACAGTCCAAAAGTGCAAGAGCAGGCCTTAATCTCTCAGTAGGACGTTTTATGAGATGGATGTGTGATGTACGGATTGGAAAATTCATTCACGAGTAAGTACAGTACTTTGTTAAGATTAATATACTTTTTCACTAAATTGTCTAGAACTTTTTGTGACGGAACATTTTGTGTTGAACATAAATTGAAGCCTATTGTAATCTAATATTCCCATTACAGGTATGCAGCAGTTTACTTAACAGCGGGTATGGAAAATTTATTAGAGGAAATGGTTTTACAATGCCTTCCAGCTGAGGAAGATCATATGCTTACTGCAAGTGTATTGGAGCATGCTATTGCAAATAATGGTGACCTTTGGGGATTACTGCAACCGTATGCTCATCTTAATGCTGGAAGGACTGCCACAGGTATGATTAAAATCACTCATGCTCCTCTTTCTATGTACATACAATTTTTTAAGTGATTCAAAATATCATTTTGAAAGAAAATATTTTGATGCTAAAATTTTTATAAATTTTATTGAAGTATTTGCTCAGTAAAATTATTGCACTTTCGTTGAACCTCATATGTTCACTTAACTTGAAATATTTTTTGATAAAATTCCTTTTGATATTTGATACAGGAGCATTGTGTTTGCCAAGATGGGCAAGCACCAATAGCATCGAGGCATCCTCTGGTAGTGGAAGTTCATCAACCGGCGCTAGTAGAGGTAGTGGTGGAAGCGCTGGTTCGGTAAGTGGTGCTGGTGCAGGGGCAACATCTTCAACACCAGTCGCAGCTGGAGGAAATGACGGAGTTGGAAGCAGTAGCAACAGCAGTGGTCCTCAGCCCTCAAGATGCTCATCAAGTGTTACTTTAACTCCTGAAGAACATTCAAGAAGTAGTAAGGTAATGAATATTTATCAGCATCAGTAAAGTTAAGAAAATTTTGCTTATCCAGAATTAAATTCTTGAATAATACATGTTCTGTACTTTTAATTCTTCTTGTATACTTTGAATTATAAAGAAAAATGTTACTTATGATAAAAATGTTTTGTAATTTTGCAGACACTGGAGCAATCCCTCTTAACAACTTGTGTTGGATCTTTAGCTGAACTGAGTGAATTGTTGAGTGTCGTTGCTCTTCATCATCACAGAGCTACTAACACAGCATCCCCTACTCGTGCTCAGGTACTTTACACAATTAACAACAATATAAGCAATCCTGCTGCCATGTTTTATGTTGAGGCTGACTATTATCATGATTTTAAGATGATGAAACAAATTATTCTATACAATCTATTCAAAAGAAAACACGGTATCTTTTATGCTAGTAAGGTTAAGTGTTAAATTCAAGAATAATGTATGATTTTCTTCTGATTCATTTAAGAGAGCACTTCAGTGGAATTCATTAAAAATCATTGAGAAATCCTTATTAAATAAGCATATAACTACTGTAGTACTACCACTACTGTATACATCATTTGATAATATTCCTGTACTTTTAGGTAACGTGGGGACCATCTGCTTTACACGCACTATTCTACTTTATGCGTTGTAGTCAGCTTGAGCATGCTGAGCATGCATCTCGAGCACCAATTCAAGAACTGGTGTATGAGAGGCCTTATATTGTTTTACCGCCTATTCTGGAATGGGTCAGAGTGGCTACTGCACACACAGAACATCGTCATTCTACAGTAGTTGACAAAGATGATGTTATGCAGGCTGCTAGACTGTTACTTCCAGGTGTAGATTGCCCTGTGAGAATGATTGGGTAAGATATGTATTTTATATTATTTGATACCTATTTGGCAATTTTTGGTAAATGCTTGTGAACAATCCACCCGAGTTCATTAACTTCTAGCAGATATATACTGTTTATTTGTTAGCTAAGTTTAAAGTCTTTTTTTTCACTGATGCATAAATCTTTTTAATGTAGATAAAACAAACTTATAAGAGTTCAAAATGCAATGTTGGTATAATTATGTGGGAACAGATAGAAAATTTTATGACAAAGAATTAAAGATTGGGGCTGAAGGGACACGAAAAGAATCTCAATTGTGCTTTATAAGGAAGGAATTATGTTGTTACCAAACTATTCTTATACACACATATACATGAGAACATCTATTGTTCAGATTAAATATTATACAGTATTGTGGTTTTAACATCAGTGAAGTAATTACACTCTTATTAAATAAAAGTAGGTTTTACTATTTAAAATGTGCAGACCAAAGTTCCTTCTATTATTACTTGGGAATTTATTGTGTGTAAACAATACACTCTACTGTATCATTCTCTAAGTTAACATACCTTGGAGTTACCTTTCCTACTACCACTAGAGAGCTATTGGGTCCTTTGACTGGCCAGACAAACTACATTGGATCCTTTTCGGGTTACAGCTCATTTTTCATTTGCCTACACGTACACCGAATAGTCTGGCGTATTCTTTATACATTCTACTCTTTCCTCATATACCCGATATAATTAAGATGATGAACAATTCTTCACTTAAGGGGTTAACTACTGTACTGTACAGTAACTGTTTGTGGCTGCTGTCCACTTAGTAAGGGTAGAAGAGATTCTTTAGCTATGGTAAGCAGCTCTTCTAGGACACTCCAAAATCAAATAATTATTCTCTATTCTTTGGTAGTTCCATAGCCTTTGTACCATGGTCTGCCACTGTCTTGGGTTAGAGTTCTCTTGCTTGAGGGTACCCTCAGGCACACTATTCTATCTATTTCCTTTCCTCACTGGGCTGTTTTACTTGTTGGAGCCCTTAGCCTTATAGCATCCTGCTTTTCCATAAAGGGTTGTAATGTAGCCAGTAATAATGTACAGTAACTTCAATTATTTTATTACCTCCTTTTAGTGTACAGGTATGTATTTTGACATGTAAAAATGATGTTTGTAAATTTTTAGTAATTTGAATAAATAAAAATAGTTACATATTTATTATAAATTGTAATTATCAAATACTGTTTTAGCACATTATGTAGTTCTAAAAAGGTGTTATAGTATTCATGTAATCTACCAAACATTGTTAATGTATTCTCATAAAAAATGGCCTAATAAATTTGTCATATATATTCAGGTATGAGGAACTCATGTGCCCCCGACGTCAGCTGGATGAGTTGGAATGTGCTAAAAAGTTTAAAGTTGACCTCGCTTTTAAGATGTTGTCTTGTGGGAGAACAGACCTTGTTCCACATGCATTGCAGCTTTTACCAGCAACCAAAGTAAGAAGCTGGGTTAGTTTTCCCTTGTCAATTGATATACATGATTTATAATATATTTTATTTGTAGGATAGGAAGAGTGAACATTGGAGTATAAAGAAATTATGTTAAATATATATTATGTGTTTGATTATTTCACAATATATATATATATAAATATTTATTCAGTATTATGTATATTCATTATGCATGAATGGTAACTTCAACTTGACAGTACTAAAAGAAATACGTAGAGGTATCACACTTATCTCTGACCATAGAATGCTTGTCCTGTAACATTATGTATGTCTTTGATTCATACCTAACCTATAGAATATGGTTAAGTAATTGTTTGACTTGCATTGAATTATGAGCCAGCCTTATGATATACTTCCTTTTTAAGACTTACAAAAGCTTTATTTCTTATCTAAGCAATCTCAAAGTATAATTGAACTTCATACCTCAAAGTATAATTGAACTTCATTTACAGGTAAATACGGTTAATGAGTATGGATTAACACCCCTGATGTTGGCATGCATTCGTGGTGATGAACCAATGGTAAACATGCTCCTGGATGCTGGTGCTGATGTTGATGCTGAAACACCTCCCACTGGCCCGGCTTATTTAATGGCTAATCCAGAAACCCAGCATTGGACTGCTCTTACATATGCATCTATTCATGGCCATCTAAATATTGCAAAAACTTTGTTGGAGAAGAATGGAAATGTTGAAGGTGGAGCACGGCTGGCAGAGGAGAAATGCACAGAAACACCATTGCAAGTTAGTATGAAAGTAACTCATGTGATGTAGTATAGTCATATCTTATCAATTAAATGTCAATATACATTCTAGCTGAGTAATGCTATCTGTCTTATTTAACATATGGTATTTTAATGAGCTACTAATTTTAGTATCAAGGAAAAAAATTACCACTGTATTTTCTTACATTTCAGGTTGCAGCAGCTGCTGGTCATACAGATATGATAGCCCTGTTGTTGACTTATGGAGCTAATCCTTACCTGTCAACGTTAATGAAAGACTCCCTTTGCTATTCTGGGGCTGCCCAAAGAGGCTGCTATGCTGCTATTGCTGTTGCTGCAGCACATGGTCAAAGACCTATACTTCACAAACTTTTGTCCCAGCCACAGGTATGGTGAAGTGAATGCTGTTCATTTTTATGGTTATGTAGACCCCAAGTAGAGGTATGACTGAAGACTGACAGATGAATTTATGCTACTTTGAGTTTCAAGATGAAATACCAATCAGTTTAATCATTTTATGATGTAACTGTTAGTGAAATTAAAACATATGTAGTCAGTTTTATGGATATGATTAGTTGTAATAGTAAAGTAACTAAAATCCATTTGGTCGATGTTTGTTTTAAAAGACGATGTAAAATGTTTTCTTACTACAGCATGCATCAGCGCGAGAGGTGTTGTCTTTGGAAGAAATTTTAGCAGAAGGTGCAAGTGGTAACACATCTGATAGAGATCGAAGACCGGGACGACAGATGTGTATTGTAGATGACCCCTTAGGACGAGGCAGCCTAGCTTCTAGTGGCTCGGAGTCATCACAAGTAGTCAAGTTGACAAAACAACAGATTAAAACTCTTCAAGAAGCAATGTATCATTCAGCTGAATCTGGACATCTCGGTTTGTTATTTATCCATCATTTGTTTACTAGAATAATGTAGAAGAAATTCCTTGCCACAATAGGGACTTGATGCAAATTTCTATCATTTAAACATCCCAAAGCAATGGATTTCTTTGAGTTACACACTACAGTAATTTGACTTTTTTTCTTGGCCGTTATGAGAAACACACTGCAGCTTTTCTGTTTATGACATGGAAACTTTACTATACTATTGTGCAGTGTATACTACTGCGGTGAAAAAATTAGTAACAGGAAATTGTTGGAGCGTGTGCGTGCATTTACTATTAACTAAGTGATTCTTTCATTACTTTACTGGGGAAATTTATCTTTTGAAAGGAAAGAAAATAGGAAAAAATGTTGAGGTAGAAGTCAATAAACCAAGCTTCTGAAGAAGCAGAAATATGAACATCAGGGGAGGTTCATAGAAATAATTTAGCTTTTTAGGATAATTAAATAACCTCTTATATTGAACATTGCATGGACTTTTAGAATGGGTATTATGTGTAGTATTATCTCATGACATTGGCTCTTAATAAATCTAAAGTTCTTAATGTAGTAAATTTGGGGACTTTAGTTGTTTATTGGTTACTTTTTAAATGCATTTTTGTACAGTGAAATGCTATTTTCTTATTTAAAAGGGAGTTAACCCCCTTGTTTTATTTGGTGTTGTAGTGTTCATATGTATGCAATAATTAATTGGATTTTAATTTAATCATTATGTTCCTGCATCATTACCATTTCTGATACAATTAAGAAGCAAGGGAATGCAGTCAGTAATGCCAGATAAAGTGGAATAGGTAAATCGAGTGGCTTGAAGAAATATTAATACATCGCCTTATGAACTTTCATATAATCATTGTATGCTGCATAGCTAATTGTGGTAAAGAAACATGCTGAGCTTATGCTGTTTCATATATTTTAGAAGGTTTGGTTACTTTGGGAGGTTTTTTTTTATATAAAAAGGGTAGTAAAATTCCCTAGATATATTGGCAACCATTTAACAATAATAAAAACAAAAAATTAATAATAAAACTTATTTCTATACTTGCCTGATGTTCATATTGCTTCTTTTCTAGAAACTTGGGTTAATCGATAATCACCTGAAGGAAAATTTTAAATTTCTCATTTTCTTTCCTTGCAATAGACACATGCCTCATGGCACCAAGAGTCTGTGGGGAGGAGGGTAGGCATGTATATGAACATCAAGGTGAGTATAGAAATCATTTTATTAAAATTCTGTCTATTTTTCTATGAATCTCTATTAAGAGCCTTGTCCACATCCAAACCAACATACTTTACTTACTTTGATGGCTGCTTTTCCGGTCCCATACAGCAGGAGAACCCTACTCTCTACAGGACCTCCACTTCAATATTTTGAACTTGCAACAAAAGAAGAAAGGACCGAATCCTCTCCACTGACAGAAAGACTCGATAATGAACTGTTGTTATTATCATTCCCAAATATAGAACAACTTCTTGAAATTGACCAGGATATTAATCTGAGAAACCACACTTATTGAATCCAAATCATTTCTTATGAACCGCTCAAAATTAACCAATCATTCAAGTATAAAAGAACTCTTAGCCCCGAGAATTCTTAACCATTTTAAGATGGGTGCCATCATTCTGGTGAACACTCGAGTGGTTGTCCTGAAACTGAAACATAGGCAACTTGAATTGGTAAACTTTTGACCTATTGACAAAACAGAGGTAATTTTTTCAATTGAGATGAATCGGAATGTGAAAATATGCATCTAAGAGGTCTCTTGAAAACTTCCAATTTTTTTCTTTATTGTTCCCAAACTGTCAAGGGACGAGACATCTATAGCTGGTCTCCAGTCCCCTAAAATTTTAGGGACTAGGAATATCCTGTTGTGAAATCCTGGTTACAGCTTTTAGACCTCTTCTATCCGATCTTTATCATGAAGATTCCCAATTCCTAGCTGTAAAATTTGAGTTTTTGCTGTATTAGTAAAATAAATTACATGGAACTGGGTTTTTTAACAAGGGAGGATTAGAAGATTGAGGAATTCAGTAATATTTTTTTACAACTGCTAAAATCTACAGACCAGGATGAAGGCTTTCCCAAATAGGATAGAAGTGGGAAAATCTCCTCCTACTGAAATTTACCAGATTTTTTAATCTGTTTGGCAACCCCGATTGGACTTCAGACATTCGGCCACTGAAACAAAAGGAGATCTGGCAACAATTCTGTGGTTGAAGCATTTGACCCAAAGGTCTCAACTTGATGACCTTAAAATATCAATATTAGTCCTGGTTTCTACTGTTGCAGCTACTTAATCAATTTTTACTACATCTGAAACAGGCCCTTAAGTATGAGAAGAAATTAATGACCTTTTGTACCTCAAAGACTGACCCCAACATAGGCACATACCTGCTCTCTTCTCTTAATCACAAAACACAAAGACTGATAAAACCTTGTAAGCCCCATGTGATAGTTGTTCCAAGTTAAATTCAAATCCAATTCAAATTCTGATGTCCTGAAAATTTCTGTTGTAAGGACTAGCAATAACCTTTATTATAGAATCTGCAAAGTAGTGCTTCAAGAACATCCCCTACTTGATTATCCACAAACTACAGTACATTTATGTAGTCAATCAGCTGTAAACCTCACATTTAAAGATCTTTTTTATTAGGAGTAATTATGTGCTCAAGGCAGGAAATTAAATAATCTTGAACAAGATTAGGTAACTGATTACTGTAGTCTTATACAAGTCAGCATGTATTTGTGGTATAGAATGCTTCAAGACTAAATGAGAACTAGAATTAATAGCCTTCTTAGAATGTGAAATAACAATTTATCAATTCTCTCTACATTGAAGTTGGAAAGTTGAGAGGAGTAAATAGTCAAGGAAGTATCTGTCTCCAAACACTTTGAAGAATAAGCAGCATCAGAACTTGCCTTAAGCAACTTTTTAGGGTATTTTTCAGCGATAACCTTATGAAAGGTTGGAAAGGGAGTTATTTCTTTCAGGGTCTTCTGTGTTTTCCTCCTTATTTTCCTGAATAGGAGGATAAGCTGGAATTATTTACTGATTTTCCAGTTTACTATATTAACAACTGAATACATATGGTATGCCATGGCATCCACGTGTAAAATACATGTTGATTAATAGCGCATACTTTAGTGAGTGGAGAGATATTAGGATTCAATCTACCAACTCGGTCTTCTGCCTCACAATATTTTTGTCTAAACGAGTGACTAGGATTGCAGGAATGCACAAATTTAGCATTAGAAGGGTCTAAAGTAATCAAAGAATTTAATGTTCTGTGAAAGACTAACCAATCTGTATGGAGCAGTGAACTTTCAGAACCCTTACTGAATGGAACATTATGTTGAATTAGGGTTAGCAACCATGCAGGTGGGATCAGAATTACCACCTTCAAGTGAAGACTTTGAAGACAAATCAAGCTAGAGACATTAAGAGCTTTTGAAGCTTCTCACTATCAAAACTTAGTTGTTTAATTGCTGGAATGTCATGATTGTCATAATTTCCTTCTATAATAAACTAGCCTAGTCTTCTCTGGATTTCCCACTGAACTAAAAGGAAGTTCCCTTTCATGCTTTGAATGTTTAGATTTGATCAACAACCATTGAAACATACTTTTCCATGTGAGGAATAGTGAGGTATTTGCACTCTTCACAATTTATTTAAATTACAGTATTATCCCTGACATAAGATGCAGAGTGAGTATGGATCATGATCACCCAGAAACAATTCCCTAGAACAATTACTACTAAATCCAGAGGAAGACATCTTGAAATGCTCTAAAATTATAACAATCTGGAGAATGTCAAACATATTTAACAGAGAAATTGAATAATAAAGAAACTGGTGCATCATCCCTTCACTACTTACTATTAACTGCAGTAATGTTTCATTAACTAACCAAAGGAATATGTCTATTGAAAGGAAAGAAAATGGGAAATTTTTAAATCAAACTTCAAAATAAAAAGAAATATGAACTTCAGGTTAGGTGCATAAAAATATAAAATTCTCTGGCCTAAAACTTATAATCCAATGCAATCCTAAAAATTTAAGACATCAGTTTAGAAAATTATACAAATTTAGTGTACAGTACTGTAGTTTTTACTTTGAGGATGAGTTGATTTCATTATTTAACATTACCAAAAAATTGGCTATATAGTTTTGTTAAGTGATCCTCACTTTTGATTGGTTTAAGTTATGCAGTAATAAAAGCATTTCAAAATTTTATAGTGATTAGTATTTGATACTTTTTTTCTCGATGAAGATAAATGTAACTAAATGCTATACTTTTTCTATACTGATGATATTCAAAGTAATAAACCATTAAAGATACATTATGTCGATACAGACACTGAATAGTTATTTTTATCCTTTATAATTTTGTTCACAGAAATGACTTTAGACTTACGGAATTTGGGTGTGCCTTGGACTTTACACTGCTGGATGCATACTCTTGCAACAGCACATGAACATCGATTGGAATCCATTATTGACCAGTTACTCCAGGACTTTCTCCAAGTTTGGCCAGATGATTATTCTGCTCAGTTTGTAGATGAATGTTTGCCACTACTCTTCAATATATTTAGATACAGCAAGGTGAGTTTGCAAACAATTATCAGCAATGGATTTACAGACTGTTCTCTAATTATATCAGTGAAACCATTAATTATCATCATAAAAAATTGTATCTGCTTTTTTGTTTAAACTGGTTTTACAGTACATATGTAATGATTTCAGGTATTCATCTTGAATTAAAACTTCCATATCTACTGCTTTCTGGTCAAATGTTCCTCATAACTCTCGTCATGTTAATGGTACAAATATATTCTGCAGTTGCAACTGCTAAATCTTTATAGTAAAATACTTAGCTTTGTTGCTCATCTGATATGATTAAATTAGGAATTATTCTTAACTTACAAATTTCTTCCATCCTTACAGAATGAAGGCACGTCATTGCTTCTGGCAGACATTTTCTCTTCTTGTTATGGTAAAGAACCTATAAAAGAAATCCGTGACACAACGATATCTGGAGGAGCCCGGATAGATCCAAAATTTGTTAATAACCCAGAATTATCAGATGTTCAATTCAGAGTCGAGGGTCGTGTCTTCTATGCTCATAAAATCATCTTGGTCAATGCTTCATCTAGGTTTAAACAAATGCTCAGCTCCAAGTTTTGTGAAGGAAATCCTCCAATTGTACAAATTCATGATATCAGATATGATATCTTTGAGGTGAGTTGAAAAATCAGTGTAAATACTGTAAAGGCAAAACTAGATTTACATTTTAAAAGTGAGATACAGTTATGAATTGGAAGGAAATGCTTTAATAATTCAAGATGGTTAACATAACTTTAATTACCCATTATATATTTTACAGCTTGTTATGCAGTCTCTTTACAAAGGAGGTTGTGAAAACTTGGAAGTTGAAGCTGGTGATGTTCTTGAGCTTATGGCTGCTGCAAATTTCTTCCAGCTTGATTCTCTCTTACGTTATTGCGAATCAAGATGTTCTAAACTAGTACTTCTTGATAATGTTGTTTCCATGTACATACATGCCAAGGTAGAGTATTTTAAAATATTTTTTACTACTCATAATGAAAATTGCATTTTGAGAGATTTATTTAATATTTAGTAAAAGACAAGAGAATGACAATAAATATAGCTGTGAAAGGGTGTTATCTTACCGATCTCATATAGATCTCATTAGGATCATGATTAAGTGGCAATACTATTTACATTTTACACCCATTTTGCTTACTCTATTCATTTGACGTAGGGGAGCCAGTCATCTTTATAAGTAGCCTGGTAAAATTGACCATGGCATCTCCTTTCTCATGCACTGTGGTTACACTTACTATCCATAGATTAATTGGTTTCCCATTACCTATAATCTTACCTCTTTCTAAGAGTCTTACTGTATTTAGAATCACAGAATTCTTCCTATTTTTTTTTTTTTTATTCTTGGGGTCCCAGAAATTCTTGACATTATGTTTAGTTTATAATCGTTCTAGGAATTCTAAAGCATCAGTCATGTTTTTATAGTTATAACAAAAAAGAGTCATCTGTGGTTCCTTCTCTTCTGAAAAGTTCGAAACAGGTATGTTTATGGAATAGCTAGCTGGTGAAACCTGTTCTGAAGAAAGAACTAGCAGCAACTGACACATGCTCTGTATAGGGTACCCTCTACTGAAGGAGAAATTAGTTAATGTTAAGTATTTAGAGCCAGGCAAAAGAAGGTTCTGATATGCAAAGCTGTTGACATAAGCACATGAAATCCAGGAAGTTTCATTGAAATAAAAAAAGGGTCTTAAGTCACCCTCTCATCTGAAAATTAACCCTTTGAAGAATCTCTTTCTCACATATCATATTGGCATAAGTGCCCTGAGCAAGTTGAAACAGCTATAATAAAGGGAAAATCTTCAAGGGCTATGCGTTCATGATTAACCAGAATTTGCTTTATTATCATTATTGCTAGCTAAGCTACAACCTTGGTTGGGAAAGCAGGATCCTATATGCATTTGTGTTTATTCAAGGATCAGGATCAGCAAACTTCACAATTTCACCCTGTCTACTTGGAAGATATCTGTAAATGCTATATTATTGCACTTGCATCAGCATCTATCCATTTCCTATCATTTGAGGGTGATTGTAGCTCCTTGAAGATGTTCATCTTCTTCCCTAGATGAAGGCTATAGCCAGGTTAAGGCTGATTATAGAATTCAGCCCTCAATGGATAATTGAACATGGCTAGAGTTTTTTCCCTTTTCCCAAATAGTCTTTCGTCTATCATTATTCCAGGCCAGATTGAGTCAGGACACCTCTCTATCTGTGGGACTCTGTTCTTATAAATTTAGAAGTGACAGTTCTGTTTAGGCCTCTTAACACACGTCAGTAATTTTCCTTGCAAGGCCAGGAAAAATCTGTCATTGTCCCTAGCATCATTGATTTTGCATGCTAAAAGCAGTAATTTTGTAGTGAAATGATGACATGAGAGTATGAATATGTATTATTTGTATGAACCAGATATTCTGGAACTTAAAAACCTTATAGATACTAGGTGAATGTAAACACTATTAGGTTGAAATAGCATATTAAGATAATCAAAGTATAATATTCTTCTGTGATGATGGAACATCTGGATATTTTATGTATTGTCTTGATGACCAGAGCATGTAATAAGTCTTTTATGGTTTAAAGGTTTAAAGGCTGCTCATGAATGGTAGAGGCAAGGGACAGAGACATTGCCCTATCACGTAGGACAATGCTGTAGATACTGACCATATTACATATGATCAGCTCTTACGCCCCCTTTGCACCCAAGCTGGGACCAAGTAGGGCCAGGCAATGGCTGCTGATGATTCAGCAGATAGACCTATAGGCTCCCCCAAACTCAGCTTCCTTAGCTCAGAAGGATGGTGAGGTTGCACCGACAAAATGAACTAAAGAGTATGAGCGGGACTCAAACACTAGTTTGACAATCACCAGGCACAGCAGTTGTAGTCCTTTATGCATTTTCTCAAGCCCTTGTCAGAATACAGGAAGGGGCCCTACTCCCCTTCTCATTAAAAGTACTAGGATTGAAATTGCCAGAGATGCATAATCTACTAGGATATTCCAGTGAACTGGTGTCTAGGCTATGTATAGTACACAGAATACTTAGTTCTGCAACACTGTAACTAAACAGTTAATGCATATCCAGAAATATTCTGAAAAGGCAGCAAAATATTTGTAGGACAAGTGCAAGACATGGTTGATACACATATCCAACCAAGTCACTATCTTATGCAACAAAACATCTAAAATTATGCCAGAAAATAGTAGTTTAGCAGCAATGAAAATATATTATGCAGATGATTTTCAACTGTTCTGAAACAATTTTGCATTTTTCAATATCAAACTTACCCGATGATCATATAGCTGCATCCCTGCTGCCCGACAGAAAAAACCTACGGGAGGAATACGCCAGCGATCGCTATACAGGTGGGGGTGTACATCAACAGCGCCATCTGTCAAGTAGGTACTCAAGTACTCGATGTCAACAACGAACCAATTTTCCCTCTGTCGTGCCACAGGCAAGACCTACTAAATACGCCGTCCCTAACTGGATTTGTTTTCACAACGATTTGGTGAAGTACACTATTCCAGTTTTGAGCTTTCGCTATGCAGGGGTTTTATCTTCATTTCAAAACTTGAACTCGTTTTGGATAGATTTAATTATGGTGACGAAGAGAGTATGAACTCTCTTTCACTTTTAAATGGCTGACCCTTCCCTTAGACGGAAGTGTGTTTAGGTTTTTGGTAATTTTGCTTAACAAGTTATAGATCTATTTATTTTATAACTCTCCGCCTTTATAGGCCTCTTCGATTAACTTTCCATTTATTATAAACTTATAAAATTAATTTTTATGTTTGTTTATATGCGACCTTTCCTAATAGTAGGCGGTCCTTACTTGGAACCGAAGTTAATTAACTTTGAGCCCGTCATATCGTATTTACCTTTTAAGAATTTATACCTTTTTTAATTTTAATGTTTTTGAAAGAATTTCTTTGATAGTCTCGTACTGTTTTCAAAGATGAACTAACGTTTAGTTTTGTCTCCGCAGTTGTTGATGTTCAGAACGTTCAACATGCGCTCTATCGTTACGATAGAGAGAGATTATTTCACGGTTTCACGTTGCAGTAAGAGTTAACCGATTCTAGCGTTTCGTTCATTCTTTCTTAGCTTAAATAGTTTAAATTCTAAATAAAGGAACTTTTTATTTGGGAAACCTTTCAGTTTTTTCCTTTAGCAAATAATATGTTTTAACGATATATAATTGGGCTCTTCTCTCAGGTTCTAAGTCAAGAGAGAAGAGAGAGAGAGATAGAGACGGAGGGAGAGAGAGGAGAATAAACGTTTCGTTCAAGCGGGTAACGTTGTTCTCGTTTTTTTACTCTTCTCCCTAGTCGCTGTAGGGGAAGAAGGTAAAACGTTTCTAGAGTTTTATTCTTGTTCCCAGGCTTTATGCGGTGAGAGATTTTAAACGTAGTTTATTTGTTCTAGTGTTTAGTCTCTTTTCCAGCCACTGAATTCTTTATCTTTAATTATGTTTTTCTGTTGCATTGTAAAACTGTTTTCGCAATTACTACCTTTTAATGAAGGATAGGATTGCCTGTTTCAGATAGAAATCAGTTAAAGTTTCGATTTCAGTGAAATAAGTGCTAACAGAAAATCAAAAGTGATAAAGTGATATGCGCAAAGTGTTACAGTGTTGCGTTCGAGGGTTCGTCTGTTCGTGCCAGTGGTTCACCTAGTCCGATACCTCTTACAAGCTCCCAAGCCCAGGGGAGAAGTAATGTCGAAGGACTTATGGGTTCCACAGGCCTTGATCGACGAACAGACGTTTCCCTCCGTGGTTTCGGGTGTATCTACACACGTTGCCGACGTGATCACCCCACCCACACAAAGACGAGAGAGCCCATTTATTCCTCGTCTGCGGAAGAGGTTTCTCGCAGAAACCATGGACCAAATCTTGCAGCTTTTTTAAGTGCAAGTCGGTCCCTTCCGCGCAAGTCCAACGGCCTAGGTGTAGCCACTGGGTCAGTTCGGACTCGCTGCAGTCATCCGACGACTGCACACCTTCCGAGAGAGGCAAGGTGGTACCGCAACAGGTAGTAACTCCGTCTGTTGCCGCACCAGCTGTTTTAGACCCTCAGTCACAACGGACAGTAGCTCCGTTTGTTGCCGTCTTTTATAGACCCTAGTGGTCCATGCAGCAGATATGCAGTCTCAGCTTGCTTCCTTCATGCAGGAGTATCGTGCTGAGAAGGTTGACACTGCACCTGTTAACCTACAACCTGCCACGGTTGTGCGCTCAGCAGATACTGCGGCTGCCTGCTCCCACACTCCACCTGTGAGAGCTCCACCACCGATGCGCAGTCGATCCTGCCAGACGCATGTTCATGCTGCACCCTCCGTTGACATGCGTGAGCTACCGCATCAGCAGTGGGAAGGTGCTGTCAAGCTGCCGTGTTTTGCCGCAATGCGGCATGCTCCGCAATCCACGGCAGTCCCTCCCACGCACCAGCACTCCGCTTTTGTTGTTGCCAGCTCCCACACTCCGACTGCGGAGAAGGTTGACGATGCACCCGTTGGCCTACAGCCTGCCACGGTTGTGCGCCCGGCATGGCTGCCTGCTCCCACACTCTTGTTGTGAGAGCTCCTCCACCCATGCGCAGTCGACCCTGCCGGACGCATGCTGACTCCCACAGACACACGGAGCACTCCGTTGCCGTGCGTGAGCTACCACAAGCTGCCGTGTTTTGACACGGTGTGTCAGCCTCCGCAACACACTGTGGTTACCGCCACTCGCCCGCAGCAAACTAGTCAGTCAGGAGTTGAGGCTTCCCCACACAGCTTTGGTTGTTGCCAACTCACAGACTGTCAAACAGTTACAGGACGTTGCCTTCTAGTGTGCTACTAATACACCAGTGCTGTATGTCCTCACGCACCTGTTGGGGTTGACAGTTCAGTTTTTGACAGTTCACAGACTGTCAAGCAGTTTCATAACGTTGCCTTCTGGTCTGCTGCTTATGCACCAGTGAAACCCTCACTGAGATAACCTAGCTTTTCTCGGACATGGTTCCTGTAGATGAGAAAGTGCTGTTCTCCCTCCTTCTGATATTCCCTTGAGGGCTCTGTCATTTGGAGAGGAGCCTTAAGCTGCTTAGCCTCCTATGGACTTTAATTTAAGTATAACATGCTTCCAGGGAGGGTAAATGGTTCCGCTTCAGTCGCTAACCCCGTCTGTTGCCACACCTGCTCCCATAGACCTTGGGCTTTGTTGCAAGACATGCAGTCCAAGCTTAGTCCTTGATAGAGGATTTTTTACGGAGAAGAACCTTCTTGCCAACAACCTTCCTACCGGTTGGTTGTACGCCCTGTTGACGCTGAGGTATCCTACTCACGTCCGCCAGTTGAGATGGTTCCTCCACCGGTGCGACCCAGTGTGGGTTGCCAGTCGCACGTTGACGTTAAGCGACTCTCGGAGGTGGTTGTGGACGTTCAGTGTGTCACTGGGAAGACTTTCAACAACCAGCAGAGGTGACTTGTTGTGACGCAGTGCGGCAACCTCTGCAACCCGATAAGGGGTTGTCTGCACAACCCAGACAGTCTAGACAGTTCCGGGTTGTCGCTGTACTTCCTCGCTTCCCCATGGTTGACAGTTCACAGACTGTGCAGCAGTACCATGATCTTGTGTCCGGCTCCGTCACGCATCCACCAGTGCGACCGGATTCAGCGAGTCAGACGTTGCCCACTCCGTTGCCGTTTCCTCATCAGTTTCGGATGAGGAACCCTCTGATGAGGACATGGCTGAACAAGACGATCAACCCCCAGCCCTGCTATCCATCCAGAAGATGCTGAAGAAGGAACACGGCCCTGTCAGGCTGTGGATGAGTCTGGTTAGGACACTGTCATCCGTGGTTCAATTGGTGTCACTTGGAAGACTACACCTCCGTCCTCTTCGGTTTCATCTAGCTCTTCACTGGAAAAGGACAAGACGCTAGAAGCGGTCTCGATCCCGGTTTCCGGAAGATAAGTCTGGTCTGACTTGATGAAAGGACTTTATCAACCTTTGATAGGGTCTTCCCCTGACTGTTCAGACTCCCAACCACGTTCTCTTCTCAGACGCATCGGACGTAGGCTGGGGTGCGACCTTAGGCGGTAGGGAATGCTCGGGATTATGGAACTCGAGTCAAAGGACAATGCATTTCAACTGCAAGAAGCTTCTGGCAGTACGTCTGACCTGGAAAAGCTTCAGGTCTCTCCTTCAAGGCAAAGTAGTGGAGGTGAACACGGACAACTCCCTGCTTTGATGTACATCTCCTAGCAAGGAGGGACCTACTCTCTGACATGGTACGAGTTCGCAAGTGACCTCCTCTCCTGTTCAACAGGTCTAGACTTTTCACTAGTAACAAGTTTCTTCCAAGGCAACTTGAATGTCTTAGCAGATTGTCTCAGTAGGAAGGGACAATAATTCCAACATATTGGACCCTCCACAAGGATGTATGCAAGAGACTTTGGGTCACCTGGGGCCAGCCAACCATAGATCTCTTCGCAACCTCGATGTCCAAGAGGCTCTCAATACTTTGCTCACCTATCCCGGACCCAGCAGTAGTTCTTTTAGATGCCTTTCTACTAGATTGGTCTCATCTAGATCTATATGCATTCCCTCCGTTCTAGATTGTCAACAAGGTACTGCAGAAGTTCGCCTCTCACGAAGGGACAAAGTTGACACTAGTTGCTTCCCTCTGGCTCGCGAGAGAATAACTTACCGAGGTACTTCGATGGCTAGTAGACGTTCCCAGAACTCTTCCCCTAAGGGTGGACCTGCTACGTCTGCCACGCGTAAAGAAGGTACTCCAAGGCCTCCACGCTCTTCGTCTCACTGCCTTCAGAGTATCGAAAGACTCTCGAGAACTAGAGGTTTTTCGAAGGAGGCAACCAGAGCGATTGCTAGAGCAAGGAGAACATCCACCCTTAGAGTCTACCAATCGAAGTGGGAAATCTTCCTAAACTGGTGCAAGTCAGTATCCGTATCCTCGACCAGTACCTCTGTAACTCAAATAGCTGACTTCCTCTTATATCTGAGGAAAGAGCGATCTCTTTCAGCTCCCACTATCAAGGGTTACAGAAGCATGTTGGCATCAGTCTTCCGTCACAGAGGCTTAGATCTTTCCAACAATAAAGATCTACAGGACCTCCTTAAGTCTTTTGAGACCACGAAGGAGCGTCGTTTGGTTACACCTGGTTGGAATTTAGACGTGGTTCTAAGATTCCTTATGTTAGACAGGTTCGAACCACTTCAATCAGCCTCCCTGAAAGATCTCACCTTTAAGACTCTTTTCCTGATATGCTTAACCACAGCTAAAAGAGTCAGTGAGATTCATGCCTTCAGCAAGAACATCGGATTCTCATCTGAAACGGCTACATGTTCTACATCTTGGTTTTCTAGCCAAACACGAGCTGCCTTCTCGGCCTTGACCAATATCGTTCGATATTCCAAACTTATCGTATGGTTGGAAATGAACTAGAAAGAGTATTATGTCCTGTAAGAGCTCTTAAGTTCTATTTTAAAACCTTTACGAGGCCCGTCTGAAGCTTTATGGTGTTCAGTTAAGAATTCATCTTTGCCTATGTCAGAGAATTCTTTATCCTATTTTTATCAGACTGTTAATACGAGAAGCTCATTCCCTTCTGAATGAGGAAGACCAAGCTTGGCTGAAGGTAAGGACACACGAAGTTAGAGCTGTCACAACTTCCGTGACCTTTAAACAAAATAGATCTCTGCAAATTATATTCGACGCAATCTATTGGAAAAGCAAATCAGTGTTCGCGTCTTTTATCTTAAGAATGTCCAGTCTCTTTACGAGAACTGCTACACTCTGGGACCATTCGTAGCAACGAGTGCAGTAGTGGTGGGGGCTCCACCACTACAATTCCCTAATTCCAGAACCTTTTTAATCTTTCTCTTGAAATATTTTTGGGTTGTCCGGAAGGCTAAGAAGCCTTTCGCATCCTACTTGATTTGGCGGGTGGTCAAAATCATTTCTTGAGAAGCGCCTAGATTAGAGGTTTTGATGAGGACCTTTAGTATGGGTTGCAACCCTTCATACTTCAGCTCCTAGGAGTCGCTCAGCATCCTATGAGGATCGCGAGGCTCAGTAAGGAAGACGTACTTAAAAAGGCAGAGTAATTGTTCAAGTCGTCTTCCTTACCAGGTACTTATTTATTTTATGCTTGTTATTTTGAATAACTGCTAAAATGAAAATACGGAATACTTAGCTCATAATGTCAACTTGTTATGCTGGTCTCTACCCACCCCCCTGGGTGTGAATCAGCTATATGATCATCGGGTAAGTTTGATATTGAAAAATGTTATTTTCCTTAGTAAAATAAATTTTTGAATATACTTACCCGATGATCATAAATTAAAGGACCCACCCTTCCTCCCCAATAGAGAACCAGTGGGACAGAGGAGAAAATTGGTTCGTTGTTGACATCGAGTACTTGAGTACCTACTTGACAGATGGCGCTGTTGATGTACACCCCCACCTGTATAGCGATCGCTGGCGTATTCCTCCCGTAGGTTTTTTCTGTCGGGCAGCAGGGATGCAGCTATATGATCATCGGGTAAGTATATTCAAAAATTTATTTTACTAAGGAAAATAACATGTTTCTGCATTTCCCACTGGACATTGAAAACTTGTTACAAAGTTGCAGCTTGTGTGAATTATCTTCCAATGGACCAGTCATCTACACATTAGTGGTAAATTAGGTTGATTTGAAGTGAAACTGAATGGGTTTCAAAATATGGGGAGATAATGTCAACATAGGTTGAGATACACAATGTAATATTATGACCCCATTTCCAAATGTTCCTTCTTTTAAAATTCACCCATTCAATGTAAACCTCTGGTATCTGAAAGTTCAAATCCCTTGAGGTATAATATAAGAAAAGTCCCTTTTATTCAGAATTTTAAGAAGGGCATCCATTTTTGGATGAAAAATCTTATTTAGAAATGCCTATAAAATTCACACCAAGAACCAGATGCACCACCTACAGTACATTATTTGCCAATTTTCAAGAAAATATTTAAAACCTATCCCACCATCATCATCATCTCCTCCTACGCCTATTGACTCAAAGGGCCTCGGTTAGATTTCGCCAGTCGTCTCTATCTTGAGCTTTTAATTTAATACTTCTCCATTCATCATCTCCTACTTCACGCTTCATAGTCCTCAGCCATGTATACCTGGGTCTTCCAACTCTTCTAGTGCCTTGTGGAGCCCAGCTAAATATTTGATGAACTAATCTCTGTTAGGGGATGCAAAGAGCATGTCCAAACCATCTCCATCTACCCCTCATCATGATCTCATCCACATATGGCACTCAAGTAATCTCTCTTATAATTACATTTCTAATCCTGCCCTGCCATTTAACACCCAATATCCTCCTTACGGCTTTGCTCTCAAATCTACTAAATCTATTGGAGATTGTTTTTCATTGTCATACCATGTCTCATGACCATAGAGTAACACTGATCTCACTAAACTGACATTTTGTCTGATTTTTATATGTAATTACAGGCGATTTGATTTCCAAATTTTACTTAACCTACCCAGTGTCTGATTTTTTTTTTTCAATCTTTCACTAAATTCTAATTCTAAAGACCCTGTATTGGAGATCATAGTTCCTAAATACTTAAATGATTCCATCTCATTAATCCTTTCTCCTTCCATTGATATTTCATCTGCCATTGCATACTCCGTTCTCATCATCTGTCTTTCTTTTATTTATTTTCAGCCCAACCTCTTGTGATATTTCATTCATTCTAGTAAGCAAGCATTGCAAATCCTGTGGTGTTCTGCTAACAAAGATAGTATCATCAGCATAATCTAGGTCTGCTAAATTCCTATCACCAATCCAGTCCAATCCTTCTCCACCATCTGACTGTTCTACGCATTACAAAATCCATGAGTAGGATAAACAACATAGGTGACAACACATTTCCCACCCTATATGAATTTAAATTGTTTAGACCTGCAAAGAAACAGTGTAAAACACACCCACTAGACAATTAAAAGTTTGACTCTGTATTTTTTTTTTTACATCAATATTATGAAAGGAAGCCCTAAATATGTATCCAAGAGGATTCAAGGTTTTTGGCCTAGGTATTGTACAAAAAATTCATCATCCACAGACATTAAATCTTAGTTTGGGAAATTTATTTTAATTTTAAATTTTAATGTTGCTCCTGAAAAATAAAAATTCAGCAAAGTGAAACCTTTGCTTATATAGACATTTTGCTTTTTATAATTAGGGATAGTGGATAAATATTCATAATTTCTCCCAACCCATCCTCCTCCTCCTCCTCATTCTTTATTCTTTTCCATTCGTATTCAACTCCCTCTCCCTTATAATGTTTTCCATTATTTTTATCCTCTTTTTTTTTTTTCCCCTCTCTCATATTTTATTATTTAATTATTTTAATTCTTTCCTTTTAATTTCATTTCCAGTGTTCTGTATGGCTATTTTTTACAATTTCTTACTGTTCTTGTTTTTCCATTACCTCTGTAATTTTCTTGTTTTTTCTCAATTCCTCCCACCTCTTCTTTTTATCTTCCTATCCTTTCCTTTTTTTCTATTCCTACTCATACGTCTTTTGTTTCCCTCTTCTTAATCCTCATTATTCATATCCTTTTATTGCTCTACAGTTTTCCTACTAATTACCCTTTCTTTCTCATAATTTTCCTTGCACTTTTGTTTGTATTAAGTCTTTTATGGTTTAAAGGTTTAAAGGCTGCTCATGAATGGCAGAGGCAAGGTACAGAGACATTGCCCTATCACGTAGGACAATGCTGTAGATACTGACCATATTACATATGATCAGCTCTTACGCCCCCTTTGCACCCAAGCTGGGACCAAGTAGGGCCAGGCAATGGCTGCTGATGATTCAGCAGATAGACCTCCTTTCATTCTTTCTCCTCTTTATTCCTTATATTCCCACTCATAATATTTTCATGTTATATCTCTTCCTCTTTTTTTCCCATTGTCTCATCTCTCCCTTTTATTTTTTCTCTATTGTTATCATCATTATTTGAATTTTTCACTTCCTCCTAATTTCTTCTTACTTTACCTCTTTATTCTTCCACTTTCTCCAACTATCTTTTCTTACTCTGCCACTCTTTTAATCATAGTTCTGTTATTCCTCCCATTATATATCTTTTCCTCTTGCTTTTTCTCCTCTTTCTTCCTACCTTTTCCTTCTTTGGTTGCCCTCCATGATTTCATCCTCATCTTAGTTCCATAGTTGAACTGTCCGCACTGCTATAAACACAGTAATTCTAAATATTCAATGTGAAAATGAGTTTCAACCATATAATCATTACAATAAAGTTCCTTACAATATAAAAATATATAATTTTAATTTAGCTATACTGCCTATAATGATGCATTGTTAAACAGGGAATAATCAGAGTAATGGCTTTATTTTTTTTAGTACCTTTCTCTAGTGTATCTCCTCATTTATTACATAACAAATTCATCACTACTTATGATATGATGTAGATATATTTAATACCTCTGAATTGGGTCAGTATTGTACATTTTAAGCACACGCAGATAGTATATCAGCCACATTCGGTGTACTTTTACATTAAAACACTGAGGAAAGAGCTTTGATATTGGGTTCTGTCAGTTATGGATCACCTCCATTGTGAAAATTTCATTTATTATAAATAAGCTCTACGCTGTATTTTTTAAATAGGCCCTTTTAATACAGAATCTAATTTCAATGTATGGAATAAATTTATCTCAAATTATAATCAGGTTTTTCAAATTCACAGGTTTATAATGCTGTGCAGCTGCTTGAATACTGTCAAGGTTTTCTCCTGCAGAACATGGTGGCACTTCTTACATATGATGATTCTGTTCGGCGACTCATTTTTGGAAAGAAGCTGCATAACCATGATGTTCTTGCAGGCCTGCTATTAACACTGCAAGCTCGTATTAAAGCCCGTTCTTCTCCTCGTGCAGGGAAAAAATAATATGGACAAAAAAAGTAGTGAAGTGCTTTTAATAGTATATGTGAATATATTTATTTTATCAAGATATTTGTAAAATTCAACTGTATATACACAAAAGTGGTGATCTTTTCCTTGTGTTGAACACTTTTGTATATAATTACCTTCCCTTGATCATAGTACAGTAGTTTATTTTCACAAGGAAAAGTCTGAATATCTGGGGAAATATGTCAAGTACTGCATGGATGATACAGAAGGACATTTATCAAAATGTACAATATAGAAACATTGTAAATATAGTACTGCACTGTATAAATCCGAATGCTGTATGAAGCATTTTTCCTTTAAACAGGAATAACTGCACTGGCCGTTATGTACAGAATATTATATTGCTGGCTGACGTGCAGTTTTTAATATGATTTTCTAGAGACAGAGTCTCAACATTGTACAGGCGAGGTTGCGGGTTTATTACATTTTCAATATTTTTTTTTTCTGAACAAGTTTACTCAAAAGCTATTGAACACGCCAAAAGTAACCTCAGGTTGCCAGTCAGGATGATAGTAATAGATGACCGTTTTTTAATGATGCAATTTCTCTAAGGTGTTTGCAGATGGACCATGCAGCCACAGCTTTGCAGACATGTGTGAAATAGCACCCTGTTTTACTCCCTAGTGCTTTTTTTATATACAGAACTATCTCTATTGAAACGTAACAAAACCCTGCAAGTTGCTACGATTGTAAGAGCAAGATCTTTGTAAAAGTGATTGTGAATTATTCTATTCACCGAATTCTCTTGTGGTGAATGTGATGTCAGGTCAGCAGTGCCTTGGAATTGTGCCAAAATCAGTGCCAATTTTTGACCACTGGACTCTACATTCAAGATGTTCAAGTCTTGAATAACTTAGAAAATACGCTGACATATCAGTGATATTTGACTCTTTATCTACAACTTATGGGAAGTGTGAATGCTCAACAATGTCATTCTAGTTAGATATAAAATGATTTTATAAGTATATTAGTTTTAAGAAATATGGCAATTTCTGGTGCTGCTTTATTTAAAAGCCAAATTCTAGAATGAGCTTCTAGCTTACATAGTACTTCAGCCAAGTCTAGCAATGTGGGTTAGAAAATAAGTGTTGGGTTTCTATTCACAGGGGCAAACTCAACCTAAAATTTGGCTGAAAGTGTGTTAACTTTATCAGAATGTGCTTCAGTTGGTTGTAAAGTAGGTTTTCTAAACTAGGCCTGTGGTGTACCACTGCTAAATAGAGTATACCTCACATACCAGTGATTCGCCGAGAGCGCTCGACAATCAGGAATACTGTAATGTCTATTTGTTACTGTTATTTTTTTGTACATTTATTGAATAATTTTTAGTGTAGCATTTTCATTTAGAATATGTTCTTTACTTGTCATGAATGTATGATAATTTTTCTCCCTTATTTTGTTTAAGGATGTTTCTTTCTCTCAGCAACTCGGCTCAAAATAGAATATATGTATTAGTGCCTTTCTTCTACGTATTTAATGTTTTGATAAAAATAATTGGCATGTTACTTATCTGGTATATAAAAGGAATATAAAATTAAAGTGCAGAAAAATGTGAAATAGAAAATGAATTGCTGAATTCAAATTATCTATCTTCAGATTCAATTTCGTTACACCCTACTATGGTGTTTTTTATTTTCAAAACTTCAGTGTATACATAAATTTATGAATATTTTAAACAGAAAAAATTAAAGATATCACGTTTAAAAATCAGTTTTAAAATACGATAATTGTTGATATGCTACATCAGATTTTTAGCTACAAATTTTGAATGTACATAGAATTGCTATAAATGTCTGGGGGAAATACAGAAGCAATCTTTAGCACACGCTTATTTCTGCTGCCACATGCATCCTCAAATTACATATATTGTCCTCACAAAACCCAGTTCATTGCTCTTATCTTCATTCTAAGTGCAATGGTGAAAAGGTAGTGCTGAAAGTCATCTTAAAATTCGAAAAATTAATTTGGTTGACCAAGAAATCCTTCTGAATCAGAGTAGCCAGATGCAATATCATTTAAAACCATTTCAAAATTCCACCAAAACTACAATGAAGTATTTAGTGTCAGATAAAAATTTTTATTTGAATTTTCAATAATTGCTTTATTAATTGTATTTAAGTTTAGTTTCTTTAAAAATCAGGATAATATTTTTATTTGTTTAACTATCATATCATATAGACAATCATACACCATTCCTTTGTCATTACATGAAAACCCCCTCACCAACCCTTACTGTTGTACAATACCACTACCTCAGGTCTACTTGTGTTGTCCTGCGTTTGTTTATTGTTATTATAATTATTATTTTCTGTACATAATTTTCACTGCCACCAAGAATTCTACAAGTGCCAAGCATTTCTTTGCTTTGTTGATGCATTGGATTTGACAAGTGCTCAAGCATTCTGATGCTCCTGAACTGCCAGTAATTGCTTCCAACATCTGTACACATTAACTTTGTTTCATAACCATAATCATACAGATTTCACAGTTTTAGTAGAGTACACTATTTAAATTTTCATATTTATATTTCAAGGTGCAGCAAATACTGGCAGCTACATTGTAGCATGTTCATTCTTTTCCTGATGTACAAGGCAGTTTGTAAATACTTTTATATAACTTTCATTCCCAATAATATTGCCACTTGAAATATTAAGCATTTAGTTTTAGTCTATGTTTTTAGGTATCTCCCGAAGGAAAAATACTGTACTTCTCAGTCTTACTTCTTCACATTTTCGTATTGCTTAAAAGATTTTTCAAGTAGTATAAGCAATTAGCATTTGTTTGTGTAATCTATACATTACACAAATTTATATTATTTTCACTGAATCATACTATTCATAAATGCATCATACTCATATAATTTTGTTTGTTTGTTTATAACCAGGGATGAAGGTCAATAGCAGTCATCCAGATTTGTTTTTTCTTTAAAGTCCACAATGTGTAGGAATAAAAGTTTTCATTCCCACACCCAATACCTATGGGGCATCAGGTAGTCTTAACTTTTGATTTGGTTAAATCATAAAAATTAAGCTTACAAATACTTTGTGAAAGGTATCTAATACTTTATGACAATGGAGAAATTAGGTTATAAACTCTGCCATTATTCTGCTTCAGTATTCTCTTTATTTCATGGCTCTTCCCAATTCCATGTATCAATTTTCCATAAATTACAGGTTTGACATCATCATTTAATCTTTTCAAGTAAATTATATTCCCTAGTTCCTTATAAAGCTTGTCACAAAACTGTTTTTGACATATTAGCAATCTTAATCTGTACTTGATAAGCACAAGACACGATATGGATGGTGATAATCAATACCTGAAATATACTTTAAAAATATATATTTTTCTCTAATGTACTTGAATACTCTCATAATATCTCTTCTTTAAGCTGATGGTAGTAATGCCTTTCAACATAATTAAGTAGCTTGAACACGTGCATTTAACCAAGTTATTTTAATCCCTCAAAAGTTTTGTACACTAGCCTAAGTTCCTATAAATCCTGCTGCATTCTTTACTCAGGTTACTTGGTATTTTGCTACTTTAAAATTTGGCATGTCAATTTATACTGTACTTGAATTCATGCACATTAACAATCAAAATATTTTCAATTTCAGAAATATAAATTTACAAAAAATTACTTTTTAGAAGTCAGAAAGTAATACTTTTGCAGTAGGCAATATCAATGCAAGTTTACACAGCAGACCCATCCATATCAATGCAAGTAAAAAGAGTTGCATGGGGTTGTAATATTTTTTTTTACAATTTTGATATAATTACCGTACCTGTAAAATAACCAAAATTGTTTTATCTAATGCATTTCCACTAAAATTATTTTTATTTCTTTCCAAGGTGACTGACTTTCAAATTTTGATTTGTGTTATATTAGCCAAATAGAACTCCAATAATATTGCTCTTTTACAAGACTGAAAAAGAAATTTTATTACCTGAATGTTGCAACTATTGTACATCTTATAAATATTTCCTACACAAAACATACACATAATCATATTCATTTTTTTTTCATGTCTTGTAATGTTTAGCAATCCGTTAATAGTTTAGTACAGTATACCTATACAAGGATCTTTTCTCATAGTATTAAATGTTTCAAATGCAGCAACCATAAATTTACCAATTATGTGAACTTTATGTACCCTCCCACCCACCCATCTTATAGCACAGCATATTATTACTGACAGAGTAAGGATGTATGTTAATTTCACCAACATTTGGCATCCTCTAAAGTGGGACTATAAAAAATGAAATCTTCAGATAAACCAAAATTAAACTCATTTATATGAAGCTGTTAAGTATCTAGTATCAGTAGTCCCCCTCATACAATGATTGCCCATTCTAATTTGTTGGTGAATGACATCAGACTAATAAGATTAAGTTAATGCTGTGTATACATACAGTCCAATAAAAATAACCATTAATGTATTTCTTGCATAACCTCCATTTTGTAATCTTGGCATATGCAGCTGGGTAAAATAAGCCAATTTGTCTTGAAAATGCCTTTGATTAAAAATTCAACAAAATGTGCCATCCACAAAGAAAAATATTAGCTGTTCATTGTTTGCTTGGGATAATAAAAGCACGGCCATTGCCTATTTCTGAGAAGATTTTCTCAAACTTTCAACATTGAATAAGTTCTGAAAAGCACTGGCAAAGATTTCAAAATATCACATTTCTAAAAGTTATTTACATTTTTCCTAACTATACAAAGCAAGTCCTTTAATAGAGTATGATTTCAGCCCAGCTAGAACAGTCATTTAACAAAGTTGCAGTTGCTGGCAGGTGGAGGCTGAGCCCCACCCTCACGACAGTCGGCAAACCTCCCACTTTTGACTTTGGACCTAGGATTTGCAGGATAGATGAGGTGGGAGAGGTAACTTAAAGGACTTAGGTTTGCAATGTTAGGAAAAATACAAATTACTTTAAAAACTTGCGATTTATGCCTACACAAATACAAACCATCGTCCTTTAATAAGAAACTTATCCTTAGGAGAGATGAAGTTCCTAGAAACTAAAATTGGTGTAGGCGGGAGATGTAACTTGAAGGACAATGGTTTGTATTGTTAGGAAAAATACAAAATACTTTAAAAAAAACAAATTTTAAGTAATTTGTGTTTTTCCTAACAGCACTTACCTCGAACTCCTTTCTTAGGAGTATCTGGGATCTCCTCCCAACCAACCAGAATTTTGTGTAGTTTACCCTACCTCCGTTTTCTATGCGGGGGAAACCTCTGGCGGAGTGATACGCGGCATGAGGCGACCCGGGGTCAGAGAGCGTGCTCTCTCAGGTCTCGACCTCCAGTAAGTTTTAGCTAGATAGGTTTCTATGAAGTCCTGTAAGGCACTCGGGGCAGGATGGGCGGGCCATAACCCGAAGGTAGTTCGAGGTAAGTACTGTTAAGAAAAATACAAATTACTTAAAATTTGTGATTTGTTCCAACACGGAGTACTTACCTCAAACTACTTTCTTAGGAGACTAATACTTTAGGAGGTGGGAGTGGCCTACTGGACCTAGAGACTGTCGACGAAGAGAAAAGAGGAACCTAGATAGGAGGCTAGGTTCTGCTGACCTCAAATAGAAAAAAGAGAAATAGGGAAACTACGCAAAAAAACTATCTTAGTGTCTAAGTAACTCACCTCTTTAAAAATCCTTGGCGACGTTTTCTTTCACTGTCAGTGTATCCCATGGAAGGTGAAGGAATGAAGGGTCATGAAGGGAAAGGTGACCGGGGGAAAAAAGGGGTAAGGAAGGAACCTGTGTCTATTGGACTTATCGCCCACGGCTTCCTCGGGGCTACACCTTTAAATCTTCTGGAGCGCAGAAATGACGGGACCAAGAGAGAATCCATCCAAGGATTTTCTCAAACATTCCTTTAGGTAGTGAGCCGTAAAGGTAGATTGTCTTGACCACGTACCTGCCCTCAGGATCTGGCCCACTGCCATGTTCCTCTCGAAGGCCAACGAAGTATTCAAACCTCTAATATCATGGGATCTAGGCTTCCCCGGAAGAGAGACTCCTGAACTATCGTAGGCTCTCATGATAACCTGTCGCAGCCAGAAGGGGAGCGTATTCTTGGATACAGGCTTCCGCACCTGTCCTGAGGAGACGAACAGATTCTTAGTCTCGGGGCGAAGTCTGTCCGTCCTCTCTAGGTAGTTCCGTACTGCCTTGACTGGGCACAGTAGCAAGTCCCTCGGGTTGTCCGTCCGCGGGATTGCTGGCACTGAGAACCCCTAAAACATAGGGTCCCAAACAGCTGGGTTCTGAGGTTTAGCCACGAAGGTGGGTAAGAACCTGAAGGTAGCTTCTCGCCACCCCTTCAAGTGAGAGACCTCGTAAGAAAGCCCATGAATCTCACTTACTCTTTTCGCCGAAGCCAGAGCTAACAGGAAGACCGTCTTGAGGGTGAGCTCCTTGTCTAGGATATCCTTAAGAGGCTCGAAGGGAGGTTCTGATAGCATCTTCAGAACTCTACCCACATCCCACTGGGGCACTCTAGTGGCTTGGGGGGGGGGGACACGACTGTTCAAAGCTCTTGATGAGCATTGAGATATGCCTGGAAGCACCTAGGTCGATGCCCTTTAGGAGAAAGACTTGGCCCAACGCCGCTCGGACTCCTTTGATGGCTGGAATGGACGTGCCTACTTCGTCCCTAAGATAGACCAGGAGGTCTGCTATCTCGTGAATGGAGGCCCCTAATGGCCTGATGTTCTTTGAGGTGCACCATTTTGGAAAGGTAGCCCAGTTCGCTTGGTATACCGCGACCGACGACCGCCTTAGGTAGCCTGACATCCTCTTTGCGGTCTTCGACGAATAACCTTCCTTCCATGCTCGATAACCTCCACGTGTGAAGGCGGAGGGACCGAGGGTTTTCGTGATACCTTTGGAAGTGAGGCTGCCGGAGAAGGTCTGGCCTGTCCGGAACAGGCCAAGGCAGGAGGCGCGCCAGTTTCTTTAGGTCTGCGAACCATTCTCTCTCCGACCACCAGGGAGCTACCAAAGTCATCCACAGGTTGTCCGCCCGCCTCGCCTGAGCATTCCGAAGGGGGGGAAGGCGTATACGTCGAGATTGTCCCAAGGGTGTTGAAAGGCATCCTCGACTGCTGCTGTTGGGTCTGGCACAGGAGAACAAAACAAGGGGAGCTGTGCGTTTAGTCTCGTGGCAAAGAGGTCTATTACCGGTGAGCCCCACTTCAGGATGATGGTCTTGGCCACACCTGGGTGTAGGGACCATTCTGACCCTACAACTTGACCCATCCTGCTGAGGCCGTCAGCCAAGACGTTCCTCTTTCCTGGAATGAACCTGGCTGTGATCTTGATCTGCTCCTCCTCTGCCCATTCCAGGAATTCCGTCGTGAGACTGCACAGTTCCCTCGACTTTAGTCCTCCCTGCTTCTTCACGTAGGCCACCACCGTGGCGTTGTCGCACATCAGAGCCACAGTGTTTCCCCGGAGTAGATGAACGAATTCTCAGCATGCCCTTTGTACGGCCATCAGTTCCAGCACGTTTATGTGTCGTCTCCTCTCCTCGGAGTCCCATTTTCATTTTGCTGTCTTGTCGAGAAGATGGGCTTCCCAACCCTCCTTGGATGCGTCCGTGAACAGCAGCATCTCCGGAGGGTCAACTGCGAAGGGCATTCCCTTGAGGGTGTTTGTTCTGACATGCCACCACTTCAGGACCTCCTTCGTCTCCAGGGACACTAGGACTATCTTGTGCGGGGAGTCGCCCTGGTTCCATACCTCCTTCAGGTTCCACTGCACGCCCCTGAGTTTGAGCCTCCCCTGGGGAACTAACTTTTCCAACGACACGAGATGGCCTATCAATCTTTGCCAATCCTTGGCTCTCCTGGGCTGGCCCGACAGGAAGGGCCGGAGTGTCTGCTCTAGGTTGCCCAGTCTCTCCACGGAGGGGAAGGCTCTCGCCAACCGGGAGTCTAGAACCATCCCTAGGTAGGTCATCCTGGTGGAGGGTATCAGCTGAGACTTCTCCAGATTGATGATGATACCCAAGACGTTGCAGAACCGCAGAAGTTTTGCGCCTTGCTCCTTCAGTGCTCCCTCTGAGGCTGAAAGCAACTACTAGTCGTCTAGGTACCGAATCAGGCGGATGCCCTGTTCATGTGCCCAGGCTGAAACTGTTGCAAACTCTCTCGTGAAGACCTGAGGACCTGTTGACAGACCGAAGCAGAGGATCCTGAACTGTAACGTCTGGGTACCCCATCTTACCCTTAGGAACTTCCTGCTGGAGGGGTGGACAGGGATCTGGAAGTAGGCATCCTTGAAGTCTATGGACATCATGAAGTCCTCCTCCCTCAAGGCCGCTAAGACCGACTTCGGGGTGTCCATCTTGAAGTCGGTCTTGCACACAAACTTGTTGAGGGCTGAGAGGTCTATGACCGGTCTCCAGCCCCCTGTTGCTTTCTCCACCAGGAAGAGCCTGCTGTAGAACCCCGGTCCTGGGTTTGTGACTGGTTCTACTGCCCCTTTCGCGAGCATGGCCGAAACTTCCTCCTGCAACGCTGTCTTCTTCAAGGGGTCCTTGGGCGCCAACCACTCTACCTGCTCGTCCGGGATCAGAGGGGGCGGCTCCGCTAGGAAGGGTAACCTGTACCCCTCCTTCAGCACTATTACGGTCCACGGATCCGCTCCGTGGTCCCGCCTTGCTTGCCAAGAATGATTGAGGCATCCCCCTACCTGAGGCTTTGGCAGGAATAGGGGGCCTCCAATCCTATCTCCTTCGAGAGGCGTGGCTGGAACGTCCTCTCCTGGAGCCAGAGTAGGATGGTCTGAAGCTTCCTTGCGAAGTCGAAGTACCCCTACGGGAGGGCTGCGAGGGCTGGTGCCACGACACTGACGGGGTGTCCCCTCTGGGCTGGATCGGCGAGGTGCAGGGAGGATGACAGACATCCGAAGAGGTTCTCCTATGGCGTCTTGCTGGAGGGGGCCTGGGTTCTCCCACATCCTTCAGTTTCCTGACCCTCTTCACCGTCTCTTCCACCGCCTTCAGGGGGAACACAGAGTCGCCCCACAGGGGCAAGTTCCTTAAGGCTCTTGCTTCCCTGTCTGGTAGTCTCCTGACCAACTTACTCAGGACTGTGTCCCTCTTCCGCAGGATCCAGTTGGCTGCCTGCGAGAGGGACTAGTATGACAGGAACTTGAGCGCCTTCCCTCCTGAGCTAATTAGTTCCCTCAGTAAGGTTTGGTTCTCGGGGACGGAGAGGTGGTGGGAGGCCTGAAAACCTACCAATGTGCAGGCCCACCAGTCTAACCATGATGAGACGTACACCAAGTCCAGGGCCATGGACTCCATCATGGAGGCTTCCGACGGAGAAAAACATATTGGAGCGGAGGAAGCCCTGTCTTCAGCTGCTCCCTGATCAAGGATGGCGATTGCTGGCTCAACCGAACAGGGACCTCCGCGGCACCCCTCCGGGAGATAAAAACTCTTCTGAGTCTTATGCCCCTGGAGGAGTTTGGAGGAGCTCTGATTCCTGGGAGCGTCCGCCTGGCTGGCTATGAACCTATCTATGTGGTCCATACCCAGCCTAACGTCCCTCGCCAGGGAAAGAGCCAGCGAAGGCTTCTGTTGCACAGGGTTATCCACCAGCCTGCTAAGGCCGGAGAGCCAGGCTTCGTCCGCCGAGAGCTTCAGGTCATCTAGCCTATGATGGTGCCTGATGAGGGCCAGGACCCTCCTACACGTGGAGACCTCGTCCGTTGAACATTCTCCGCTATCGACGAAGGCCTCGGCTGAGTGGTCCTCCGCCTGAGTAGGAACGTCTAAGGCGGAGGGCTCCTCTTGAGGTGGAGGCATCTTCCTCTCGTGGAGAACTCTCGATGGCTCGTGAGCGGGCAGCCCCGCTGGGACGAGGGTAGCCGTCATGGACCTACCCCCTCCTGCGGGGATCCACATGACTGCGGGCTTCCCCGTGATAACTGGATGACTCTTCCAGTCAGGGCGTTCGCTTGAAGGCCCGTGGTCTGGGACAAGGCTGCCAGTCCGAAGGGGCGACTCTCTCCGCTGTGCGGATGAAGTCGGAACCTTCACGGGCTTATGCCTGTCAACCAAGACCTGATGCGAAGACTTCCGCCGATGTTCTGGTCTGCTGGAGGGGCCGTACCTCGAGGATGGAGAAGGAGCTCTCGGGAGCCAGCGAGAGGTACTCGGGACTGCTGAAGCCCCTAGGAGGTGACTTCGCGGGATGGTGACACGCACCCATTCTTCTTTTGGCGATCGGCTTCTCCTGTGTCTCCTCCTGGGGGATCTGGAACGCCTCCTGGTGTGGCGAGAACGGGAACGGGAACGGTAACGGGAACGGGACCTCCTCCTGTGGGATCTGTCTCTTCTCCTCTTTGACTCGGACCTTCATCTTCCGAGGAGTACGACCCAAAAGAGGAGACCGAAGACTGGTACGAACGTGCTGCTCGGTCCGCGTAGTCCGGCGTTGCTGGTGGTTCTTCATACCGGTCCACTGACGAAGAAGGTTGGAGAAAGACGGGCGGGATCGTTGCTGAGGGCGCCGGGGGAGAGCGAGGCACTTTCTTACGGGTAAACCAGGTGTCGAACTCCTCCTCCAGTCTCATGGGCGACCTGAAGGGCGTCCTCGGCGGCACCCACATGAGGGGGTCCGAACTCGGTGAATTCTCCATCTCGTCATCTCCCCCGGCCGCTGACGTACCTGAAACGCAGATCCACGAAGCGGGCGAAGAGGTTATGGCACCCTTCCCCCACATTTGATTGTCGGTAGAGACGGGACCTGCAGGCACCAGGCCCTCGTCTCCCGAACACACTCCCGTCCCTCCCTCAGGCCACCCACTTGCCTGAACCGACACTACATCCCCACCATCAGGCATCACGGACTCCTGGGGAAGAGCAATGGGCCGCTTCCCCGCAACAGACTTACCTTGTGCCCTACTCTGGGTAGGGGAAGGCGGCAGAGAAGCTCTCTCCGAAGAGGCATCGGGCGTAGCAAGAGGCGAGGCAATGCTTAGCTTCTTCGGCGACCTCTTGGTAGCCTTCTTCTTTTTGGTTCCATAGCGCACCCACTGGACTTCATTCCAGGATTCACACTCTGGACACGTGGCTGCAGGGGAACACACACTGCCCCTACACGACGAACACAAGGAGTGGGGGTCGACTTCCGGCTTGAACAGAAAAGCCCCACAAGATTTACCGGCCATAGGCCCGGGGCAACGACGGGGATTCTCCATAACGAACGGTAAAGCACCACAAGACACAGGAACACAGAGGGAAAGGGTAGGATAAGGTAAGGTATGAACACAAGAGGACCACGTGGGGACCGCGTGGGACACAAAGGGTCGCACTGGGTAAGGGGAGCGCGGCGAGATGTTATCACGACGCGACCAGAAAACTTACTGGAGGTCGAGACCTGAGAGAGCACGTTCTCTGACCCCGGCTCGCCTCATGGCGCGTATCACTCCGCCAGAGGTTCCTCCGCATAGAAAACGGAGGTAGGGTAAACTACACAAAATTCTGGTCGGTTGGGAGGAGATCCCAGATACTCCTAAGAAAGTAGTTCGAGGTAAGTACTCCGTGTTGGAACAAATTTGTGATTTGTTCCTACACGACAACCCAACGTCCTTTAATAGAAAACTTATCCTTTGGAGGGAGGAAGTCCCTAGAACTAAAATTGGCTGGTTCACTTTTAGTGTCGAGCGCTCGGTCCTGTAAAGGAGCATTAGTGATGACTGCTGTCAACTTCTTTAATGACCTGGGAATCAACACAGTGCATTGTTAGGCTAGGTCACTACCAGGTGACTGCTAGGCGGTCCTGGAATAACCTATATCAGTGTAAAGAATATGTTGTCTGAATGTTAATCATCTATACGAAATGGGTTTGCTTTGCATACATTTTGTTCATCTTCCTCCTCATTAGGGAGGATGAGAGAGAAATTTCTTAACAAAAGTTAACTGTAAAGAAAGGTTGCACAATTAAGAGGCCTGCCTCCATGACAGCATAACTGCTGCAACCCAAGGAAGGGTAAGAGAAAAAAAGGAAAAATCTAGTCAGTCTTACCTCCTATTCTAGACTTACATTGCGACTGCCATTTTGGATGAGGTGCTTCTTGTTCTGTCAAGGAGCTAGATCTGCTACATGACCTGTTAAGCAGATAACACCAGACCAAGTGTACATGTATACAAAGAACTGTGGGTATATTCATAAAGGTGTGGCTGGTGAAGGTCGTATGGCATTTCCAGACTGCTGGCTTTCAAGACCTGTGCCACTGACAGGTTCTTTCTAAAATTTAAGGTAGATAAGATAGATACCCCATAACTTGATGCGCTAAGCCCGGGATGATTCCTATGTCCCCTCGCTAGTTGAAGGATAGTCACGAACAAAACCAGAAAGAAATTATGTTCTTGGCTATCTTCTTTACCCTTTCAATGTTGATAAAGTCTCTGGTGGTCCAGCCTGAAGTTCAGAGCTCTTTAGGTAGCGCTGTAATGAAGCAAGACATCCTGATCCCCAGAAGTCGCTTCTTGTAGAGAAGAGATAAAGGACTCAAACATGAATTATGAACAGTTGGATTTTGGGTCTTTGCCAGGAATTTCATTATGACTTGTGACATATGAAATGCCATGCTGCTCACTTCTTTGCTTAGCTATGGACAAAGCTTGTTTCAAGGGCTTGTACAGGGCCAGCTTGAGAAACCCGTAGACCAGTGAAATTCCACTTTGGTGGCTTGAGTTACCTAGGAAGGCAAGACTGTTTAAAGCTCCTCATGAGCCCAGACAATTCCCACTTAGAGGAAAGGTCTAAGCCCTTCATCTGAAAATACGCCTCAAGGCTAACCGACAGCCTTTTGCTGCAGAAACTGAGAGAAACTTCTCTCAGCAGAGGTAGACAAGGAAATCAGCAATGAACTGCAAAGGCTCCATCCCAATTAGTAGGCAGGTGGAGAGAACCTTTGTAGATATCCATTCATCAGTGCAAAGCCTCATGAAAAACTTTTAGATGATGATGATGTTTATTCGACAACCATGAAGAGCAGGGGATGCTACAAAGTTTTGGTACCTTTTGAACGTGGGCTGCTGACAGAGGAGAGTAGACCAGAGGAATAGTTCTCTTGATAACTTGACAAGGAACATCATCACATCTGGATAACATCTGGCATGAAGCTACTTAGGAACCCGAGACCTAATGTCAACAATCTGTTAAGTAATCAGCAAATCAGGCAAAAGTGTAAAAGGTGCCATATCCATATTGTCCCAGGGTTGTTAGGAGGCATATAAAACTGGAGAGCAGAATACAGGAAGTTTCTTGTTCAACAATGTAGCAAACAGGTCAATTGACTGTGAACCCTAAAGAGCAAGAAGCCTTTCACCATGCAGGAATGTAAGGACCAATGATCCTACAACCTGCCCATGGCAACGGAGTGTACCTGTAAGAAAATTCCTCTAATTATTATTCCTAGCCAAGCTACAACCCTAGTAGGAAAAGCAAGATGCTAAAGCCCAAGGGCTCAAACAGTGAGGAAAGGAATTAAGAAAACATAGAATAGTGTACCCTCAAACAAGAGAACTCTTAACAACAGACAGTGGAAACCATGGTACAGAGGCTATGGCACTACCAAGACTAGAAAACAATAGTTTGATTTGGAGTGTCCCTCCTTGAAGAGCAGCTTACCATACCTTAAGTCTCTTCTACCCTTACTAAGTGGAAAGTAGCCACTGAACAATTAGAGTGCACGAGTTAATCCTTCCGGCGTGATGTCCTGGACACCTTGACTGGAGAGCAGTGTTCGTGAGTCCATCTGTGTCAAACAAGACTTACGGTCTAGAGGTAAATGGCGATCTGCGCCTGACGACCGGCGCTTGCGAACCAGAGAATGAAAGGGAGAAACCCTAAGAGGCACTGGTGAATGGGTTGGTGGGTGCCGATGCCCCAACGAGTGACGAGAAGCTCGGGGAGAAGAGTGTCAGAATGACTACCTTTGATCTGGAGGAGATTGCCTACCTCCTGGTAAACGACGGATGGCTGGCGAATGCCTAGATGCTGGCAAGCGACAAGCCACAGGAGAACCAATAACAGCTGGAGAATGAAGAGAAGCTGGTAAATGACAAGCTGCTGACGATCGTAAAACAGCGGGCGAACACCAAGTAGCTTGAGAATGACGAGCAGCTGGAGAATGACCACAAACTGCCGAACGTCTAGTAGTTGGTGATCAGCGAGTCATTAGTGAACAACGAGCTACTGGAAAATGATGGGCAGCTGAATGACGTGAAACTGGCGAACGGTGAACCCTCAGCAGGAACAAGAATATGTTCAGAAGAACTCTTGATCGGGGCCTCACTCTAGGACGAGAGAGATGCCCACCCGCAGGAGAGACCTGCCTCAGACTTTGCTCCACCCCCGACAAAAGTGTCGGGTCAGCAGGGGGGAAGCACAGTCTTTACTGACGGCGGTAGCAGCAGAAGAAGGGGCAAGGCGGGAACCGTCGGCAGACACAGCTTTCAAAACCTTCGGATCTTGTAGGCCACACTAAGCAGGAACAAGGGAGTCACCTCCAAGGAAGTCAGTGTTCGCTTCCTCCCTGCAATGAGTTGAAAAAGTTAAAAAATGCCTTCTTTGACAGGGGACCAGTCAAACTAAGGGATGGCCACACCTGAAAAACAACAGAAAAAGAGTAAGTCTGACTTGGAGGGAGGGGTGGGGCCGCTTCACTTGGGGGAAGCAGCACCGGCCCTGGAGAATCGAGGTTGACCTAGAGTTAATTGGTCTACGCTTCTGTTCGATGGTTCCCCGAGGGAAACAGACTGAACAGGAGTTTTGGAAAGAGGTCAGGGGGTCAAAGAAGTCTTGGATTTCTTCGACTTCGAGGAAGACCCCAAAGGCAAAGAATCCCTTTTGTAAATCTTCTTACGCCGGCACTCAAACTTCTCCCACTGGGAGGCAGACCACTCCCGGTTTTCAGTACAGGTGTTGTCCTAGTCCCAACACCGGCCCCAGCAGGCAGGACACAGCAGATGCGGGTCCGTAACAACGGACGTCATGAACGTTCCTCAGGAGCGGCCCTCAGGTCCCGGGCAAGTCTGCATGAGGACGGCCAAGAAGAGAGCACCCGCACACTCACACACACTGAAAAGAAAAATAATAAAATTAATTAGTAATGGCAAGTCAATAATTGTGAGGGGGAAGAACGGCAGCGTCCGTTCTCCACCCGAGCCAAAAGAAAAGTGGGTTCACAGCCCAGGTGTGTGAGTGAGCGGGGTAGCTACTATTCCCCCCTCTAACTAGCAGGTGGGTGGTTAACTCTTAGTAAAAATCTAATGGCTCGTCTTTTCAGCTTTGCTGAAAGTAATATCCCCCTATAAATAGCGTTGGTTTGTATTCAGTAACGGAACAAACAATCTTTATACAGTTTCCACAAGTTTTCCCAAGTAATGTTCTACATTCAAAGATGATTCACGAAAAGAACAATCTTCCCTTGTTTCATAACAATCCTCCCATGGAACAGTTATTGAGGTACCAGAATCCCTAGTTTGGAAATCATAATCCTAAACATCACTAGATTTGGTGGATCTAATGGCAAGATATAAGTTTCATAGGAAAAAACAAACATGAAACTTCTATGTGCCAGTGAAGCAAGTCACTGATATGTGATTGGCACGGATTCAGTGGCAAAAATTCTGAGTTACAAACAGTGCAAGATTCAAAGGCGCTTTTTGTCCGATCATCAGACACACTATAGGACCAAGATTAAGAGACACTACTGTCACTAATATCAGAGATGCGATCGTCACAGCTTTCTCCTGCCCTACAATGATCAGCAAAAGAGTTTGAGGCAGTAAACTTCAAAGAACCATGATATACTTTGTTGGAATCACCCTGAACAAGCAAAAAAAAAAAGACACTCATCTACAAAGGAAGCAAGGGCACGAAAACCCTTGGTGCTAAGTGCAGCATTCTTGTAGTGTGTGAAGCATAGTCTTTTGTGCTACAGGCTACATTTAGGCTCCTTGGTGCAATGCAAAGCAGCACCACTCAATGATAAAACAAAGAGATCACACAGATCACAGGGAGAATAAGCTTGCAAGAATATGATAGTCTTTGCAGCAAAAGCAGCAGTAGCGGAAGACTTCTTAGCCTCAAAAGCTCTAGCATATCATACAGCGTGTTAAAATCTATGGCCAACACTTTTCTTAACTGAAAAACTTTCAAAATCATTCTCAGATCCAGGTTTCCTATCACTTCCTTTTGTTATGCAAACTATAAGTGAGATACAGTATGCGCAGGCTGAATTTCTCAAATAAATAACGAGTTATCATTGCCAAGCAACACCTTATATAATGGAGTGTCTAAACAGTTTTTACCACATTTTGAATAAAACTGAAAATTTCCAGTCTATTTCAGCTTTGAGAATCTTAAAATCTTGAAGGGAAGGACCTGCTAAGTTATTTGTTAGAAAAGAACAAGTAAGGTACATTAGTGACTGGGATGGAAAGATGGAAGCCCTAGAATGAACAGGATTCACATATAAAAACATCAAAAGGTGAATTATATATCAGAGCGAGTTGTAGTAATAATGACCAAAATGTGGTACCTAGTTATGTTACAATCTACTGATGGGTAGCATTACTTTTAATTCTCTTAACTTTTTCATCTTGCTTTCTTATGGCTCTATACTAAACAAAATCTAATACGGGTTTATGTAACGTACATCTCTACACATATCGCATCTATCCCATATTATACAACATTTGCCTCTACAGGCAATAGAAAACTTTTACATACTATACAAAAACTCAATTCAGAAGACACTTTAAATATTACTTTTAAAACTTAACAGAAATTGCACTACCTATACATAGGAGTCACATTACAGAAAACACAAAGTTCCAACTCAGATGATATTCTTTGAATAATTAAAACTTGATAGAAATCACACTACATGTACAGTTTTGAGCCTAAAAATGGCATGAAATACGGCCCGGTCGGGTAAGCTAACCACATAAACGTTAAAATAGCGTAACTAATACTCAAACCTTAATAAACATAAAAAACTATAATTAATCATTCTATAGGATGTCGAGCTAAATAACAAGACTACAATTAGTATGAGGAACTAATTGGAAGTCGTCAAGTAAGCATGAAGCTCTCGGAGGTAGTGACACCAAAATGGCTGCAAGGGGAGAGGCATCATAGGACACTGTACGAGATTAAAATTAACAATATTATCAAAATTTTACGAGTTCGAACACAAGAACGCGTGTTGATATCACGGTGCTATAGAAGGAATGAAGGGAGATGCATGGGTAGTGGTGGTGGTGGTGGTGGGGGAGGGGGGGGGGGGGGCAGTAGCCATAGTAGTGGGCAGTAGTCGGATGTAGAACGGCACCTCGTAGTAACGGGGGATGTTGAGAAAGGAGAAGACTTATTGGTAAGGGACCTCTGATAGTGGTTTTAACACGCCCCAGTTACTATACCGACGCCCTACAAGGGTGAGCAAGCTGGGTATATTCCTGGCATTCCATGCAACTTTTTTCTCTGGTATATTTAGCAGTATTTATACCTTAGAAATGGTGCTATAAGGAGCATTTCACGGAGCGACACAGGTTGAGCCCAGAAATGGCATGAAATCCTCTAAAAATACCATGCACAAAAAATATCAACTAAGTCTCTGACAAAGTTCAAGTGAATCACACAAAATATAGCTGCCATAGCTAGTAATAGTAGTAATAGTAAAGATAAAGGAGGGCTAGTCATACAAATCCATCACTTCTGTAATCCATATTTTTTTTAAACCAAACCTGTACTTTCAAATCATATAGCACAATGATCATTAGGTAAGACTAAGGCTATTCATGATTAACTGATTTGTGGAAAAACGTGTTTCATCACAAAAAATATTGTTCAGTATTAGTGCACTAAAAAGATAATATGCCAAACCTTTACTTAGAATATCTATCAGCTTACATAAGATATTTGCCTTCACTTACCATTGTTATAAAATGTTTACTAATATTTAGAGTATCTATTATCATATAACCCTGACTTAATTGGATTTGCATTCTAATTATTTCTGATAGGTCAGAAGGGGTGAGGAACAGCCTAGGAGGTATAAGATTTGACCCAAAACCAATGGGAAAGGCCATACATTAAAACCTTAACCAAATAGAAATTCAGGCACAAAATTTAAAAAATTGAGAAGTTAATTAAATTCTAAACCTGCAAAGGGAAAATTGACATAAAACATGAATAGTGATGATAACCCCACTATTTCTAGTTATAACAAGATTCAGTAAATGATGAATTAGATTAATTTTTTTTATGACATCAAAGGTATATCAAAATCAACATGGAATAATAATAATCCCAATAATTGCCAAAATATTTATGGATTTTTAATTTAAATACATGAAAAAATAACTGACAACAAAAACAATTTATGTATACTGTACTCCTACAACCAGAAAAGTTTCTTCTTAAAATAATAAAATGCGTCTTTGGTAAGACAACATCTCTGGATGTCATTCTCATTAGAATTGGAATAGTGTATAATAAATACAACAATAAAAACTACAAAATCAACACCATGAGATTTTCTAAATGTACATATTTAACAACTTAAAACAATAAGGTTTGCTGCTGTGTGTAAACATGAGTTAGGCTATGCCTCAGTCAGCAAAATTTTTTATCGAAAATTAAACTACTGTACACTTCCAGACCTACAAATGAAACATATTTACACCATAATTAAATTATTTTGCTTATAAATTTGAACTAGGTTATATCACTTATGTACAAGATTATTAATATTTCTGATACCTAAAACTACTTCAGGAGTACTGATTAATAGTCAATACTTTAAAGATTCATAAAAAATAAATATTTGGCATCGTTCAGAACTAAATACCACAAATATTATGAAAACCGTTTCTCATGAATCATTGATATATTTTATACTTACCTACCTTCAAGTTCTTGAATAGGAAAATTAAAATATTGGTAAAATTCATTATAAAGAACTAACATGAGCCCAAATTTCATATGGAAGAGGTGGGCCAAGTGTTATCCACCTAACAGAGAGGGCTAGTAAACAGATGCGAGTAAAATTCTGGTTCCGTCATCTCGTATCTATATTTTTGCACCATTTCCTGAATACGCAACTTCCGACGCACATGAGGGGGCTGATAACTGTGAAACAAATTTTATATCATTTAAAATAATTACATCAATGAAGTTGATTCTTAAACCAATTCATTTAATTTAACTGCATCAAAGGAGGTCCTTGATAAAATTCAAGACCCTTAATAATGAACTTCAAGATAACAATTACTTCCCCAAAAACCAGAACCTCTCATTATAAAATTGCGATGACCACAAACTTAGAAGATATGTACTCTGATAAGATAAATTAATCATTCATTATTACAGTATTGCACATTCAATAAAAATAAAACAATAAAATATTGTAATCAACAAACTCACCTATCACTTTCAAGTCTCTTCCGCCGACACATGTTCAAAGCCGTTTGTCTAACTAAAGTACCAAGAACTCGTCGACTAACAACTTGACCATCAATTAATGGGCCTGCCATGCTCAACCTGTGAATATTAAAAGAAATAAACTTTCACACAACATTAAGTGCATAAGGTTTTAATATAATAAAAGGAACTTATTCTCATCACTAAAAACAAGTTTTTTTAATTGTAACTCTAAATTGCATTTATGTATTCTGACAACGGAATAGAACGAACAGCACTAAATTTTGACTAGATTTCCAGATTATTTCTAAGAGCAAAAAATTTCCATTCCACTAATTTTCTTATCCCTTGGAAATTCTGAATTTTTATAACACAAAACTAGTTTTATTCAAACAAACACACCAATTATATATGTTCCTCTATTCTCAGTCTTAAAATGTCCCCAGGCACTGACTTTAACAGATAGAATAAGTATGGTATACACCAACTGGAATCGCAGTGGTATTTCTCATTCGCCTTGCATTTAGTGTAATTTGCATAAAAGGCAGAGATTGCAATAGAATGATAGAACTTATGTGTAGATTTGTAAGAAAAATATATTAAATTAGGTATACCACTTTGACTAAACATAATAAAATTTATCATCCCACATTGACAAAATACTTACTTGGCATTCTGGCCTTGAAGTTTAATTCTGAAAAGGCCATTGGTAAGAGCATGGATGAAAATTATGTAAATGCATGCCTCCTTATCCTTCCAAGAAGTGGACTCTCTTCCAGTGATAGTTTCACTCAGCAGGTCATCTAATTCAACCAAAAGAAAACATTGTCAGATATTATGTCTTCTTCTTAGCTTTAAACAAAAGTACCACAACTAGCTGTTATTCCAATTCCCTAAAATCAAACACACAAAAAATTACATCTAGATTCTAAACGAAATTGTCAAGCTTCTTTGGAAACATCAACAGCTCCACTGAATTTCCAACGTAACCAGCTTAAGTTTCTAAAAATTTAATGCAATATAAGAAAATCACATTTCTGACCCGTGATAAAAATTAACTCTATAATCATAACTACATAAAAATATTTAAATTGTTTCACTATCCAACCACTAATGAAATCAAATCACAAAAGCATTCATATCAAACATAAACTGAATATTAACCATTAAAGGTCTTACTCTGTATCTTTGGATCCTAACATATTCCAAACGATTAAGTCACTTACCATTTCAATGTTGTCATTATAAATCAAATCAACAGGTTCAATAATGGGTCTTAATTTAAGTATTTGTTCTGGATTAAGAGGTGAAAATTTTACCACAGCTTGGACTCATGGGAGGAGACCAAAAGAAAGGGTTGAAAAATAAAAGGCATAAAGCTACTGATCTGCTGTTAAACTGACTCAGCAAAGAAATGTTAATACTATTTACAGTTTTATGTCAAATACACTAAGTGGTGCCCTCATACAGGGTTAGCCCATTCAGTTCCAATCAAGTTGTATAGGTAAACTATCAGAAGTTTTATATATATATATATATATATATATATATATATATATATATATATATATATATATATATAGTATAGCTATCAAAACTATTCTTACAACCAAATTGCAGCACTATATATATTCCTATCAAATTTTTTTTTGGGGGGGTAAATACTCCCAAGAGTTATGCACTATATTAGCCATCTCAAAGGCATAAAATGCATAACTAATGCATTCTCAACTAATGTGACTTGGAGTGCCATGTTCTTACTGGGAGTGGGGCACATATATCTAGAAACCACCCTTCCCCCTTAACTAACCTTGTAAAAGCCCCAGTAAATGCTTTCATGGATCTGACTTTTGGCTAGGTACTGGAAGTGATTGTAAATGAGTTACCTGTGACATAGATACACACCTTAAGGAACTTATATTTTTAAACACAATCACAAAAATATTGAATCCTATAAATATACATGAAAACTATCTCACTTCACATAACTTTTCATAAAATACAACTGTTGTTCCATGACATGTTTTTTTGCCTAGGAAAGCAGTTTGACATGGCAGACACTACTATGATTTACCACATTTTCAAACATGAAGGTATGAAGTTAATTCTGAAGTCTTGCTTTTTCTTATGTTATTTTTAATACCACACAGTACTGTATTCCAGAAGTTTTATTCCAGACGTTACCTTATTGTGGTATGATCTCCCTAATCATGTGGAAGTTTAGAGGTTCAAACTTGGGGCAAAGGTTCTGAACTTAAGCATATCAACATGAGACTTGTATTATAGTTTATCTGTTGCTAATCTTATAAAATTTTACATGGTTTCTTATTGTATTTCTTATCTAGTTCATTCTTTTTATCTGTTTCTTTTTCTATACAGAGATGCTTTTCTTTTTGAAGCCCTTGACCTTGTGGCATTCTGCTTTTCCAACTGGGGTTGCAAGTGATAGTAGTAGTTTACCTGTAGATCTGCCATTTACTGGCTCATCTATTCTGTAACAGTAAAATAAAAAATTGCACACCTGTTTATGCATCAGGTTATCCCTTGTCTCAAGCATCAAGATACCCGCACTCTACACACAATCTGTCTTGGTGTTGTTATGAACAACACAAACAATTAATACTACCTCATTGGATAGAGTATGGCCACAATGTGTTGTGAGTAAATTGAATCCGTTATTAAGACCAAGAGGGCTAGTGAAATCATGTCTCTTGGGGGGAAGGGGAAAATATTAGATTTTATAGAAAAAGAAACTTGTTTGCCAAAGTTGGATGAAAATATGGAAAAAAATTAATCTTAGATTTTTAGTATGACAAAAATCAACAGTTTCCTATAACATTCTAATGTAAAAACATTATAACCACTCCACTTCATAAAATATTTTATTGATCAACCATGAGATATTTATATCAGCCAATGTCACTGTCATCAATACTAATATTAAAACAGAATGCCTAGCAAATATCTATTGTGCCATAATATAAAAATTTAACCCCAAATTTGTTTTGAATAATCATACTTTAAAAATGAAACTATAGTACTGTACTGTAATTCTGAAATCTTCTCAAATAACTAGATTTCCAAAATAGTTATTCTGAATAACTAAGATTTCACTGCATATCAAACTTACTTGCTGGGAAGGTGTAACTATCTTCAAAACTCTCTAGCCATACTATGTAGACTTTATGGTCACCACAGGACAGGGCACTTGTTTGACGACCAAATTTGCGATTACGGTTTTCATTACCATGACCAAAGGACATCTAGAAAGAAACATTATTATAATATTCCCAACTACAGTATTTCTATTTATAATCAAAATTAACACATACTCAAGGAATTATGCAATTAAAATGAAAAATAAAATCATAATTTGGAAAGCTTCAATGATTTCATAGTGAAACTTAATACTTTACTGCTTCTTTAAGTTTAATTCAGAAAATTAATGAAAAAGAGAACTGGATAAAAAACATAAGAGAAATGAGATTTATAGATTATTATGAGTTATTTGGATGAGTCATGAGATTTCACAGTTTTTAAGTTGGAAAAGCAAAATTTGTTAATTTACAAGCATATGAACAGTACAGTAGTTAAAATAATTTCAAGCATCTGGTTTCACTATTTTTACACAGCACACAAAACTATACATTAAGAATTATAACTACAGCGGTTGCTATATGAAACAAACTCATATTTTATATAAAACAAACCTGAGAAGTATGGGAAGATATTGAAGATCCTTGATCAACTTCCACCTCGTATGAATGTAAAGAATCTGATTTTTCACTGCCAGACCCTCCACCTGAACCATCACTTCTCTCTATTATAATACCTGTTGAATAAAGGCGATGAAGAATCTAAGAAACTAATGCAGCTTTTAGTAAGACTGAAAAGTTACTACAACTATTATACAAAAAAATGTGGTAGCTGCATATTAAGAATTAAGGATTAAATAGCTTTCTATACCCACATAAAGTAGTGGAACCTCAGTATACATAACACTTCCGAATATGATGAATTTAGTATGTCTCGTTTGGATGGGAGAAATTTGTCTTGGTATACAAACCCTGCAAATGAAATTGTATGACCCACAATTAGTTATGTAGAGACCCATATGTGTCATAATAGGTGGAAAAGAAATCAAGCTATAGTAATTGTTAGGAAAACATCCACACTAAAGTTTGGTATAAATATTAAAATGGTTTTTTGTTCTTTTTACATATATTTCTAGTGAGCACATTCTGTATGGGTCCTAAAAAGGGATTTTGACGAAGGAAAAATCTATTTCTGGGGAGAGACCTGTGGCGCCCGGTGAAGAGAGTCCTTCTTATATATCTTTTCTGATAAAACCTTCCAATTATACCAGAGAAAGATAAAAGCATGGAATGCTGAGGTTACTACCCTCGCGCGAGCACCTTTTGGGTGTCGTGTATAAAGCAAAGGCGCGTGAAAACCACTATTCACAGGTTGTCTTCCATTTAGTTAATTCCTTCGTCAAAGGGATGGGCCGATACAAAGGCCCTAGCCAACCACCAGCGCCACACCACCACGCCACGACGCGAGCGCCACCTGAACAACATCCTTCTGTAATGGCCATGACGGCTTGGAAAGGAAAGGGTGGGATCGTGTAAAATAAAGGGGAAGGGTTTCACCGGGCGCCACAGGTCTCTCCCCAGAAATAGATTTTTCCTTCGTCAAAATCCCTTTTCTGGGTCGACCTGTGGCGGCCGGTGAAAATGTACCAGAGAATGCCTTCCAAGCCCAACAATAACAACTAATTTAATGAGGGGAGAGAAACAACACCATGTAAAGAAAATCATAAATAATTAAGGTAAGTAGGCATAACACATAAACTAGCCACAGGGCATAGTGGGAGTAAGGTTAAACAAACATGATAACAGGGAAGTCTCCGAGTATCAGAAGAAACATGCAACAAAACTGACATGGCTAAGAATATCCCAACCCTATAACAACGGTAATCAATAATAGTTACAATCATAATAACCTAATATGTAATAAACTTAGGGCTAACGAACCACCAAGGAACGGCGTCGTGGTGCGAGTGGCGGGTAGGAGGGAGAAGAAAAGAGATGGATGAAAGGAAGAACAAAAGATCACTGGGGAGAGATAAGGCTCCCAGCTGCAACTGTTGGGTATTTAAGAGCCTGTAAGTTCATTAGATAGTGGCGTTTGAAGACCATAGGAGATTCCCAACCCGTGAACTTTATAAGGTCATCAAAGTCCATCTTCTGGAAATAATTGATGGAGGTAGCTACGGACCGGATATCATGAGCATGGGGAAATGATCCCGGATTGGCTTGTTTAATGAAGTATAGGATCTATTGCCTAATACCACGTATGGAAATGGTACCTCCTTGTTCTCTGATAAACAAGGGGCCAGACGATCGGGTAGCAGTCCTGGCTAAAAAGGCCCTGAGAGTGGTGACCGGACATAGAGAAGTATCTTGGAGAAGAGGAATAACCTTCCAAGGGGACCACCTATTTTGGGGGTTAACGGCCGAATCATATTGGCGAATTGTCGAGTCCCTTTTGTCTGATTCGATGAAGAAATCGTTTTCCGGTTCAATGTTCGCATCTCTACGAGCTGCTAACTTCCTGTAGTCTACAAAGTTAGAGTTTTGGCCATCCTTGAGTAATCTGACACAGTGAGTTTGGAATACTCGGGACAGTTTGAGGAACGGGATCCAGATGGGACGGAGTTTCCACTCGAGGAGGAGAGGAAACCAACTGTTCTTGGGCAGTGAGGTGGTACTAAAGCCACTGCGCCCCGGAAGGAGCGTAGTTGGCGTAAAAGTTTTTAGAAGATTCACTGGGGGAGATAGGGAAATCTTTTTCTAATGGTTCCAATCCCGGGGTAATGCGTCCATGGCATAAGCCCGAGGGTCCAGGGTTGGGGTCACATAACAAGGAAGTTTGTGATTGATCTGAGTTGCGAATAGATCTACCTGGATGCCTGGAACGAGCCTGAGTATCCACCGGAATGAAATTCTGACTCCAGGGGACTCGTCCTGGATAGTGAGTCCGCTCTCACATCCTGGCCTCCCGCTAGGTGAGGTGCTGACAGGAACCAGTTCTTTTCTGTTGCCCAGGCGAAGAAAGTGACCAGGATCTGATTCAGTTTGGGTGACTTGGATCCTCCCCTGTTGACGTAGTGTACCGCGTCTGTGCTGTCTGACACTACTCTGATGTGGGTCGACCTCGGAGGAGAGTCTTTCTTCAGGGTCAAGAACACTGCCATGGCTTCGAGAACATTGATATGGGACTGTTTCATGGCGAGTGACCAAGAACCTGAAACATCTGATGTTCAGAGTAATCCCCCCATCCACTTAGAGACACGGCTGAATGGAATGTCACTTGTGGAGGTGGGAATTGTAGAGGAACCGCTTTGGAGAGGTTCTTCGGTTCGGACCATGGGCGTAGTCTCATTTTCCAGACAGAGGGGATCTTCAAGACCTTGTCTTCTTATAGGTACTGTAGCTCTCTTTCTCCAAAATCGATTGATGTCTTTGAGTTTGGCTTTTATTAGGAGATCTGTCACTGAAGTGAATTGGAAAAGGCCGAGGATACTTTCTAGGCTCTTTGGACACCTGTTTGTGTTTGAGAAAATTCTTGATCTTGGAACCTATTCCTCTTACTTTTGGAAGGGAGAGACAACGTGTGCTTCGAAAGGTCCCACTGAATGGCTAACCATTCTAAGTGGCCTGATGGTCGCAGGCGAGACTTTTGGAGACTGACCCGAAATCACAGGTTGTCGAGCAATCGAAGTAATTCCTTCGTAGCTCTGTTGCCTTCTATGGCCGGCCGGGCCCAAATGAGCCAACCGGCCAGATAAGCAATGATCTGTATCTCTTGGTTCCCGAGTTGTTCTAACACTGCCTCTCCCAGTTTCGTGAATATCTTGGGATCAATGTTGAGGCCGAAGGGCATGTCTTGAACACAAAGGCTTTCCTGCTTAGGCGGAAACCCAGATAAGAAGAGAAGTTTCGAGCTATAGGCGCAAGCTAATAGCCGTCGGTAAGATCGACAGAGGTGGTGACGGTCCCACGGGGAAGTAAGGTCCGTACCTGAGAGATAGTCAACATCCGGAACTTGCCGCAGAGAATGAAAGAGTTTAGCTTGACAAGTCCAGGTCCACTCTCAATGCCGACAAGCCTTTCTTCGGAAATGTGAACAGGCGGCTTTGGAACTTCAGTGATCGATCCCGTTTGATTGCTTTTTCTTGAGTAACCCTGTGGTGTACTCTTTCAGGATGGGAGTGGATTTCTGGGAGAAGGTCACTGGCGGAGGAGGAAGACCTTGAGGCCATTTTCATCTCAAACCGTTAGAGATTATGCTATGATCCCACAGACCGAAGGTCCAATGGTCTCGAAAGTGGTAAAGTCTTCCCCCTACCGGGACCACCGCGTTGTGAGGGAGTGAATCTAGGTCCTTCCCTTCTCCGAGCCCCCTTTTTCCTAGGTCCGCCTTGATGGCGGGACTGCCTTCTACTCCTGTAGCTTCCTCTTTGGTGTCCATGAAAGGAGCCTGAGGGTTCGGATCTAGGGCTGTATGCAGGCAAAACATCCCAACGGGGTTGGGCTGTGTACCTGGGGAATCAGTGAGGTAGACCACCTGATGATGGGGATTCAGATGCAAAGGCGTCGAACCAGAGGAAGGCTGTGATGACGAGTGGGTAACCGACTATCGATTCCTGCCTGATAGAGGTCTCAGACAGAACGTACTTCCCACAACTGACCCGATCAGACCAACAAACGTGTAGGTCGAACTGGAAGGGCAGAGCTTGGAATTATCGTACCCCCCAGGCTGACAACATCCTGGTCCAGACAGATCGGGCCTGCCCTTTAGGTAATAATACCGTTACCTTCGGTACCTTGTCTAACCTAACCAAGGCAATCTCTTTCAATCGAACGAATCCGTTGAATGGGAATTCTAGTACCTGGGAGTAAAATCTAGGTCCCCCAGAGGGAGGACGTCTATGCCATCCAGATTTATGGTACCACCTATATCCGAGTTCCTGAACGGCTCTGACTCACCACCATACCTTAGAGCTGCGTCATAGCCCCTTGGTTTTCCCTAGAATGTGTTGCTTTTAGCAGTCACGGTTTATGCAAGGTAACATGAACATCAGGATCCTTTAAGGGTCCTAGGTCGGTGACATAGGTAATTGCAAAGCTGAAGGCTCAAAACTCATCCCCACCTACCTGCCCGTCCATGGGGTCGTCGTCCAACCTTAGAGAGGACACTCCGAGGAGATAGGGACCTCTAGATGGAGCATTCCTTCCCAACCTTGATACCCAAGGGCGGAGAGCCTCTCTTGCAGGCCAGAGAGATTCATCATCATCCTGATGGGAACCATGCAGGTGAACCTTCTGTAACAGAAAGGGGACATAAGTCTGGATGTTCCTTGAACTTTGGTTAGCGATCCTATTCACAGGCTGGGATCAGCTGTATAACTCTTAAAAAGCAATTTTAAAGAAAAGTCATTTAATGTACTATCTTTTGGGGTATAGTGCGACACTTGTATTCATGAAATGTGACACTGTTGGCGCATTCGCCACTGGGTGGAAATTTATTTCTATATGAACACTATGTTGTATGGATATTTATCCATATTTAGACATAGTTAGAATTGACTATGCATAAATATAGGCATAATTAATTTATTTCTATTTGAACACTATGTTGTATGGATATTTATCCATATCTAGACATAGTTAGGATTGAATATGCATAAATATAGGCATAATTAATTTAATTCTATTTGAACACGATGTTGTATGGATATTTATCCATATTTATACATAGTTAGAATTAAATATATGCATAAATATAGGCATAGTTACGTTCATATATTTTTTGTATTCATGTTAAATCCTTTCCTTTACAGGTAAAACAAAAGATTGGCCACCCGTGGTCTGAGTGATCTCTGTCTGTACCGGAGCTCCGGTAACCATCCCCGGTACAAACATAGTGACAACGTGAACACCAGAGGAAATCTAATATTAACCTCAATGCTGATCGCCTGTACGATATCCGGTTAAGCCGGAGATTCGATGAAAAGTATCGTAATGACGATATTGTGATTATTCATGAAAAAGGGTTCATACCCTGATTCTGATCGTCTGATTGATCTCTGTTTGTACCGGAGAACCAGTGACAAAGGTCCGTCATCGTGAAAACGTGATCCTCAGCGGTACGATAACATTCCCCAATACTGAATGTCTGTGCTATCTCCAGTGAAGCCGGAGATTCGATGAAAAAGGGACCGTAATAATGAAACTGTGAAATCCTCATCGGTATCACATTGTTAACTCCGGTTCTGGACGTCTGCTTGAACTCTGTTTGTACCGGAGATCCGGTAGCAAAGGCCCGTCACCGTGAGATCGTGACCGTCACCGGTACGATAACATTAACCTCAATGAATGTTTGTGTTATCTCCAGCGAAGCCGGAGATTCGATGAAAAACGGGGCCGTAAAGGTGTAATTGAGATCAAACATGACAAAGGTTCGTGTGCAAAAGGCCTCGGCCGGAGTCTGAGTGCCGGATTTCACCGTTGCACTCCAAATATCTGACTAGTTCTCACCCAATGAGTATCCATTATAGCGGAGTATAACTCAAGGCGGAGCTAAGCATAACTCAAGGCGGAGCTAAGGGTGTCGGTATAAAACGACCCCAATTAATGACTCATACACTAACGTTCCTACTAATAGTGTTAGCTATATTAACAGTAACCACATCAATAAAACGTGTATAACATTAAACGTACTATCATCAACTCTGATAATAAGAGGAGGCCTGAATAACTCGTGATCGTATAAAAACGGAGAACGGGAAATTCACCTCTCTTACTCGAGCTAATAAACGAGCACCCTATGCTCTCACTCTCAAGGTTACATAATAAAAAACTAACATCACACAATAATATAAGAAAAGTAAAAAATTGATTGCTTTTTTTTTTTTTTTTTTTTTTTTTTAGTCATTGTAATAACCAAGAACGAAGAATAACGACAACGTAACCAATAAACAAGGATATAGTCTAAATCGAGCCTTCCTGAGGCGAGTACAAACTAACAGACTAAATCGCTAAACGTTTAAATCGCTATTCGCCCCATACCATTGTTGGCACTATAATATCCAACTGTTTGTATATTTGTAATTTACCTAATGTCTGTTAATGACATAAGGATAAATAACTTAAAGCAATCTGCCGACCTCCGAGGGTCGGGGAAGCAGTGACATGCCCTTAAAATAAATATAAACACCAGCCTTAGCTAAAGGCAAGGCAAATATAAGTGTTAAGTGTATGGGCGACCTCCGGTGAAGCCGGAGCGTAATGAGATGTCCTGAATAATGCCGCCTTAGCCAAAGGCAAGGCAAATAAGTGTGACGTGTATGGGCGACCTCCGGGGACGCCGGAGGATAATGAGATGCCCTGAATAATTCAATTGTGGCTAATAATTCAATTGTGAAAGATATAAAAGGCTTAGATCATAGCAAAGCGTATTTACGATCCCCGGTGAGGCCGGAGTGAGAAGAAAGGTCCTGAATAATTATTGTGAATAAAAACACAATTGTAATAACAATGGCTATTGTGGATATGGCCGTGGCCTGAGACCGCAGTAAGGGCCACCGGAGGGTCGTATCTAAACAATATGAAGCCCGTCCCATGCAGTAAACAATATATAAATATAACAATAGAACGAAAGTCATTGAGAATCCCTCATGCCGGAGTAGAACTCAAGGCGGAGTGGAAAACGTTCATAACTACTCCTGAGCTGTAACGGGGAGAGGACGAAACACGGACCTAAAATAACACTAACAATTGAAAAGTAACCAAAAATAAATAACTCGTAAGTTATCATACACCCAGAGGGGGAGAGGTGAGGGAGGGAGAACCCGTTGAACGCACAAAACGGAAAACGGGAAATCCGCTCACCCACCGGAGCTAAGAAAGAAAACGAGAGAAAGGGGTAACTCGTGACTACGAACAGAAAACGAGGACCCCAAGCTCTCGCTCTCTTGGACATAATATCAGGACTAAAAATCACACAACACTACTATAAACGTATAAAATAAAAATGCACATCAAGATAAGACTACGAACGAAGAATAGCATCTGCTAAAACTTAAAATAAATAGCACAGCCGAGTGACAAACGCCCCGGAGGGGCGAGTACTAAACAATAACGAAGCTAGACCGCTATCTCGTTCGTAGGCTGGACTTGCTAGCAAAAAGTACCATGAGCATAAAAACACAAAAATAATAACGGTTCTAAAGGCATAAGGCCAGGACTTAACCAAGAACCTAAGTGACACAGTACTAAATGGGCAGACAAAGATGAATTCCCAAACAAGTGAACAAACAATGGCCGCCATGAAGGGCCAGACGGGAATAATAAAACAAACTATACTGGATATAAAACAAAAGCCCGGTACTATAAAAAGCTGTCAAAACAAACTATGGTACTTAATATTGGAATGTGTGAAGATGGAGCTTCGGACATGACGAAATAAATCCATGAATGTTAAAAACGATCGAGAGCACCACAAATTACACACTATTCTATCAGTCCAAAAAGAAGGATGATGTTCAGGTGGCGCTCGCGTCGTGGCGTGGTGGTGTGGCGCTGGTGGTTGGCTAGGGCCTTTGTATCGGCCCATCCCTTTGACGAAGGAATTAACTAAATGGAAGACAACCTGTGAATAGTGGTTTTCACGCGCCTTTGCTTTATACACGACACCCAAAAGGTGCTCGCGCGAGGGTAGTAACCTCAGCATTCCATGCTTTTATCTTTCTCTGGTATAATTGGAAGGTTTTATCAGAAAAGATATATAAGAAGGACTCTTTTCACCGGCCGCCACAGGTCGACCCAGAAAATGTCAGTGAAAAAAGCCAAGTAAAAAATAAAATGGCAAGGATCATACTAAACATGAAAATAAAGATTGTAGAAAAGTATGATAGCAGTAACTGTGGTTTATCTTGCAGTAGCATATTGGATACCAAGAACTACATTTAATACAAATAAGGTAAAAGATCATTAAAGCAGCTAACATTGCTATCGAGTTAAATCAATAATACATACATATACCATGGCACTTCCCCCAATTTTGGGGGGTAGCCAACATCAATAATCAATAATCAATAATAAAGCAAATATATCATGAACATTTATAGAAATGAAAAATTTACTGTTAATGTGAAAAAAGACCGATAGCAGGTAAGTGTTTTCGAGGCATTAATTTGGGAAAAGGCTAACCAATTGCACGCTCATCATGTGAAAATCACGCCCAAAACAAGTAATGAAAGGAGTGAAGTTTGATAACTTTAAAAAGAAGACTGGCATAGCATGATGAGGCATGAGGAGGCTGTAAGTTCTGACAAAGACACTGCTACTGAATGTTACAAAGTGCATGGTAACATAAAAGCCCACCAAAATAGCCCTTACACAACCAGGAATAGAGGCTAGAATTCCAGTCTTCATTTGGTTAGCTGAATAAAAGGAGAGGCTAAAATCAAGGTGGGAGCTTTTTTTAGTAAACTATCCCTATGACCCTGTGTTGTACTTTTTGGTAGAATAAACAAATGATTTTATCTTCCATCTGGTTTATATTTGTAAATGACATATCCGGTACAATATACACTATTGTACAGTTCTTGATATATTTTGATGTTCAGTGTGTGAGTCATCGTAGTGAAGAGGGTTAATATATGCATATACTGTATATACACTTATCTCTCAGATTATGTCATTTTCAATTATACGTCGTTTGTCAAAAAAAAAAAAATAAAAAAAAAATACTGAAAAATAAAATAAAGTTTAAGCAATTCTATTTGACTTTATGTCGGTCCCCCACAGATACTGAAGTCATGATATCATTAATAAAGCATTAAAAGCACATAAATCATGTTACTGTACAATAAATAAGAACAAAAGTGTATAAATTCATAATAAATTGTGCACATTTACAGTAGACGTTAATACAATAATCATCATAAATCTTCTATTATATTCTATCTACCAAGGAACTTCTCCCAATTTTAGGGGTAGCCAACAACAAACAAAGAAACAAAATGGGACCTTTCTTCTCTCCGCTCCTCCCAGCCTAACGAGGAATTCAGCCAAGTTTGGCTGGTACTGCTAGAGTGCCACAGCTCATCTTCCCCCATTATCCACCACAAATGAAGTTTCATACACTGAATCCCTTACTGCTGCTACCTCCGCGGTCACCAAGGCGACCAGAGAAAGCAGCAGGGCTTACCGGAACTGCATCACAATCGCTCACCATTCATTCCTATTTCTAGCACGCTATCTTATCTCTCTCACATCTATCCTCCTATCACCCAGAGCTTTCTTCACTCCATCCATCCACCCAAAGCTTGGCCTTCCTCTTGTACTTCTCCCATTAACTCTTTTCTTCATCACAGCCACTTTCCATTCTCTCAACATGGCCAAACCACCTCAACACATTCATATCCCCTGTAGCTGCTAAACCATTACTTACACCCGTTCTCACCCTCCCTAATTCCTTCCTAACTCTATCTAATTGAGATGCATCAGCCATACTCCTCAAACTCTTCATCTCAAACACATTCAATTTCTGTCTCTCCATTACTGTCATCCCCACAACTTCGATCCATACATCACAGTTGGTACAATCTCTTTCTCATACAGAACTCTCTTTACATTCATGTCCAACTCTCTAATTTTTACCACTGCCCTTGACTGCCCCCAACATTCACTCTCTGACATACATCTGCTTCCACTCCACCATTTGCTGCAACAACAGACCCCAAGTACTTAAACTGATCTACTTCTTCTCCATTCAACATGACATTCAACCTCGCACCACTCTTGTTTTTCATGCATTTCATAACCTTACTCTTACACACCAAGCTTCTCTTCCGAGTCTGCAACCAGTAAAGTATCATCCGCAAACACAAATTGATTTACCTCCCATTCATGATCGCTCTCATCTATCAGTTTCAATCCTCGACCGACCACTCGAGCATTCACCTCTCTCACCACTCCATCAACAAACAAATTGAACAACCATGGCAACATCACACATCCCTGTCTCAGCCCCACTTGCTGGAAACCACTCACTCTTCATTTTCTATCCTAACACATGCTTTACTACCTATGTAGAAACTCTTCACTGCTTGCAACAACCTTCCAATAATTCCATATTACCTCATCACATTCCACATCGCTTCCCTATCAGTTCTATCATATGTTTTCTCCAGGTCAATAAACGCAACATACACCTCCTTGCCTTTTGCTCAATATTTTTCACGCATATCTGCCTAACTAAGAATCTAATTCATACATCCCTACCTCTTCTAAAAACCACCCTATACTTCTAAGATTGCATTCTCTGTTTTATCCTTAATCCTTAATAATTAGTACTCAACCATACACTTTTCCAACAACACTCAACAAAGGGAAGGAAATATGTAAACATCTATGACCCTGGGTTGCAGTTGTTGTCTTATTTAGCTGTCTTAAACAGTTTCTGCATTTTCCACAGTAGTTCTAATACTTACCATGTTGCTATTTTCAAGGTCACAACAGTATCGCGATTATACATACATACATACGTATACCAAGGCATTCCCTTAATTTTGGGGGGTAGCCGACATCAACAAATGAAACAAAACAAAAAGGGGACCTCTACTCTCTACGTTCCTCCCAGCCTGACAAGGGAACGTAGAGAGTAGAATCGCGATTATACTCGCATATAATTAACAGAGTATTGTTGATATAATTTGCTCCCTGTCATGTAATCCTTGAAGAAAAGAAGTGCATAGTTCAAGAACTCTTGACCATTTTCTTGTCAAAAAGCATATCAAACAATAACAACATCCTGAATCAGCTGTTCACACTGACAATCCACAGCCATCTACATATGCGATGTAAAAACACAAATTGAATGTAAATATCGGCAAATTTAACAAATTAGTTTATTTTATACTATCAGAAAATAATTTTAATATAACTTCATTAGTTATTTAACCTAACAAAATTATTCTATTTTATACCATCTTACAAGAAAACGCATTCACACATATAAAGAGCTCACGATGAACAGTAAACATGGCAACTTGTAAACATTTACAATTACAAGTATATACAGTATGTACATTTGTTTGTATATTCAGATTACTTTTTTCTGTACTACATTAAAAAGTAAAATTTATTTTGTTTGTAAACTTAAAATAGATTCTTATTAATCATATATTCAAATTGCATTTATAAATAAAATATGGAACTGAGAATGGTTATTTGTGGCTTAGCTTAGTGACAAGTAAATTAGACTTTAAAGTAGTTTTTCGACATAAGTCGCCTCTCCTGGAACCAATTACCGAAGTAGGTCGAGGTATACAGTATGTTAATACACTAATCAACTATAACACTTGCCAATAATGAAAGTTCAGAAAAACATACTTAGGAGCACATGTATTAATTTTCACCTCTCAATGAAATAAGAACAATTCAAGGAAACCAGAATAAAGAAACCAAACTGAATAATCTGCAACAAAAGATCAGAAGCATGATAAAAATCATCCCGACAAAATATGCAAAAACTTTGGCTACACGTTTAATCAAATATTGCATTCATAAAGAACTAAAGTTAATAATGTTAACTGAACAGTATCTTAGAGAAACTCACAAATTCTATTTACAAGCCCTAATGAAATGAGTTTTTCATGAATAATAAGGCTAAATAGCATAATATCAGTTCATGATCAACTGTATAGAGATATATCTTCATGTATTTTAATATACAATACTAGTGTCCAAACAAACCAGAATTTTAATAATAAAATTTACGATTTCATTACTTAACTCGTGTTCAAAATGCTTTCCCTTTTGAAGCTGTAGCTTTAATAAGGCAATAATGTAAAAATCTCTCTATTCATGATATGATGGGCATAAACATTCCAAGTTTGCCACACAGGCATAACTAAAACTGTTGTAATGGTGAAAAATAATGATAAAATCATACATACCCATATTAACAGAATTTGCTGCTGCAGGCTGATTGTTAGGCTGCGCAGGAGCTGGTGATGGTACAACAAAAGCCATCTCGCTAAGAGCATCCGACCAATACAACACGTGTGTACGACCACTGAACCCACTTCCACCATGGTTCACATCAAATGGAGCTAAGTAGATCATTATTTTCATTAGAGGAGATGATTGCTACTACTCTGTGAATTATTTATTCTTTTCTTTACCTACAAGGTGGCATGAAGCTGACATCCTAGATTCACAACAGACATAAGGCTCTACTTCTTAAAAGGCTGATTTATACTATAATTCACCAGGAAATACATTTTACCGAGTACATGATAGTTTTTCTCAGTATAAACTCATATTACCTGTTTACACCCACATTCCTGTTTAAAAATGTTCTGACAATATAGCGTTTTGTCTACATAACAGTGCTGTAGTAAGTCAGGTTAGATAATACATTAGAAGTAATGAAAAGTATCATAAAAAATCTACATCAAATATCTTCTAATTCACACAAAGATTGAAGAAGAATTGGACCTTGGAAAAAAAAAAGAAAAAAAAAAAAACCATACTCTCACACAATATTCTAGTCAATGCAAAAAGACATTCTTCACTAACCATCCTGTGGAAGTGTGGTAACAGTAAAAGCAGTTGAAACATGACCAGTCCAGCCAGGATGCTGATGAACATTGACTGACCATCCTAGTCCTCCTAAAAATTCCAAAAAGTGAGGATGTACAGAAGATGAAGATACCTGCAATTGAATTAATAATTTCACTTAATTTGCAAACTAACAAGGTTCAAATACATATTTAGCCTTTTATACAGTCCATATACTGTATAAAGTATGTCGTAAGACTAAGTAAACAATACTCTAATCAGATCACTTAATTATTTACATAACCAACGGGCTAGCCAGAAAGGTTTATTCTAAAATAGAGAACAAGGTTAAAGAATTCAGACAGCTAGTACAGAGGAAATTAAGGGAAGGGAGTAAAATAATCAAAAGCAGAAAGCAATGTAGTTTGGGTCTATAAGAATGTAGCATAGCACATAAGAAAGTACAGTACTACTGTGCCTACAATGTGCCTTAGGATCATCTGGATGATGATGATGAATCCTTACAGGTTCAAATGTCGAGAGAGTTGACTTCCCTATTTTTCTTATGCTACCCAAGTATTCATCTAGATCAGCTTGTTTAAATTTTTCTTTCATATGCAGATTTATATAACATGGACTACTGAACTGCCTTTAAACAAAACAGTCAACAGTTTCTCAATAAAATGCTAGGAAATAGCTTTCTTCGAGACAATACCACAGGGGTTTCTAAACTTGAAAAACAGAATTTTGATATTGAAATTTCTTATTTCTATACTCACTTGATGTTCATATTGCTTTCATCTCTGGAAGTTTGGAATGACGATGTTACTCATTAAAATTAACAAAATTTGTTTTATTTCCTTCCAACAGACTAAAGCAATCTTACAACAATAACAATTTGTGCATTTGCATCGCTTTTTCAGTTTTAAAGTCGAAATAATTCCCTAACCACTTGATGCCACTCATGTATGAGCATAGAAATAAGAGGTTTATATTAAAATTCTACTTATTTCTATGGTTGTTGGGGCCTGATTGGTAACGTGTCTGCCTGGTGTTTGCCAGTAAGGGGTTTGAGTCCCGCTCAGTCTCGTTAGTGCCATTAGTGTCTGCAACCTTACCATCCTTGTGAGCTAAGGTTGGGGGGTTTGGGGGAGCCTATAGGTCTATCTGTTGAGTCATCAGCAGCCATTGCCTGGCCCTCCCTGGTCCTAGCTTGGGTGGAAAGGGGACTTGGGCGCTGATTATATGATACATGGTCAGTCTCTAGGGCATTATCCTGCTTGTAGGGCAATGTCACTGTTCCTTGCCTCTGCCATTCATGAGTGGCCTTTAAACCTTTAAACCTCCCCTGATGTTTACATTGCAGCCTACCACACTTTAGAGGTGATGGGTAGCTAGTGAAGAGAGATATGGCATTTAGTTACTTTATCTCCTAATTACTCGTTTAAAAAAAATATATATATTACTGTGCTACACACAATTTTACAACAACCAACAAAATAAATTTGAAATGTGACTAAACCGTAACCCAAAATAATTCTACTGTACCAACTAGTCAAATTTGCCACTCAATCAGAACATACATCACCAGCCACTATAGATCCTAAAACCCCACAATCTTGACATATAAATTAGGACTTCATGAGGTAATGTTTAATGAATACAAATTTTGGATAACATTTAGGCGTTGCTAAAACCCTTTACAAACAAATGAATTTAGCAAAATTTTAGTTGTAGCTGTATTTTCTATATGAACTTTGATTTTCAAATCTTTCATCAGATTTGGATCTTCTTCAGCTTTGTGCTCTAATCTAATAACACAAAACAAATTACGTAAGCACATTACCTCTGTCTGCAGGATCGTTCAGATAATATTGAATGGCTCTTACCGGTCAAGGAAAACTATTCCCAGATTAAACAACCAACACTAATGTATGTAGAATTGTCCGAATAAAATTGAACATCTCTTACCAGTTAAGGGAAAACTATCTCCTTAATAAACGACCACTTCCCTTGGTAGAGAAAGAAATGAATTTTTTTGTAAACCTTTACCCTAAAGTTTTTTAGCCTTGAAATATGGCAAGAGATAAAATCCACTCATGATTACCAGAGACTATCTTAAAAGAAATTGTTTGTAGTTCACTTATTTGTTTTCTGATGTCAAGGGCAACAGAATCAATTTTACTGTAAAATCTTAAGCATGAATTCTTCAAAGGCTGTAACATTGTGTTCAAAATCCGAAAAAATATATCTGACTACTGGAACCATTTTCAATATTAAGATCTAAAAACAAACAACTGGAAGTCTTTTCAATATTAAGATCTAAGAACATATGTTAAAATGCCTGATTTTCTTTTTATTCTAACAGAAATCAGCATATATTCATACCTTCAATGGTTAAAAGTAAAAGCTTCTGATAATAGAAAAAGAAACATAATATTTCAAAATATATAACTACAGTACACAGTTCTAGTAACTGATAAAATCCTTTACTTTCACTAATCACAATAAACTAAATTGTTCGTTACGTATATCATCTGTAAACAGTCTTGTGGAATCTATAACAGCCAACCTAGAGTACTTGAAAACCACTTACTTCCAAGGATATGTTGGAAAAGACTCCATTGGATAATATTCGGTAGGACATAGCTCAAAAAGATTTTGATAATTTTTCAAAAATGACAAATTCGGAGATAATTTATATTTTTCCTAACCATACAAACCTTAGCTATTTACATTGGGTATTACTTTCGGCGTAGCTGAAATGACGAGCCATTAGATTTTAACAAGAGTTTCCTACCCCGCGCTAGTTAGCAGGGGTAGGGGGAGGGGTAGCTTGCTACCCCTCCCTCCCTCACACACCGGTGAAATGTCTCACTTCACTTAGAGGTAGGACTTGACTTAGGGGACAGGGCTGGCGGGCAAATATGTGTAAATAGCTAAGGTTTGTATGGTTAGGAAAAATACAAATTATCTTCGAATTTGTCATTTGTTCCGTAACCGAAATACAAACCACGCTATTTACATTGGGTGACTAACCCCTTAGGAAGGGTAGAAAGTCCCCAGCCATACTGGCTTTGGCTTACCCGGGGACTCAGAATCCAAGTGAGTCGCACTCGAGAAAAGGAGTCCCTGCACCTCACAAGTTCCTTGCTCCGCAAGGAAACGTGTGGCCTACATAAGCTTGTGTGGGAAGGAAGAAAGTGTGACCCGTCCTAGGCAGTTGACCTGGAGTTCCAGAAGGAACTCTGGGTTAGGACGTATTGACTCAATACTCGGAACACAAGGAAGCATGGTTTACCTGCAGAGGTTTGAGGTCAGCTATGCAGAGACCAGGATGCTGCTTCCCCAGTAGAGGGGACGATGAAGAAAGAAGTAAGGGCCAGACATACTTCTTTCGTTCATGCAGACTAAAACCTGATAACAATGCCCTCAACCTTCTGCTACCTATCCAAAATGGAGCCTGAGGTTAGACCAGCTGTTGTGTAGCCACCACAGAGCGATAGAAACGTATCGATACTCCTGTGGGTCACGTCCTGCAGGAAGCGGGCTGCGAAGGTCATTAGATGTTTCCAGACTCCAGCTTGTAGCACCTGCGTCACAGAGTAGTTCTACTCGAAGGCGAGGGACGTTGCGATGTATCCGACATCGTGCTGTAGGGCGACGTGACGGGGGAGGGTCTGGATTCAGGTCGAGATGAATGCCCTTGAGTCCGAGCTGAAGAGGTAAACCGGTGACTCTCCCCTGTGTCCTCCCTGTGCTCCCAAACCGGCTTGCACGTGAGGACAAACTGCAACTGTTCTCAAAGATAACCCCTCGATTCCTTTACTGGCAAGAAGGAGAAGGTCTGGGTCATCTGATACAGAACGGAGACTCGAAATCTTGAAGGAGTCGAACAACTCAGGAGCGAGCCTGAATGTTGCCTTCCCCTATTCTCTTGAAAGGGCGGAGTCGTACGAGACCATGAAGATTGCTTACACACTGGCCGAGGCCAGAGTGAGCAGGAGCACCGTCCCCAAAGACGGAATACGATCAGAGGCCTGACGTAATGGTTCTTGAGAAGATCTCTTAAGGGACTAAAGAGTCCGAACCATGCTCCATGGAGGAGGTCTCACTCCGACTGGGGGCAGGGACGTTCGCAGCTTCGCATGAGCGAAGAAAGGTCCAGCGGGAAGGAAAAAGTCTATTCCTTTCAGCCTGAAGGCCAGGGAAAGGCTGAGCGATAGGCTTCACTGCCGAGAGCGGAAAAGAGTTTCCTCCCGCCGAAAAGCAATAACTCCGTTATTGCTGGAGAAGAGGCCTCAAGGGAAGAGGTATCTCTCCCACGACACCAACCACAGAAGACTCTCCACTTCGCCTGGTAGACCCCTGCGGATGACTATCGCAGGTGATGTCACCTCCGCTCCACGACCGTAGCGGGTTGTCTCTTCTTGAGGCGGCGGCGTAGTGTCTCCAGGCGTGAAGCCGAAGCGATGCAACGGCTCGTGAAAGATGTTGTAGTGTGATTGTTTGAGTAGCCTGCGTCGTGGAAGAAGCTCTCCCGGGAGTTCCGTCAGGGGAAGCAGAGGGTCCGGAAACCGTTCTGCGTATAGTCATAGCGGAGCTCTCAGGGCCATCGAAAGGTTGACAGACAACCTGGTCTTGTTGAGACCCATTCTCAACCGACAACAATGGTGGAAAGACGCAGGCGTCGATGTTATCCCACCATCACCGGAAAGCATCTCGCAAAAGAGTCTTGGGGTCTGAGACCGGGGGGAAGAACAGCGGAAGCTTGAAGTTCCAGGCTGTCGTGATCAGGTCCCCCAGGCCAGGACTTGCTGGTTACTATAGGCCACAGACCCCCAGGTACTCTCTATTTGTGAGGCTCTGCTCAGATAGTCGGAGAGAACATTCCTCTGCCCGGAATGAGCGAGCCGATAATGGTATTGAGAGGACCTCGGATCATCTCAGTATCTCTACTGCAAGATGCAAAAGTATGAAAATGCGCCTCCCTGCTGGTTGGAATACGCCAGTACCATGAAGTTGACTCGGCAGGATCTGTAGGATCTGTAGAGGGGCCAGACTATGGCCCCTAAGCCTGCCTGAATGATGGGGAGGTACCCTTCAGGTCCTGACCATAGGCCTGAACCGGAACATGCCCCCCCCCCTTTCTTTGACGAGTCCGAGAACAGCGTCAAATGTGGGGAAAGGACGAGAATATCCACTCCCATGCAAGAGGTTCCATAGGTCAACACCCATTGCCGGTCTAAACGTTCCGCTGGTCCCATAGGGACCAGAAAGTCCGGTTAGTCGTTGTTTGGATACCACCGGAACTTGGGCCGCCTCACAGGGAACTTATCCTGAGGCGACCATTCGGAACTAGACGGGTCAATGAGGAAAAGAGACCCAGGAAACGTTCCAAGATAGGGCTGAAAGCTCTCCTTGACTGAGAACAGGTACTGCGACTCTCCTCAGCCTTGCCACAGTCAACTGAAGGGAAGGCTTGGAGAAGGAGTCAATATCATGGCTAGATACTCCGGATGTTGAGGCAGAAGTAGAGAAGGCTCCTAGCAAATTACCATGATCTCTCACTCTTGGTAAAGACCCGGAAGCTTGTCCCGGTGTTGAAGAAGGTCGAACCCGAGCCTACCGGAGTTGACCAGACCTCCAAAAAGCGAAGGAGGCAGAAGCCTGCTCCTGAGCAGCCATGAGGAAAGCAGGGAGAGTTCTCTGGGGAAAAACCTGCGATGCCGCGGCGGGATCGCCACACCGCATCTTAAGCAGGAACACCTGTATTCTAGGCTGAATTCCAAGAGCTTCCTGGAAGATGGATGGAATGGAACCTGGAAGTACCCGTCCTTCAGATCCAGGGCTTAAGGGGTCCTGTCGCCTCGTTACCAGTCTGATCGACTCTGCTGTTCCACGCTGGAGGAAGTTTGTTCGACAAACTTGATCAGAGCTGAGAGGTCGACGATGGAACTCCCGTCTCAGATGCTTTCCCAGAAGAAAGGATCGATTGAAGAAGCCGGGGGGGAAGCCGTCGACGACCCTATGGAGGACCTTCTCCTAAGGCATGGATCCTTCTGCCCAACGGGCAAACCTCTTGCCGACCCCATGGCATAGAGGCTCAGTGACACTGGATTCGCTGACAGTGAAGGAGAGATGGTAAGAGCGAGGCGCGATATCCTTGGCTGATCACGGAGATCGTGCAGGAATCGGCATCGGGAGGCTGTTATCCGGACGAGTAACCTTAGGCATCCCCCCAGCGTGAGACCTGCAAGGGGGATTGCCAATCCTAGAGTTTGTGCACTCTGCCGCTCCCTCTAGGATTATGCCCCCCCGGAGAGCCTCCCGTGCTACCTGTCCCTGACATGAGGGGACTGCTATTGTACACCTTGTCTTAGCTGCCGTAGCCGGTTCCGATAACTTAGGCTGACGAGGCTGAATGAAGAGGCGTCAGAGGCCTGCAGGGACTGGAAGTAAGCGCCTTGGAGGAGTGAAAACGGAATTCGACTTCCTCCGCACAACAACTGTCCATTTTTCTGTCCTTGGGCTCAAAACAAGCTCTTCCCAAGGATGGAAGAGTGTCTGAGCTTGTCGACATTCACGGATGAGACACCTGAGAAGAAGCCCTCAGACACTGCGTCTAGATGCTCCAACATCGAGGTTGCCCGCAAGTTCGAAACTTGGCGACGGAACGCAAAGGTGCTTGAGCCCGAGAGGAGGAAAGTACCCATGATCTTCCTGGGGCTTCTTAGTACAAAACCTCGGGTCGCAACCGAGGAGGGGAAAGGCCTGGTAAGCCCCTTCCACGAGAGGTGAAAAGGAAGGGCTAAACCAGTCACCCCTTGCCCGACGGAGAAAACTCGAAAGGAAAACTCCCTGGCAAGACCCTTCCAGGGAATGACAAAGAGAAAGGACTAACCCAGGTTCTGGAAAGAAGAATGCTGCACAGACCTCCCTGAAGATTCTTCCTACTCTAGCACGAGCCATGCTCTGCGTTTACGGGGTGAAGACCGTGTTCTGGAAATACGCGCTCCAGAAGACTCGCCAGGCTGGCCGTGTTGCGAAACCCCGACGGGAATTGCGGTCGCAATCGCCCTAGCGCTCGCGCGATGGTAAATCAATGGTTCGCGCGTGGGCGAACGTGGAAGCGCCCGTGCGCGGGCACGCAGGAGCGCAGACGAAAGTGCGCGAGGGAGCGCAGAAGGAGGGCAGGCGTGGTTGGAAGAGCGAGAGCTGGCGGTCGGAATCCGATAGTGCACAGGCGAGCGATGACACATAGGCAAGCGATGGCTTACTGCAGGAATTGAGCTGGCGCTCGCGCGAAGGAACACCGTTGGTTCGCGCGCGGGCGAACATTGGTGCGCATGTGCGCGGGCGCACCAGCAGGTAGGCGCGCGGGCACGTGGGCGTGCGGTCGCGCGGGCCTGTGGGCGTGTGGTCGCGTAGGCACGTGGGCGAGCGGCCGAGTGCAGGCGGTCGGGAGACCGATGGCGCGTCGGCGGGCGATGGCGCGTTGACGAGCGATGGCGCGTCTTGGCGAGCAATGGCCCGAAGGCGAGTGAAGGCGCGTTGGCCATCGGTGGTGCGTTAACAAAACGCTAGCGCGCAGGCGAAGAATCGCGCGGGCGCGTAGGAGATCGCTGACGTGTAAGAAACTAGGGACGGTTGACGGCGAGCGCTGATGCGAGCTGTCAATCAGGCGATCCTGGACGTTCAGGAAAAACCGTTGGCGCCCATTGGTGCGTGGCAGGAAAGGGCGCGCAGATGTGCGCTGGCGATTTGAAGAAAGCTGGCGCACAGAAGGACAGAAGTAAAGGTGAGCGTCGGCAAGACTCAGCTACCGGAGATCGTGGTCCACAGCAGGCGAGCGCTAGATCGCTACTGATGGTGTCCGGGGAACCTGTAACGCGTGGAAGATCGATAGCGAGCAGGCGATCGATGGTGTGTTGGTGAACGCCGGCGCATAGGCAAGCGATGGCGCGCGTTGGCGCATGGTGGTGCTTGCGCGCAGGCGAAAGATCACGCGGGCGGTCAGGAGATCGCCGATGTTCAGGGGATCGCTGACGCGCTGGGGATCGTTGACGCGCAGGAGATCGCTGACGAGCAGGCCAACGTTGACGCGTCTGTGGTCGCTGGCGAGCAGAAGGGCGACCCGTGGAATCCTGTGCGTACAGTAGCTTAGAAGCACGCGTAGGCGACCGCGAGCGTTGCTGCGCTGGAACAGGCTGACGAGCCGGATCGCGAGGGCGAGGAGAGAAGTGTCCTTGTCCAAGACCTGAACCGAAGTTCCAGGTTGCGCGGGCGAACGTGGGCGCACAGGGCGCGTATCAGGAACTGGGAGCGCAGGAGATCTAGAGCGCTCAGGAGACCGATGGCGAGCAGGGCGCACAACAGGAACAGCAGGATGTTTGGTGTCCTCAGGAGAGCGCTGGCGAGCAGAGGGGCGACGATCATCAGGAGAGCGCTGACGACCAGGAGAGCGCTGGCAAACAGGAGAGCGCTAGCGATCAGGAGAACGCTGACGAGCAGGAGAGCGCCTGTGCGCTAACATTGCAGAAGGGCGCGCAGGGGAGCCCTGACGCGCAAGGGAAGCACCCACACCGTGGGAGGCAACCCTCTGCCCCGAAGTGACCGTTGCCCGTCGGATGACGAGGTCAGACTGCTGTCCATCTACACCAGGGGCGGAAGGTCTGGAAGGCGCTGGAGATCAATCCCCAGAGAGATCTAAGCAGGAAGGAGCTGCAGGCTGCATACGACGAGGAGAAGATCCAAAAAGGCGCCTCTTAGCACCCTTATTGGGAGACGGGAGGCCCTTACGACGTAGCGGACGGTGAGCCTTACGGCGAAGGCGGCCAACAGCAACAATAGCAGAAGAGTCCTCCGAAGAGGAGTCTCTATGAGTGTCCTCCCTCGTGAACGAGAGAGAAACACTTCGTAGAAGAGACGGGTCAGCCAGTGACCAAAAAAGAGCAATCCTCCGAAGAGGGGCTCCTGCAGTTGCCCAGCCCCTTGAGCGTAACTGCAGGTGCGACCGCTCAGCACCAAGAGCATAGTCGCACTAAAAAAATGCAAGAGGAGATCCCCCCAAAGGGAAAAAAACTCAAGCCTGGACAGGAAAACTTCCCTCGGAAGGAAAGTTACCCACCCAAGGAGGCGAGCCTCCAGAGTATTCTAAAATGAACTGGAGAGCTGTCAGTCATCACGGGAGTACTTCCAGGAGGAGGAGACACGCCCCTGACGAAGATCTATAGGGGAGGCAGCAACAGCAGATTCCTCAGGCCTCAACAAGACAGCTCACTCCGTTGTCACATTACAGAAACGAACTAGATCGTTAACTGTGAAAAATAAAAACAAAAACATTAGTTAACATTCATTCCCCCGGGAAGACTCCGAAGAGGAATCCCGAGGGAAAAGAACACAAGAATTACATAACAGGCACGTGCCTTCACAACCACTTACACTCACGGAAGGAGACTATGTAATTATGTAATTTAAAAATGAATGAACACTAATTAAAGAACGAAAACCCCGAAAGGAATCGTTCTACAAAAGCTGAACAACCAACAAATACAATTAGATTCATAAACTAATTGAGACAACGTATGGCGTAGCAACCCCACCCACCCGGGAAGGAAGCTACTCAGACGTAGTAAAGGTAAAACATAGTAAAGGGTGAACGACCTCAAAAGAGAGAGAGAGAAAGACCGTAGTCAAACTCGATCGCGACCCATGAAATTACAACGTGGTGGCCTAACTGCCGAGGGCTCCACGGAGATATCGTACACTACACACACAAGCACGAACTCTGAAAAGGAAACTTACTGATTTCTATACTCAAATATATACATAAACACGAAAAAATGTTTACATATACATTGAGTAAAAGAAAAGTAAGTGATTAAGTAAAGACAAAACAAATAATGGCTGCCAAGCAAGGACGAAGACAGGCACGTCTGTCCATCGTCCGAGCCAAAAGTGAAGTGAGACATTTCACCGGTGTGTGAGGGAGGGAGGGGTAGCAAGCTACCCCTCCCCTTACCCCTGCTAACTAGCGCGGGGTAGGAAACCCTCGTTAAAATCTAATGGCTCGTCATTTCAGCTACGCCGAAAGTAATACCCAATGTAAATAGCGTGGTTTGTATTTCGGTTACGGAACAATTGTTTGTTTGAAGGCCTGACTGAATGACAAATCCCTCACACTTTGATAACAGGCCACAGAACTGTGAACCTTATCCTTCAGGGGCAAAATGTACAATAGTTATCAGCACCATCCTGCTGTTTACAATATATTACAAGGTATCTATCACCGCCGAATCATGTCGAAAGGTTTGACCGATCTTGCAGAAAGGCAATTGCCTTTCATGAAAAAAAATACGCTACATTTTTGATAAGTAAGGTTGCAAACATGTCTGTGTTGGGTTAACCTTACTGATGGACATACTGTAGTAATATTTTTTTTCCTCAATGAGAAGACAGTCAACTCTTTATACGCAATTAACTACTGTAGTTTATAAATAAGGCTGCGTGTGACAAAAAATCGTGGCTACGAAAATTTTTTTTTTCCATAGGAATATATGTTAATTCTGTTTAATGGGGACTTCAAATCCCCAACTATTTTAACTAAATGAACTGTATTTAGCCTTAAATAACTGTATTAAGTATGCACTATTACATTTAATAACCCTGAGTTTCATTTAATAACCCTGAGTTTAAGAATGAAATTACTACCACTATATCGTGAATTCTGGTGAACAATTCGAGGATTCATGTCAATGAAAGAAACACTTTACAAAAGCATGACATTCAATTTCATCCGCTGATGTCTCTCTTTCTCAGGTGCCATACAATGCATACATATAGCCAAAGAAACAAAAATCAATGTTTTGATTGTTAAATCTGGAGAAAATATCATTAAACACTAAAATAAGTATAAAAACATAAAATACTGACTGGAGCTGAGGAGTACACATTGTTGTCCCATGTCGGCTTTTAGACTGAAGAAGCAATATGCAATGGACAGCATGTTAGGCTATTGCTGTTAGATACTGGTTTCATTACTTTAATAGGGGTATTAGTGTATTAAAATAAAATAAAATGGGAAATTTCTTAATTCAAACAAATAACATCAACATTCCAAGCTTCCACAGATGAAAGCAATATGAACATCAGGGGAAGTTCATAGAAATAATTAGATAGATAAACTATTTTCAGTTTACATTCAAGCTTCACAATACAGTAGTTTATTCACAATCATCTTTGCTGAAAATTTGGGCCTCAAGATCTCTTTAATTTCAACTGTTTACTTACTCAACTTTTACAGGTAATCTATTATTTTTTAAAAAGTTAACCAAACCATATTCATAATGTGTGGTTCATTTATTGTAAATTTTTTTTTTGTTACCAGGTTTAGTAAGGGAAATTTTTAGGAAAATTTGATTTTGATAATGTGAGGGGGATGAGAGGTTATCTGCATTTATTCATATTTGTAATATGCAGCCCATATCCATCTAGTAAACTTAGATTTATAAATATTGTTAACTTCATCTGATCTGACCTTAAGATTTCTTGAATGAAGTAGAGTAAAATTAAGCAATTACCAAGTACTGTACATGACTTCTATTATCATTATTATTACTAGCCAAGCTACAACCCTAGTTGGAAAAGCAAGATGCTATAGGCCCAAGGGCTCTAATAGGGAAAAATAGCCCAGTGAGAAAAGGAAATAAGGAAATAAATAAATGATAGGAACAAATTAATAATAAATCATTCTATAAACAGTAACAACGTCAAAACAGATATGTCATCTATAAACTATTAACAACGTCAATAACAGATATGTCATATATAAACTATAAAAAGACTCATGTCAGCCTGGTCAACATAAAAACATTTGCTGTAACTTTGAACTTTTGAAGTTCTACTGATTCAACTACCCGATTAGGAAGATCAATCCACAACTTAGTAACAGCTGGAATAAAACTTCTAGAACACTATGTAGTATTGAGCCTCATGATGGAGAAGGCCTGGCTATTAGAATTAACTGCCTACCTAATATTACGAACAGGATAGAATTGTCCAGGGAGATCTGAATGTAAAGGATGGTCAGAGTTATGAAAAATCTTATGCAACATGCATAATGAACTAATTGAACTAGTTGGTATCAAGCTTAAGTGTTATTTGGTTTTGCTTATTGCAGTTAATTCCTATTTGTAAAATATTTTCCAAAATTCCTATCCTTAATAAAACCATATAGACAAGCATACGCACTTTAAAACATAATATAACACGATCAAATAAAAAAACGTAACTGCCAAAATCGTACAGCAACACTACAGTATTCCTTTTTTTAGTTCTACTCTACAATTAGGAAAAAACTACAGTATAAATTGTTTGAAAAATAACAAATTTAGAAATCATTTGTATTTTTCCTAACATACAAACCTGGAGCTATTTATAGGGTATTACTTTCAGCAGCGCTGAAAACCAGCCAAGACAATTTTAGAGAGGGATAATTACCCCATCCGCTAGTTAGCGGGAGGGGGTTGGGGTACACTAGCTACCCCGCTCACTAACACCTGTCGGTTGAGTAACCACTTTTGCTTTTTGGCTGGACTTCTAGGGGGACAGGGTGGCGGCCCAATTTGTATAAATAGCTCCAGGTTTGTATGTTAGGGAAAATACAAATTATTTCCAAATTTGTTATTTGTTCCGACAGATACAAACCTTCGCTATTTATAGGGTGACTTACTCTCAGGAGGGAGGAAGTTCTACCAACTGGCCTTGTTCATGACCCGGGGTTCCCTCTAATTGATCTTTGATCTAATTAGTAGGCACCCTATCCTCGATAAAATCAAAGTAGTTACAAGGTAACTCAATGATAGCGGCCAGCAGAAGCTTGTGTGAGAGACTCGTGGCTTGTCTTTACGTAGGAACTCGAGGATAAGCATGAGTTCTAAGACATATCCAATACCCTCCCTCACAAGGTATTGGTGACGTAACAAAGTATTTATTCATACTCAGGATGCAAAAGGGAAATGAATCTTACCTGCAGAGGGGTGAGGTCAGCTATGCTTCGGTCTTGCAAAGCTGTTTCCCCAAGGGGAAGGAGAAAGAAAGAAGGGAGCCAGACATTCTTTTCATTCACCCCAGACTAACCCAGGTAACCTCAGACCTCAACCTCTGCTACTTGTCCATCAAGGAGCCTCAAGCATTAGATCACTTGTTTTGCGGCCACCAAAGGACCAATGGAGAAGGTTTCCATGCTCCTGCAGGCTACGTCTTTCAGGTAGTGGGCTGTGAATGTCGTCTGACGCTTCCACACGCTTGCTTGCAATACCTGTGCCACAGAAAAAATCTTCTTAAACGCCGGAGACGTTGCAATGCCTCTGATGTCATGAGCTCTGGGTCGGCTGGACAGAGGAGGATCTGGATATAGAGCGTATTGGATTACTTTCCTTATCCAGGAGGATATAGTATTCCTCGTGACCCTCCTCTTGACCTTCCCCGTGCTGACAAAAAGTGCACGTACACAGGGGCGAGCTTTTGCTGTTCTTCTTAAGTAACACCCCAGACTCCGAAATGGGCCAAACCTGGAGTCCGGCACACCCGAATTTTGAGTCTTAGCTGCAAACTCAGGGACGTAGTTGAGGATTACTTCCCCCCATCTCCTAGAGTGGGAGACATCAGTGGATAGACCATGAAGTTCGCCCAAGCCAGAGCGAGCAGGAACCTGGCATAGTGGTTCATAGGGGAAGCCCTACAGAGATCTGAGGACCCAAACCACGTTCCAAGGGGGAGGTCTTAGCTCTGCCTGGGGACAAGTAAGCTCGTAACTACGTATGAGCAAAGAAAGTTCTAATGAGGAGGAAATATCAACTCCTTTCAGTCTAAAAGCGAGACTCAAGGCAGAGTGGTAGCCTTTGACTGCCGAGACCGAGAGAAGCCTTTCTTCCCGAAGGTAAACAAGAAACTCCGCTATAGTTGGAACAGAGGCATCGAGGGGAGAGATACCCCTTCCACGACACCAACCACAGAAAACTGACCACTTCGCCTGGTAGACTGCCTCTGTGGATCTCCTGAGGTGTCCAGCCATTCTTTTCGCAACCGGTTGCGAAAAGCCTCTCTGTGTGAGGAGGTGCTAGATAGTTTCCAGGCGTGAAGTCGAAGCGAGGCTATGGCTTTGTGGAAGATGTTGGCATGTGGTTGTTTGAGGAGGTCGTGCTGTGGAGGGAGCTCCCTCGGGATTTCCGTGAGGAGATGGAGAAGGTCCGGGAACCATTCTGAGTGATGCCATAACGGAGCTATGAGGGTCATTTGCAAGTTGTTGCTTGCTCATACCTGCTTGAGGACTTTTCTCATCAGAAAGAACGGGGGAAACGCGTAAGCGTCCAGGTTTATCCACCGTTGTTGGAAAGCATCTTCCCAGAGAGCTTGGGGATCTGGGACGAGGGAGCAGTACAACGGGAGCCTGAAATTCAGGGCCGTTGCGAACAGATCCACAGTCGGGGAACCCCACAAAGTCAGGACTTTGTTGACTATCAGAGGATTCAAAGACCACTCGGTGCCAACTATCTGAGTCGCTCTGCTCAGCTTGTCTGCTAGCACATTCCGCTTGCCCGGAATGAAGCGAGCTGATAAGAGTCACCGAGTTGTCTTCTGCCCATCTGAGTATCTCTACTGCAAGATGGCACAGCTGGCACAGCTGCTGCGAAAAGGTAGCGCCCTGTTTGCTTACATAAGCTACTACCGTGGTGTTGTCGCTCATCAACACCACGAAGTGCCAAGCCAGGACCTGGTGGAACTTTTTGAGGGCCAGAAACGCTGCCCTCATCTACAAGAGATTTATGTGCTGGTACCTTTCTGATTCAGACCATTGGCCGGAGATGTAATGGTGCAGCACGTGAGCCCCCCACCATTCTTTTGATGCATCCGTAAAAAGCATCAATTTCGGGGGAGAGACGAGAAGATCGACCCCTTTGCAGAGGTTCGGCTCTGCCAGCCACCAACTGACGTCCGACTGTTCCTCTAGCCCTATGCGGACTAGGTGATCCCGGGACTCAGAGAGTTGGTTCCACTGGGATTTTAGTCGCCACTGGAGGGATCTCATCCTGAAGCGACTGTTGGGGACCAGTCGGGTCAGGGAAGAGAGGTGACCGAGAAGGCGAAGCCAATACTGCGCTGGGAGCTCTTCCCGACTGAGGAAGACCTGTGCTACATGTATCTCCCTCAGCCTCTGGATCCTTTCGTCTGATGGAAATGCTTTGTGCCTTAGGGTGTCTAATCGCATGCCTAGGTATACCAGTTCTTGAAAGGGGAGCAGTTGGAACTTCTCAAGGTTTACCACAATCCCCAAATCCTGGCAAAACCTTAGAAGCTCGTCTCGGTGGCGGAGAAGGGCCGCCTCCGAGTCTGCAAAAATCAGCCAGTCGTCCAAGTATCTTAGGAGACGGATGCCGACTCTGTGAGCCCAAGATGATACTAGGGCGAATACTCTTGTGAATACCTGGGGTGCCGTGGAAAGATCGAAACACAGTTCCCTGAACTGGTAATGCTTACGATTGAACATGAATTTAAGATACTTCCTGGAAGACCGGTGAATTGGGATCTGGAAGTATGCGTCCTTTAGATCTAGACTGCACATAAAGTCCTGGGGTCTTATCGCTTGTCTGACTGTGTCGGCCGTCTCCATCCTGAAAGGTGTCTGTTTGACAAATCTGTTCAGGGCCGAGAGGTCGATGACTGGTTTCCAGTCTCCAGATGCCTTTTTCACAAGAAAGAGTCGATTGTAGAAGCCTGGGGACCCGTCGAGGACCTCCTGGAGTGTGTCCTTCTCCAACATGGACTGGACTTCTGCCCTGAGGGCAAACTCCTGTGCAGATCCCTTCGCACAGGAGTTCGATGGAATCGGCACTCGAGTCAGTGGAGGGAGAGAGAGCGTGAAAGGGATACGATACCCTGAACGAATCACCTCGACCGTCCAGGGTTCGGCCCCGTGGTGAAGCCACCTCTGCCAGCGGCTTTGCAGGCATCCCCCCACAGGTGGGCAAATGGGAGGATTGCCTGTCTTATTGGAACCGGCCTCGGCCGGATCCCTTTTTACCCTTTCCTCCACGAAAGGACTTTTTGCTGTGAAAGGCCTGCTTTGCATTATCTTTACCCTGCTGTTTTGGGTCTCTAGCCCTTTTCGGTTGTGGGTTTGCTGTGCTTTCCGCTGTGGCTGAGAGGGGTAAGGTCTAGCTGTTAAGACCTTTTGGATGAGGGAATCCTGACTGGACTTCCTCCACCTCTCTGCCACCTGCTCGACATCCTCGGGATGGAAAAAAGAATTGCCCTCGAAAGGAGCATTTCTGTCCCGCTACTTCGGCCTGAGGGAGATGCCTATGGAACTTGCCTATGACGGCATCTCTCCTCTTCTGGATAGTGTTGGCCCAAAGGTTCACTACCTGATGGGAGAGGAACTCGATGGCCCGAGTGCCAGACAATAGGAAAGTCACCAAAGACTTCCTGGAGGACTCCCGAGACAGGTCTTTAGACTGCATCAGTTGTCCTAAGGATCCTAACCAGAAATCCAGCCACGAAGTAGCCTGCATGGCGTACTTCACCACCACCTCCTGGTTTAGGATTTCAGAGGACGAAAAGGAGACTTGACCGTAAGTTTCTCGAAGGGGGTGGCCTTCGAGAGTGCCTCTATAGAGTGGTCGAGAGGCAGCATTGGAAGAGATTCCTTGAGGATCTCGTAGTACCTCCTCTGAAACACATACGGAGGAGGTAGGAGCTTGGAGGACGAGCTGGAGCGGAGAGAGGAGGTGGACCCAGTTGCCTGGGACACTGCCTTCTGTTTGGCACTCTTCAACCCCTTTGACCAGGGCAAAGCTGCACTGGCCCTATGAGGTTTCTGAGTGCCATACAACTGGTCAAGGACCGTTTCTTTTCCATCTAGAGGGGCTGCCGATGGATCTGGAAGTCCATTGATGGAACGGATGCAGGTTAGGACCTGCCAGAAGGCGTGTTCCGATTCCTTCCTCTCGTCCTCCGTAAGCCTAGGGCTAGCGGCTGTTGGCAGAGTGTCGTCCTCGAGATCGCTCTGCCCTTCCACATCCGAGCTCTCATCCATAGGAGCCCGGAGTGGGTCAAAGTCGTCAACTGGATAGACTAGGGATAGGGAGACTGCCGAGGAGGTGCTCGCTTCCGGCTGCCGAGGATTTGGGGATGGTGAACAAATCCTTCGGTTCCCTCCCACGAGGCCCGAGGTCCTCAGTCCCCAAAGGCCTAGAGGACTCCGTCGGCTTACAGGTGGAATGTAAGTCCGTTGCCGTACGGGTTGAGTCCTGTCCGGTCGCAGGTCATGCCTCCTTAGACACTATCTCAACCGGTAAAGGACGGAAGGAGTCTCCATGGGAAGTAACCCTATCCTCCTTGGGGGGCGAAGGATGAATCCTTTTCCTTTTCCCCTTTGGTCTGGCCTGTGGCGTCTTGAACTGCAGGGGGCTACCCTGAGGTTCATGCCTAATCTCCTCCAGAGGTCTTTTGCGAGGGGATGCCCGTCTCCCCTTGCCAGAAGGACCGGCCTGTGCAGAATCTTCCGAACTCCTCCTAGGATCAGAGTCAGGAGAGGACCCTGGGAGGAGAGGAGGCGATAAAGGGATCCTTGGCGCATTACATCGAAATGGTGCTAAGCCACGGAGGGTCACGGGCTACCGAGGAACTAAGGGGGAGGTCCTCAGGAAGGCACTGCTCCCTGTGCTCCCTGGGTTTAGGAGCCTGGGCAGGTTTCCTAACCCTCTTGTCTGAGGGAGGCTTCCCTACAGGCAAGATCGGCACAGGCCTACCCTTAGGGATAAGATCTGGGTTCGGTCGCGCAGGCGAATGTTGTCTATGTTAAGGCCTAAGGGGCTTGAGAGACTGATTGTGAGCGCCAAGAGGTCGTGCGCTCGTGTGCCGGACTGTTGGTAGGAGGAAAGGTGCTTGTGCGCGCACCCTTCCCGATTGCGCGCACCTTTTTCGAGCTCGTGGCGAGCATAAGGTTGTTTGCATGCATGGCGTGTATGGCGCACAAAATGTTGTTCGTGCGCATGGCGCACAGTATGTTGTTCGTGCGCATGACGCGCAGTACAGTGAACCCTCGTTTATCGCGGTAGATAGGTTCCAGACCCGACCGCGATAGGTGAAAATCCGCGAAGTATTGACACCATATTTACCTATTTATTTAACATGTATATTCAGACTTTTAAAACCTTCCCTTGTACGTAGTACTGTTAACAAACTACCCTTTAATGTACAGAACACTTAATGCATGTACTACAGTACCCTAAACTAAAACAGGCACAAATATTAAAGGCTATTTTATATCATGCGTTTCCTAAACACGCCAAAAAGCACGATAAAAAATGGCAACCAATGTTTTGTTTACGTTTCTCTGATCATAATGAAGAAACAAACGCATTTAGTGTACACATCTGTGTATAGGTTAGTTTTTGCATCGATTATATTGATTATACAGTGTGTTGATTTTGTTATTACCAATGTTTTACTTAATTTTTCTTAGGACTTCCAAATGAAATGTTTTTCTTTATGACGCCGCCTGAAACGACGGCGTCATAAAGTACGCTCAGTAAACAACCACGCTCAGTAAACAAAGAAGGCATTTAACGCGCATGATGAAAGTGATAAATAATGATATTTACAGTAAAAGCTTTTATAAAATATGTTATTACAAATATTATTTACCGTATCTATATAAAATCATACAGTACATACTGTACGTAGCAAAGCAGGAAAACAATTTACGAGAGAGAGAGAGAGAGAGAGAGAGAGAGAGAGAGAGAGAGAGAGAGAGAGAGAGAGAGAGAGAGAGAGAGAGAGAGAGAGAGAGAGAGAGAGATTGTTTTACGTACGTAAATGTAAATTTTAAACAAAAAAAATATGATAGGTTACAACATGTATACTCTTCAGACTTTTAAAACCTTCCCTTTAACTTAATGCATACAGTACTAAACTAAAACAGGCACAAATATTAAAATGTTAGAATATTAAAGTAAAAAATAAAGATTGTTACTGTACTCACCACGAAAGAAGTTCAAGAAAAACTTGAATGATGATGGCGATGAATTTGTTGTACAGTAGAAATGATGATGATGAAGCTGATGATGTCTTCTACTGTGCAGCCAATGATAGTACAGTATTTTACGTCTCTTCAGACGGAGGTGTCTTTTCCTGGGACACCTCTTCAACTTCTTCCTGGGACACTTCCTCAATTTCTTCCGAGGGCATTGTGATCGGAAGTTGCTGCCGCTGCTTCTTTTTTCGCAAGAGCATCCTGTAGGGAGTCATGTGTTCATCGATCTTGTTGCAGAATTGCATAGAACGAACCATATCCTCGTCCCACTCTTGCAACATTTCACCTCCTTCGCAAGCTTGCAGAGCTTGGCAAGCCGTTCTAATGTTAAGCCCATTTCTTCGACATTTTCTTGGATCTCTTCCTGTGTTTCACTGTCTTCTTCACTGGTCGATTTCGTCAGGTCTTCGAGGTCTGCGGCCGCGTAACTTCTACCGTCTTTTAACATATCGAGAAGCGTCACCTTCTCAGCAATCGTCATCATCCTTCGGTGGCGTTTAGGCTCACTACCAGCCTTAGTAGAAGCAGAACGCTTGGGAGGCATTGTACAGTAGGGTTTAACAGAAAGTTCAACAAAAAGTTTAACTTAAAACAGTCACGCACAGCACAGATTAAAGTCCACAATAACTTAACAACATCTACACAGCGATACGGCGGGAGACAAAGTGATCGCGAAAACGTAGATGCTGGAAGTTGGAGATGCAGGCAAAACACCAATCACAGGCTAGATAACAAAACTTGAGTTCTGATTCGTCATCTATCAGCGCTTGAACCAATCACAACCCGTCTTATATGCTACGTAGGTTACCAATTCAAAGTACAAGATACCCTGCGTATACTGTACTGTACAGTAATAATAATAATAAATAATGATACTGTAATAATAATAATAATAATAATGATAATAATAATAACAATAATAATTTTAAGAACAACAACAACAATAATAATTTTAAGAACAACAACAACAATAATAATAATAATAACAATAATAATAATACAGCTTTACGTACGCTATTTTACGCCTTTGTTGTAGGATGTGTGTCTCTCTCTCTCTCTCTCTCTCTCTCTCTCTCTCTCTCTCTCTCTCTCTCTCTCTCTCGTACGCTTATTCGAAATGTGATTTTTTGCAACAAAGAATATTATTGGATGCAGTACTGCGTACGTATACATACAAAAGATTCATGGAAAAGAAGCACATCCATTACATTTGTAGTACACTAGTAGCCATCATCAGCCTTACACCATTCTAATATGGTATGACTGCATCTGATTTGCGTTTCATGTTCGATTTAATTTTACTACGTACTGTATACAGTACTGAATTATCGTATGATCACATTCTCTTTTCGTGTTTTATTTCTTTCTGTGCTGAATTATATGTCATATGTAATGCAATGAACAATCAGTAAGAGCAGATATTACTAATTACAGTATTAATGGAATTACAGGTAACCAAATATCGTATTTGGGGTCTTCAGATATCGCGGTATTTTCAAAATTTCCGGAAAATCCGCGATGTGTATATATATATGGGTTATGAAAAAAACCCGCGAAGTGATGAATCCGCGATGGTTGAACCGCAAAGTAGCGAGGGTTCACTGTAGGTTGTTCGCACGCATGGCGCGTAACTGGTTGTTCGAGCGCATGGCACGCAACAGGATGTTCACGCATATGGCGCGCCATAGGATGAACCCGCGCACCATGTTCGGCACTTTGTTTGCACACGCCAAGTCGGTCGTACACGCCAAGTCGGTCATGCGCGCCAAGTCGGTCATGGGCACCAATTTGGCCGTGCGCGCCAACTTGGCCGTGCGCGCCAACTTGGCCGTGGGCGCAAGAGCACTAAGGTTGGTGAGAGAACTCACTGCTACGCTCACCCGAAGGTTCACGATAGCTTGTGTTGTGTGAGCGCGAACGATCAACACAACGAGAGTTTGAAAACTCTCTACCATAAAAAGAATGACTATGGTCACGAGAACCCGAAAGTTCAGCGTGAACTGTGTTGCGCGAACCCGAAGGATCAACGCAACGAGAAACTGAAGTTTCTCTGTCACGATACACCGAAGTGTTAGCGAGACTAGAGTTACGAGAGCCCAAGGGCTCAGCGTAACTCAGGTTACGAGACCCTGAAGTGTCAACGTAACGAGGTTCTTCTGTCACGAGACCCCGAAGGATCAACATGACTGATGGTACGAGAACCCGGAGGTTCAACGTTACCATCGTTACGAGAGCCCGAGGGTTCAGCGTAACAGAAACCCGAAGGTTTCAAGTCACGAGAGCCAGAAGGTTCAGCGCGACGGAGACCCGAAGGACTCCTGCTGTCATGAGAACCCGCAGGATCAACATGATGAGAGCCCGAAGGCTCCCGATCACGCCAGCCCAAAGGGTGATCATCACGAGAACCCGAAGGGTCAACGTGAGGAGAACCAGCAGGTTAAAAAAGACGTCTCCTCACAGCCCGAGGAGGAGAACGTCCGGGGTGGAGAGGGGTTACCCGCCCCTCCACTCTACGAACCTCGGGAGAGGAACGTTCAACAGACTCCGCCCGAGGGGGAGACTGATTAAGGTCTACAGATAATTCCTCCGCAGGGGAGGAGAGTTCACCCGAAGGAGAACTACGTTTATAACAAGGTTCTCTTTTCGCCCCTGGAGGAGAACCTAAAGCCTAAGGAGATTGCCGATGTACAGAGTCAATCTTCTCTCGTTCGCCTCGCGAACGAGAGATATGTTCCCCAAAAGGGGAAGCTTGCCTTGGAGAGAGCCCTACCACCGCCCCTGATGGGTTAGCTAACTCCTCGGCGTCGGAACCAGACTCTCGGCCTGACCGACGGGCAATAGCACCTGCACCCAGAAGAGGAGGATCAACCTCTGCAGAGGAAGGATATGACTGCCTTCTCTCTGCTCCCCTTTGGAGGAGTTCGAGGAGAACTTCCTTCGTAGGGGGACCACCGATGCCCAGCGATGGCCACAAAGACACAAGGTCTAGAAAGGAACAGGCGCTCCCTGGGGGAAGAGAAGGAGCCGACTCACTAGGGGAGCCGCCACCCAAGTCTATCACACAGGGTTGACCTGGAGTCACAAGCACTGCGCTACTGCTCGACCGTTCCCCGGAAGGGCCTGGTCGAGGATTAGCTTCGGGCAGAGATTTGGGCGTAGAGGAAGCAGAAGCCCGCGATTTCTTCGATTTCCAGAAAGACCCCGAAAGCGAAGATTCGCGTTTAAACTTCTTCTTATGCGCAAACCTCTCCCACTGGGAGGCAGGCCACTTCCTACACTCAGAACAGATGTTGTCCCGCGAACACTGAGTTCCCGGCAAGCCGGGCATAAAGGGTGTGGGTTCGTCTCCACGGGACGACATGAAGGTGCCGCAGCGGCAGCCTTCAATCCTGGACAAAAGAAAAAAAAAAGTAATAAAGTCAAGGCAGTTTGTTTAACTGGAGAGAGAGACGGCACGTCCGCACTCTACCGAGCCAAAAGCATAAGTGGTTACTCAACCGACAGGTGTGAGTGAGCGGGGTAGACCAACCCTCTCCCGCTAACTAGCAGATGGGGTAATCATCCCTCACTAAAATTGTCTTAGCTGGTTTTCAGTGTTGCCGAAAGTAATACCCTATAAATAGCGAAGGTTTGTATGTGTCGGAACAAATTATGATTAGTACAAATGCCCAAATGATTGGGCCATTTATTCTTTCCATCACAATATTCATAGATATATATCAGTGATTATATGAGATCACAAGATTTTATGACATTGTTCAGATGGAAACATCAACCAGACATTAAGCAACAAGTAAATATACAAGTTCCCACAGAGAAAAGTTATTTCATCTATGAGTAAAAAGAAAAAAATCATAAGGTATAAATTATAAACAAGAAAAAACAATACATAGTATCACAGGACATATACTTACAACATTACTGAGAATTTCATGAGGATTAGTCTGTCCTGCTCGGACATAGAATACATGACCTGTATCTATTGTGCGATTATTTGTGGTATCTAAGAGCTCAAGATCCTTAGCAAATCCTGCCATACTGCAATCTAATGCTACAAGAGATGGGACTGCAGACTCTACAGATTCCTGAAAGAACAGATAGATGCACCTCATTTAAATATAATTTTTATATAACAATTTAAATAAAAGTACTGCACTTAAAAACATAATAGTTAAAGAAATTACAAGACAAATATAAATATTTAGAAAGTAAGATGCAAGGACAAGAAAAAAAAAAAGAGTAAATTTCTATATTTCTAAAGATACAAAGCAGGCATGTCTCAAAATTACAAATGTAATAAGGGAGTGATGGTGTAAAAACTATCAGGAGCACAAGTGGACTTGGATTTAATCACTTTACAAGGGGTCAGATTCACTACCATTTGTAATAAATAAACAAAATTATATCTGTATAAAATATTATGCAATCATTAAATGAGAACTATACTCCCAATGAATTAAGAAAGAAATTGTGTTAATCATGAGGACCTTGTTTTCTAGCTCAAACAGTTGGGTCTTTTCTTACCAACATTATTGAATTTTTATGTAATAGATTGCAAAGAGTAGTTGTTGATGGACACTATAGTGAGTTTAAGAATGTGATATCTAGTATTCCTCAGGGTAGTGTTCTCGGCCCATTCTATATACATATGATATGTGTATTGGCCTAGAAAACACACTTATTGCATATCCAGAAGATGCTACTCTTTCTATCAATTCAAACTCCTTAATGTAGATATGGGGTTGCTGAATCCCTTAATAGAGACCTAGCTAAAATTAGCACAAGGTAATTCAACGCACGATAGTAAGGAGGTCAAAGACAGCAGCTCTTCAACATCCTGATCTCTGCCTTAATAATGTTTCTTTAACTCTATACAACTCCTTTAAATTTTTAGGAGTGATTCTTGATTGTAAAATGTTATTTTCCTTAGTAAAATAAATTTTTGAATATACTTACCCGATGATCATGTAGCTGTCAACTCTGTTGCCCGACAGAAAAATCTAAGGTTGGGATACGCCAGCGATCGCTATACAGGTGGGGGTGTACACAACAGCGCCATCTGTCGAGTAGGTACTCAGGTACTTCTTGTCAACAAGAACTCAATTTTCTCCTCGGTCCACTGGTTCTCTATGGGGAGGAAGGGAGGGTCCTTAAATTCATGATCATCGGGTAAGTATATTCAAAAATTTATTTTACTAAGGAAAATAACATTTTTCAATATTAATCTTACCCGATGATCATGTAGCTGATTCACACCCAGGGGGGTGGGTGGAGACCAGCATACATGTTAACATTAGAAGCTAAGTATCCCGTATTTCATTTTAGCAGTTATTCAAAATAACAAACATAAAATAAATAAGTACCTGGTAAGGAAGTCGACTTGAACCATTACTCTGCCTTTTTAAGTACGTCTTCCTTACTGAGCCTAGCGATCCTCTTAGGATGCTGAGTGACTCCTAGGTGCTGAAGTATGAAGGGCTGCAACCCATACTAAAGGACCTCATCACAACCTCTAATCTAGGCGCTTCTCAAGAAAGAATTTGACCACCCGCCAAATCAACCAGGATGCGGAAGGCTTCTTAGCCTTCCGTACAACCCAAAAAACAACAATAAAAAGCATTTCAAGGGAAGATTAAAAAAGGTTATGGGATTATGGGAATGTAGTGGTTGAGCCCTCACCTACTACTGCACTCGCTGCTACGAATGGTCCCAGGGTGTAGCAGTTCTCGTAAAGAGACTGGACATCTTTGAGGTAAAATGATGCGAACACTGACTTGCTTCTCCAATAGGTTGCATCCATAACACTCTGCAGAGAACGGTTCCGTTTGAAGGCCACTGAAGTAGCGACAGCTCTAACTTCATGTGTCCTTACCTTCAGCAAAGCAAGGTCTTCTTCCTTCAGATGAGAATGGGCCTCTCTAATCAGAAGCCTGATGTAATAAGAAACTGCGTTCTTAGACATCGGTAAAGCAGGTTTCTTGATAGAACACCATAAAGCTTCTGATTGTCCTCGTAATGGCTTTGTACGTCTTAAATAGTACTTAAGAGCTCTTACTGGGCAAAGTACTCTCTCTTGTTCGTTCCCAACCAAGTTGGACAGGCTTGGGATCTCGAACGACTTGGGCCAAGGACGAGAAGGAAGCTCGTTTTTAGCTAAAAAACCAAGCTGCAAGGAACATGTAGCCGTTTCAGATGTAAACCCTATGTTCCTGCTCAAGGCGTGAATCTCACTGACTCTTTTAGCTGTTGCTAAGCAAACGAGGAAAAGAGTCTTCAATGTGAGATCCTTAAAAGAGGCTGATTGAAGCGGTTCGAACCTTGCTGACATCAGGAACCTTAAAACCACGTCTAGGTTCCAGCCTGGTGTGGCCAACCGACGCTCCTTTGAGGTCTCAAAAGACTTAAGGAGGTCCTGTAGATCTTTGTTGGTGGAAAGATCTAAGCCTCTGTGGCGGAAGACCGCTGCCAACATGCTTCTGTAACCTTTGATCGTAGGAGCTGATAGGGATCTTACATTCCTTAGATGTAAAAGGAAGTCAGCTATCTGCGTTACAGAGGTACTGGTTGAGGAAACTGCATTCGCCTTGCACCAGCTTCGGAAGACTTCCCATTTTGACTGGTAGACTTTGAGAGTGGATGTCCTCCTTGCTCTGGCAATCGCTCTGGCTGCCTCCTTCGAAAAGCCTCTAGCTCTTGAGAGTCTTTCGATAGTCTGAAGGCAGTCAGACGAAGAGCGTGGAGGCTTGGGTGTACCTTCTTTACGTGCGGCTGACGCAGAAGGTCCACTCTTAGAGGAAGAGTCCTGGGAACGTCCACTAGCCATTGCAGTACCTCTGTGAACCATTCTCTCGCGGGCCAGAGGGGAGCAACCAACGTCAACCGTGTCCCTTCGTGAGAGGCGAACTTCTGTAGTACCCTGTTGACAATCTTGAACGGAGGGAACGCATACAGGTCTAGATGGGACCAATCCAGAAGAAAGGCATCCACGTGAACTGCTGCTGGGTCTGGAATCGGTGAACAATACATCGGGAGCCTCTTGGTCATCGAGGTAGCGAATAGATCTATGGTGGGCTGACCCCACAGGGCCCATAGTCTGCTGCAAACTTTCTTGTGAAGGGTCCACTCTGTGGGGATGACCTGACCCTTCCGGCTGAGGCGATCTGCCATGACATTCATGTCGCCCTGAATGAACCTCGTTACCAGCGAAATCTTTCGATCTTTTGACCAAGTGAGGAGGTCCCTTGCGATCTCGAACAACTTCCTCGAATGAGTCCCTCCTTGCTTGGAGATGTACGCCAAGGCTGTGTGTTGTCGGAGTTCACTTCCACCACCTTGCTTAGATGGAGGGACTTGAAGTTTATCAAGGCCAGATGAACTGCCAATAGCTCCTTGCAGTTGATGTGAAGTGTTCTTTGCTCCTGATTCCACGTGCCCGAGCATTCCTGTCCGTCCAGTGTCGCACCCCAGCCCGTGTCCGATGCGTCCGAGAAGAGACGGTGGTCGGGGGTCTGAACAGCCAATGGTAGACCTTCCTTGAGAAGAATGCTGTTCTTCCACCACGTCAGTGTAGACCTCATCTCTTCGGATATAGGCACTGAGACCGCTTCTAGCGTCATGTCCTTTCTCCAGTGAGCAGCTAGATGATACTGAAGGGGGCGGAGGTGGAGTCTCCCTAACTCGATGAACTGGGCCAGCGATGAAAGTGTCCCTGTTAGACTCATCCACTGCCTGACTGAACATCGGTTCCTTCTCAGCATGCTCTGGATGCATTCTAGGGCTTGACTGATCCTGGGGGCCGACGGAAAAGCCCGAAAAGCTCGACTCTGAATCTCCATACCTAGATAGACAATGGTTTGGGATGGGACGAGTTGGGACTTCTCTATATTGACCAGGAGACCCAATTCCTTGGTCAGATCCATAGTCCATCTGAGATTCTCCAGACAGCGACGACTTGACGAAGCTCTTAAAAGCCAGTCGTCCAAATAGAGGGAGGCTCTGATGTCTGCCAAGTGAAGGAATTTGGCAATATTCCTCATCAGTTTGGTAAACACAAGAGGTGCCGTGCTTAGGCCAAAGCACAGGGCTTGGAACTGGTACACGACCTTTCCAAAGACGAACCTTAGGAAAGGTTGGGAGTCTGGATGGACGGGGACATGAAAGTACGCGTCTTTTAGGTCCAACGAGACCATCCAGTCTTCCTTCCTGACCGATGCTAGCACCGACTTCGTCGTCTCCATTGTGAACGTCTGCTTGGTGACAAAAACATTGAGAGCACTGACGTCCAGCACCGGTCTCCAACCTCCTGTCTTCTTCGCTACCAGGAAGAGACGGTTGTAGAAGCCCGGGGATTGATGGTCCCGGACTATGACTACCGCTCCCTTTTGTAGCAAGAGCGACACCTCTTGTTGCAACGCTAGCCTCTTGTCCTTCTCCTTGTAGTTGGGAGAGAGGTTGATGGGAGAAGTTGCTAGAGGGGGACTGCGGCAGAACGGAATCCTGTACCCCTCCCTTAGCAACTTCACAGACTGAGCGTCTGCACCTCTGTTCTCCCAAGCCTGCCAGAAGTTCTTGAGCCTGGCTCCCACTGCTGTCTGGAGAGGTAGGCAGTCAGATTCTGCCTTTTGAGGACTTGGAACCCTTCTTCGATTTGCCACGATGACTGTCGGCACGGGTACCTCCTCTGCTGGAGGTTCTGCCACGAAAGGGCGGGATGAACCTAGACGCTGGTGTGTCCATCCTAGGTCTAGGCACGGAAGGTAAAGCTTTGGCCTTACGTGCGGAGGACGCCACCAGGTCATGGGTATCCTTCTGGATCAACGAGGCAGCCATCCCCTTGATCAGCTCTTCCGGAAAGAGACACTTGGAAAGCGGAGCAAACAACAACTCCGACTTCTGGCAAGGAGTGATTCCAGCAGACAAGAAGGAGCAAAGATGGTCTCTCTTCTTAAGCACTCCCGACACGTACGAAGCCGCAAGCTCACCAGACCCATCCCGAATGGCTTTGTCCATGCTAGACATGATAAGCATGGCAGAGTCCTTATCCGAAGGGGAAGTCTTTCTGCTTAACGCTCCCAAACACCAATCGAGGAAGTTGAAGATCTCAAAAGCACGAAAAACTCCCTTCAACAGATGATCCATGTCAGAAAAGGACCAGCAAATCTTAGATCGTCTCATAGCCAGTCTGCGGGGAGAGTCAACCAGACTTGAGAAGTCGCCCTGGGCAGAGGCAGGAACTCCCAAGCCGGGTTCCTCTCCCGTGGCATACCAGACGCTAGATTTGGAAGCAAGCTTGGAAGGCGGAAAGATGAAAGCAGTCTTTCCCAGTTGCTTCTTGGACTGCAACCACTCTCCCATTACCCTCAAAGCTCTCTTGGATGAGCGTGCGAATACGAGTTTGGTGAAGGCAGGAGCTGCTGACTGCATGCCTAAAGCAAACTCGGAGGGAGGAGAGCGCGGGGTTGCAGACACAAACTGTTCCGGATACAAGTCCCTGAACAGGGCAAGGACTTTCCTAAAGTCTAAGGAGGGAGGCGTAGACTTGGGTTCTTCTAAGTCGGAGTGCGGATCGTCCAAATGCGCAGCTTCGTCGTCATCAGATACTCCATCATCCGAAAGCTGAGGAGGAAGTGGCAAAGGTGGAGCAGAAAGCTGAACGGCTGAATCCGGCAGCACGGGTGCATGCGTAGCTGCTGCGGATCCAACATCATGCCGCTGCTGGTCAGTCTGCGAGCTGGCAACAACAAAAGCGGAGTGCTGGTGCGTGGGAGAGACTGCCGTGGGTTGCGGAGCATGCCGCATGGGTTGCGGAGCATGCCGCATTGCGTCAAAACACGGCAGCTTGACAGCACCTTCCCACTGCTGATGCGGTAGCTCACGCATGTCAACGGAGGGTGCAGCATGAACATGCGTCTGGCAGGGTAGACTGCGCATCGGTGGTGGAGCTCTCACAGGTGGAGTGTGGGAGCAGGCAGCCGCAGTATCTGCTGAGCGCACAACCGTGGTAGGTTGTAGGTTAACAGGTGCAGTGTCAACCTTCTCAGCACGATACTCCTGCATGAAGGAAGCAAGCTGAGACTGCATAGTCTGCAGCATGGACCACTTAGGGTCTACCGTGGTTGGTGCGGCAACAGACGGAGTAGTTGCCTGCTGCGGAACCACTCTACCCCTCTTGGGAGGTGTGCAGTCTTCGGAAGACTGCGGCGAGTCCGAACTGACCCAGTGGCTACACCTGGGCCGTTGGACTCGCTCGGAAGGGACCTTACGCTTGAGAGGTCGTGAGACCTTGGTCCAACGTTTCTTCCTCGAAACTTCTTCCACAGACGAGGAATGATAGGGCTCATTCGTCTGTTTGTGGATGGGACGATCTCTGACAGATACGTCCGCAACCACTGAGGGTACATCCGTACGCTGATCAAGGCCTGTCGAACCCTTTGGTCCTTCTACATTGCTTCTCCCCTGGGCTTGGGAGCTTGCAAGAGGTCCCGGACTGGGAGGACGACTGGCACGAACAGATGTACCCTCATGCGCAACACTGACACTGACACTTTTCACTTCACTTGCACTCACTACACTTCCCACTGCACTTTGCGCTTTCAACTCTTTGACATCGGCCAAAAGTTGATTCCGGTCATTAGCTAATGACTCCACTCTGTCACCAAGAGCCTGAATGGCACGCATCATGTCTGCCATGGAGGGTTGAGCACTAGTAGCAGGGTCGGGAGTCACCACTACAGGGGAAGGAGTAGGTTGAGGGGCATGGGGAGAGGAAAAATCAAAAGAGCGAGAAGAACTCCCCCTGATCCTATCCTTCTCTAGCCTACGTGCATTCTTTAGGAATTCGTTAAAATCGAATTCCGAAAGCCCAGCGCATTCCTCACATCGATCTTCCAATTGACAGGATTTTACCCCTACAATTGGAACAAACGGTGTGAGGATCTATGGAGGCCTTCGGAAGACGCCTAGAACAAGCCCTAACGCTACACTGCCTGTACTTAGGGACTTGAGAATGGTCAGACATCTTGAATTCTAGAAATAGTCAAGGGGGAAATCCAAAATCTAGCAAAGTTCATTAACAATTAATCCAAATCTAATCAAAAAGCTTGATAAGCTAATGATAAAGGTTCCTGAATAGCGAAGGCTAAAATCTAGAGCGAATACATCACCAAAATCGTGAAAAACAACTCCAGAAACAACAGCGTATCCAAGTAGGTCTTGCCGGTGGCACGACAGAGGAAAAATTGAGTTCTTGTTGACAAGAAGTACCTGAGTACCTACTCAACAGATGGCGCTGTTGTGTACACCCCCACCTGTATAGCGATCGCTGGCGTATCCCGACCTTAGATTTTTCTGTCGGGCAACAGAGTTGACAGCTACATGATCATCGGGTAAGATTAATATTGAAAATACACTTTTGCAAAACACATTTCTTTTATTTCTTTTTAACTGCATCTTTTAAGATTTTTGGTGATCAATCTATTTTCAAATGTTTTAAATCTTTCATCCTACTTTATTTTGAGTACTGTTCTGGTGTCTGGCCCTCAATTGCTGAATCTCACCTTAATTTGTTTGACAAAAACTTGCAGGCTATTAAATTTCTTATTCCTGATCTAGATACCAGTCTCTGGAAGCGTCGTTTAAAATTCTCCATTGGCAGAATTACATAAAGAGTTATTAGGCCACTGCCACTAGAATAATGAAACAACTGTTACCAGCTTAAGCATACTCTGCTAAAGTCTCATTTAAAACCCAAGTGCCTAGCACTGTAGCCATAAAATGTCCTAGTGCCTTATTACTGAGGATACAGAAAAGCTGCTCATGTGCGTTTGCTGCAGTGGGGGGGAGGGGTGTGCAGAGCCAGACTCCCGACCCAGTCTTCTATTATGGAATCCAATAATCATAAAGAACTAACTGAATAACAGAAAGGTGTGTGTTTCTCAATAAAAAAAGAGAGTAAATAGAGAAATTGAGGCTTGTGGAGAGGCAGTTGACTCTATAATGTGCTGTGCATCATCAAAACCCCTTACCACATGGTACACAGGAACCCCTAGAGAAACCACAAGATAGGCTAGGATTCAGATCAGGCTTGGACTATTGCCACTGCCAAAAGCATTGTTATTCTACTCAAATGCATGAAAAGAGGTAATTTTATATATAATTATCTAATCACTAAAAACTTAAAAGATTTAAATATCAGCCTGAACCAAAATACTATTTTCAGCCATAACCAAAATCTGTTTAGTCAACCTACTTGGAAACCTGAATTTATTGATCACCCCTGGATGACAATTACCAGGAGCTCCAGCAAATTAGCCTGAACTGTAGAGAGAATTAGGTTAGATAAGTGAAGCTGTAAAAACCAATGAACTCTTCCTTTGGATTGAGGGTTCAAGATAAAACTGGAAGGAGCATTATTCAATTTCCCTGCCACCTGAGACACTAATTTATCCAATTTGTAAACATACAGAAAAGTGATGTGTATTAGTTCTGTTAGGAGAGGCATCAGCTGGAGGCAACATCAAAGAAAAAACAGCATCCAAACTTACCAGAAGTATTTTCACCAAGAACATTTCTGCAAATTTCCACAAAACCAGAAAAAGGAATAAATCATTCATCTGGCATTATCCATATCAGCACTTAACCCACATATAAGAACCTATTCTCATGAAGCATTCCCTTTTCAAAACTGAATTTCCCGTTTGTGAACTACTATTGGCATTCCTTGACTGCACTTATCCCAATAGTTGATGACTTGCTTCCAAGCCCACCCTTTTATATCTACTGGGATCAATATTAATACTACTAAGGAAAATTTGACATTAGGTATATTAGGCCATGATAGCCAAATCATGGTGCAATCATACCATGAGCAATTTTGTTAAAATCTCATGGAAAAAAAATTTGTGCCTGACACCATAGGTACAGTACAGTATACAGTAAAATGACAAGCCACATTAAAAATGATGGCACAAAAATGATTGCTCATATGCAATAACTTTAATGAGAGAAGGAATGTGTGTGTGGTTGCAAATTCTTAAATCGGTCTTCCATCTCGAAATTTGGTTGCCATAAAAAGCTGACCAGATTGTGGAAAGATTGTAGTTTTGTAAAAGAACAACATGAAGTAAATGAGCGAGCAAGGCTCATGATGAGGTTATTAACTCTATAAAGTCATATGTACCATCAGAACCCTTATTAAACAGTATACAATACTAAAACTGTTGGGTAAAACAGAGAGAGCATATGATAGAGTTGATAGGGAACATACATACATATACCAAGGCACTTCCCCCAATTTTGGGGGGTAGCCGACATCAAACAAATGAAATAGAAAAGGGGACCTCTCCTCTCTACGTTCCTCCCAGCCTGACAAGGGACTCAACCGAGTTCTGCTGGTACTGCTAGGGTTGCCACAGCCCACCCTCCCCGTTATCCATGACAGATGAAGCTTCATAACGCTGAATCCCCTACTGCTGCTGCCCCCGCGGTCTTCCAAGGCACTGGAGGAAGCAGCAGAGCCAACCGGAACTGCGTCACAATCGCTCGCCATTCATTCCTATTTCTAGCATGCTCTCTTGCCTCTCTCACATCTATCCTCCTATCACCCAGAGCTTCCTTCACTCCATCCATCCACCCAAACCTTGGCCTTCCTCTTGTACTTCTCCCATCAAATCTTGCATTCATCACCTTCTTTAGCAGACAGCCATTTTCCATTCTCTCTACATAGCCAAACCACCTCAACACATTCATATCCACTCTAGCTGCTAACTCATTTCTTACACCCGTTCTCACCCTCACTACTTCGTTCCTAACCCTATCTACTCGAGATACACCAGCCATACTCCTTAGACACTTCATCTCAAACACATTCAATTTCTGTCTCTTTCATTCCCCACAACTCCGATCCATACATCACAGTTGGTACAATCACTTTCTCATACAGAACTCTCTCTAGATTCATGCCCAACCCTCTATTTTTTACTACTCCCTTAACTGCCCCCAACACTTTGCATCCTTCATTCACTCTGACGTACATCTGCTTCCAATCCACCGTTTGCTGCAACAACAGACCCCAAGTACTTAAACTGATCCACCTCCTAAAGTAACTCTCCATTCAACATGACATTCAACCTCGCACCACCCTCCCTTCTCGTACATCTCATAACATTAATCTTACCCACGTTAACTCTCAACTTTCTTCTCTCACACACCCTCCCAAATTCTGTCACTAATCGGCCAAGCTTTTCTTCCGCATCTGCAACCAGTACAGTATCATCCGCAAACAACAACTGATTTACTTCTTATCTTGCTGCCTTCTTAACACCATACACAAAAACCTGAATATTTCCAAGATAACTGAAATATACTACTCCCGGAAGATTAATCCTCCGCTATAAAATGGCTTTCTTATCTCTCTACAAAATTTTCTCAGGCATTTTGGGCATACACAAATTACATTTACTTATATCAAAGTAAGGTGAATATAACGATACAAATCCTGCATTAAATTTATAAACAATCAATTTCACTCCATTCTCATAATTCTAACCACTTCTGCAAAACACTGTAACACTGTAGCATACACAATTAGAAAGGAGAAGCACATACACAGATATAAAGTACTGTACCTGCAAGGAATCCAAGGACAAAAATCCAAAGTGAGACAGCAAAAGACGAGCAGTTTGGAATTCATGACACAATGGTAAAGCAACACATTCTGTCTCCACATCAGGATAATCTGTTATTTCTCTTTCCACTTGACGGCGAATGTTATCCTCAAATGCAATCTGAATAAAAAAAATATCAAAACAGCTACAGCAGTGTAAAATACAATAATAGTGCTACATTTGAATTAAAAATTAAAGACTTTAATTAAAGCTCATGCTGAGTTTTACAAAGGAAAGAATTTGAATACAGTATAGGCTAATCTACATTCTACAAAATCATATAATTTCCCAAGGGAAGAAACAAAGACTAACAAAATTCTCAAACATTGACCATTGCAATTTCATTTATCCATTACACAAATAGAATAACCTTATTTACTCTTACCTGATGATCCAATATCTGAAGGAGCTTATCATGTTCTGTAGCAGATTTTTCATCAACCATCATCACACTCTCTAGGCTTGGAATAGATTTATCCCTGCAAAAAAACAAAAGAAGCAATTGCATGATCGCCTTTTTGCTTAAAAGTAGGAAATGCAGAATATCAATAGTACAATTCACTATTATGAAGAAATTCCTGTGGAGGCTTGAATGAAAAACATAAAATAACCAAAATAATTTCTACCTACTGAGAAAAACTAGTACTCAGGCTTTCCTTGCTTTAGAGCAGTTATCCATAAACCGTGTGACGTGGCCCAAATTTTTGGTTGCCATATAATGTGAGTTAGGACCTGATTTTTATTCACTGTCATTGCTACTATAATCTATTATCAATGTTGCTTTAAGACTATTTTGGATTTGATTCTATGCTGACTTTGACCTTACTCATTGCTAACAATAATTACAAAACTTCAATATCAGAGCAACATATTAAATATGAAATTTCGTGAATCCCAGATAAAAAAACTGAAATGTTTGTAATTTATTAAACAGGAAGGAATCAAATTATATAAAAGATATATAATAAGTTGAAAATAATCAGATAAAAAGGAAGAAAAGAAAAAACAATTTGAACGAATAAATCAAAACTAAATATTATGAGAGAATTGAGGGAAACCATTGTAAAGTAAAAAATTAAACAATCTAAATTATATATAACATCAAAGTTAATAAAAAAATTGAATAACTAAATTTTAAGGATTTGTGATTGTGAAGAAAATCAAATCAAATTTATAAGTAGTTTATTTAGTGTTATAGATTATTTAAGAGTTTATTAAGGAAATTGTCCAAAAACAGAGTCAGTACTGTAGAATACTGTGTTGTATAATTACAGTAATGTAATAAAATCTAAAGTACAGTTCATGGACTATTAAAAAAAATATACAGTAAAAGTCCTTTTAACCAGCAAGCCTGATTAAATGGAAGCCACCAGCCAAGCTTTATCTATTCATTAATCATTATCTAGAATTGGTCGGCAATTGGTGGTTTAAAATTTGTGAGCATGCCCTCTATCGGAAGTGGCATGAACTAGCTGAAGAAAACTACAGTCAATGTTGTTATAGTTTACATTTTGTTGTTGAATTGTTTACCTGGTTTACACTAGTAAATATAACGTTTCCAAATTAATGTCAATTCATATCATGCAGAATAGTTTCTTTTTGAAGAAAACATGCTCCTTCAAACAAACTAATCTACAACTACTGTCTAAGTACACAAGTAAAACACGACCTAATCATATGACATCTGGGAATGAAGGTTCATTCCTCTCCCTTACACCAGTGAATACCCAGCCCTCTGGGTCCACAACTGCATCAGCTGTTGAGGGTAAAAGTCTCCTTACCTTCCATTCATCAAATTCTAATCAATAAATAATGTGTGAGTTGTGGTATAATTTTACTTTAAAGAAAATAAATGAGAAAATTAGGAAAAAAGTATAAAATCTGGAAATGATATAAAAGTTCATGTATGTTAATGCAATTTTGTGTTCTTGTAATTTTAAGGTTTGAAAAAATATAATACATAGATTTAAGAGAGGAAAAAAAAGTTTATTGTAAATAAGAATGTTGTTACTTTTAATATTTCTAATACCTTAGTCATAAGATACATTAGCCAACCAGGAAAATGGAAAACAATTGCTTAATCCAGTTAAATAAGGGAAACAAAATGAATTGCAATCACCCTATTCTGGATCCAAAGCAGGATTTTGACAAGACAGATGTTTTACTCAACTGTATCCAATAATAATGCATGAATATTCACATATTAGTATCATATTATAAAATACAAAGGGCAAATATACATCTTTTCTAGTGTTTCTGTATTAAAGATGATCGAGACTATTGTCTATGCATTCCAAATCAGCTGATTACGGCAAACTACAGAAGGATTTTTTTTAATTTGCTAAAAGAAACCATTATTACTTTCCTCTCATCTTTCATTTACTGTCAAATTTAACGGCACATTGAAATTTAGAGTTGTTTCATCCTTCTTGCAATGCACAATAATTATAGTCTTTAGCTTTGAAGTGTCCGATTACGAAGCTCAGGAAAGTATTAACTTTTTCTTCCAATTCTTTTAGTAGTTTTTGAGCAATTTGGTTTATCTTTTCATAAACCGAATTCTCCATCAACTAAATTTTCTTTTTGTTTTTCTCCAGTTTTAGACATACTTTTCCCCATGCCAAACAGCTTGAGCATCGTTCATTTTCCCAGCTTTAACTACTTGTTTTATAAATTTAACAGTAGGGTACATTATCTTGCCAATCTTTCCTTCATAGCAAGAAGGGGTAAAATTTAAAAATATACTTAATGTCATTTGTAACAACTACAATAATTGTTTATTATTGTAATAAAGTTGAAATGCAAGCAACACAGCTGTTGTTATCCCCATAAGTTGATCATAACAAAACAGATGTTTTTCGTTTGGTTGTTTATAGCCCTATGTGTTACTAACAATACTTTAAATTTTTTTTTTTTTTTGCTTTTTAACTTTTTAAACTAAAGTTGGGCTAAAGAGATGGAGAAAAAGAGGTTAATTTATCATATATGATTGTCTCAAATAAGGAACTTGCATGATACGTGATAAAATCCATTTCCCTTATCTAACAATTTTAAGATATTGATGTGGTTTTCCTTCTATGTTTAACATGTCTGAATTATTTGAGGTAACTTGGGTGATATGATAGGAAGTTTAAATAAGGTTTTAAGGCATTTTTAAGATGTCACCTTATACAATGGCACTTTTGATCACCTGGCAACAGCAAAGTCCCAAGGGTACTGGTTAAAAGTAATTATACAGTACTGTTGTGAGTTATTTGTGGTGTTAGTTAACAGCAAGCATGTAGGCAGTGGTTAGGTGGTTAAGGAAACTATGAGTTTACTGATGCTAGAGCATCAATATTACGTGGTTTTTCAATCTTTGGGGTGGCCTCTGTTACCTAAGCCCTGAGAAGATAGAGAGCTGACTGACTGGGTTTGTAATGAAAATGATGTAAGTATAAAACAAAATTACTTTTTCAACTTACGCTTTACACAAAGGAATTCTTTCCACACTGTCTGGGAAATATTTAGGGTTAACATTGTGTTTAATGCCAACATCATTCATTGGTAATGGTCGACCAGGATTTACTGTGTATAACTTTGCTGATGACTTATGCCTTGCAAGATGTCTCAGTTGTAATGTCCATGCCACTCTTCCAAAAGGTCCTCTGATCAATGCCGTTACAGTGGGTTGAGGATCTGGAATTGATACAAAAGCTACTCATCTTGTTACTGGTCCTAAAACTATCACATTCTGTACACAATTTATCATTATAGTATTATATTTTTGCTTGTAATATTCATATTTATACTATGCTTAAACAATGTATACTCATGTGCATCTACCTCTAGGACTTCTTGTCAAGAGTTAGTAAACTAGAATAAACAATTACAACTCAGAAATTGCTAGTTGTGATTACTGTTACTTAGACAATTGCTTTTCACAATGCTTTTATTTTACCTTGATGATTGCCTAGTGGCTGCTCTAAGAGAGCCAACATAATAGAATTTTGAGCAACAAAATAACGAAAATGTTGGACAGCGGCATCTCTTGTAAGCTGATCCGAAACATCACAGGTGTTGCAGTGGCGAAGAAGGGTTAATTCATCTAGGAGTGATGACAGACTCTCTGCTCCACACACTGATGGGAAAGTTCCAACCTAAAAATTGACAGCATATCAATTACCAAAATTCTGTCAAACATTAAAAAAATTAGGCAAAACAAGACTAAATTTTGTCAACAATGGATTTATAAAAGTGAAAGGCAGCCATAAAATACTAAAATCACATGAAAATAACAATAAACGAATTTTGAAGCGAAGCAAAAAATCTGTTTTTGGGGGAGATGGCTATGTCGTCCTGATGGAAGGTTCCTTTAGGCAGCTTTCTAAGGGATATTCGCAGAGAATTGACCATAGGTCTCCAGAATTCTAACTCATGGCGCGAATATCCTTAAAATTTCTCTTAAGGATATCGCATAATATCAGGGGATGTATATCTTGATACGACACATGGCAATCTTCACCCGGAATAGCGTTTTCGTTTCGAGGGGTAAGAGTGGCGAAACTGAAGGGGAGCCGTTATCAAGGTTACCCTTCCTCCAGTACTATTACAAGGCTCCAAGATGGCGCTCATTCCTTGTAGCATTGAGCATGGTGCTACAGATATAGTAGTTTCGGGAGGGATCTTGCCTAAGCCTTTTCTATGGAAAAGGGGAGTGGGTCCATCAGGACGACATGGCCATCTCACCCAAAAATAGATTTTTCGCTTCGCTTCAAAATCCATTTTTTGGGCACAAGCTATGTCGTCCTGATGGAAGTTTACCAGAGAATTACTTGAAAGTACTGTATCTGTGGATTTGTATAAGTGCCTTAACCTTGGGACAATTTTTATATAGTCATCCAGACTATAGAGAAATATGACGGTACAGTTATACGTCATTACCACTAATCATGGAACAATGTTAGGGCTTACTGTCGTGCTAGACAGTAAAAAAGTCTCAAGGTTTGTATATATTGTAGGAACAAATAAAAGTATCAACCAGAACTATTTGTTACTATTGGTCCAATAATATAAGGTTTACTTAGGAAATTATATAAAGAACTCTGGCTACATTTATGGTGCTATTTGCAGGGCGAAATAAGACGCAATTACACTCTTTTTAATCATTTATTTAGGCTAAATGAGTAAATTGGATAACAAGTGCAAAATGTAGAATGGAATTATACATACAACAAGTACAGATAAAGTTTTTCTACCTGAAAGGGAAGAAAAGATTAATGCCACTATAAAATTGAAAATTTGAAAAATTTATCAATATAATTTTTTGTAAATGTTGGATACTATCAACACTGTGTACAATATACACATGGCACAAGTGTTATCTGTATAATTCTTCACCTGAAAATTTGAACAGTCCCAGTGTCACCATGGTGACACCCATATAAAAGATATTGCACTGGAGGTGTCAACACCTTTTCACCCAAATTGATAGTCCCAATCAATTCACTGTTCATCGCAGCACTAGACGACAGGTTTTACTAAACTACCTGCTGCCACCTCGTAATGCTTAAGTTCGTGCACTTACTTTGCATAATGTTTGTAAAACACTCTGGATGACTTCCATCCAATATATAAGCGAAGACGCTCAAAGTCCATATACTGAAAAAAGTTCAGTGAGGAAGCAATTTTTCTTGGATCGTGACCTGCGGGTGTACTGTCAGGATCCGCTCTGCGAATGAAGTAGATGAGCTTCGCCCTCAGTTGTTTTAGGGATAAGTTCGATCCCGAGGTTTCTCCTTTGAAGAGCTGTCCTCATAGACCTTTAGACATTCTACTGAACACAGAGAGACATCTTCCTTCAGAGGGCAGATTCTCCAGGGACCCCATCTCTTAGTGGGTACCTTGTTCTTGGCGAGAAAGGTAGGATCGGGAAAGAGATTCAGTTCTCCTGCTTCTGTGAACTGAATATGGCCCTTGTATCTTGATAGGGCTAATATTTCACTAACTCTAGCCCCTGAAGCTATAGCGAACAGGAAAATAACTTTTTGGGTAAGATCCTTAAGAGAACAATTTTCATTGTTCAAGGTTGAGGCATAGTGTAGGACTTTGTCCAAGGACCATGAAATGGGCTTTGGAGGTGCTGCAGGTCTAAGTCTAGCGCATGCTTTCGGGATCTTGTTAAAGATTTCGTTCGTCAGGTCCACTTGGAAGGCGTATAGAAGAGGTCTAATCAAGGCTGACTTACATATAGTTATCGTGTTGGCAGCTAGGCCTTGTTCATGAAGGTGGATGAAGAAGGACAGGCAGAAGTCTATTGAGACTTCTTTCGGCTTTTTTGCTTTGACGAAAGCAACCGACTTTTTCCAAAACGATTCGTATTGTTCTCTTTGACTTTGACTTATATTCTTCTAGGAAGTCTATACTGTACTGCCTTTTGAGATCCCAAATCTTTTCTTAACCGCTAAGGTGAGAAAATCATGAGATGAAGGTTTTGGGTTCTCTGTGATGAAGCGAAGACAGTCAACTTCTGAACCAGTTGAGATACAGCTGAGTTCGGTAGAGGGACCAGCCTCAGCTTCAGTTCCATTACCAGAGGGAACCAGTTGCTCTTGGGCCACTTTGGGGGCTACTAGAGCTGCTGTTCCCTTGAAGGATCTCAGCTTGTTGAGGACCTTCAGTAGGAGATTGGTTGGAAGGAACAGGTAAATCCAGGTCCATTCGTTCCAGTCGAGGGACATGGCGTCCATCGCCTCCACCAGAGGGTCCTCGTATGGGGCTACATATCGAGGTAGTTTCTTGTTGTCGCTCGTCGCAAAGAGGTCGATCTGCAGTTCCGAGACTTGTTCCAAGATGAAGGAGAATGAGTCTGCGTCTAGGGACCATTCTGACTCTATTGGCTTTAGCCTGGATAGAGCGTCCGCCGTCATATTGCGGAACCCTTGTAGGTGAACTGCTGATAAGGGCCATCTCTTCTTTTTCGATAAACGAAAGATGGCTAACATCACATGGTTGATGTGGGGCGATCTCGAACCTTGTCGGTTCAGACATCTCACTATCACTTCGCTGTCCAAGACCAGCCTGATGTGGGCTGATCTATGAGGGGAAAGTTTTTCCAATGACAAGAGGACTGCCATGGCCTCCAGAATATTGATGTGAAAGGTCTTGAACAGGGATGACCAAGTCCCTTGGGCTTTCCTTTGGTGGGAGTGACCTCCCCATCCTTCCGTTGAGGCATCCGTGTGGATGGTCACTGATGGTGGAGGTGGTTGCAAGGGCACGGTCCTCGTTAGACTCTTTACCTTCGACCACGGCTTGAGAAGTGATCGCAGTAAAGTCAGTATCGGTCTTTGTAGATCTCTTCAAGCGTTTGATGCGTATCTTCTCCAGACTCCTGACGCATCTTTCAGCTGTGCTCTTAGCACTGGGTCTGTTACTGCTGCGAACTGGAGAGAGCAAAGTACTCTTTCCTGTTGGCGTCTTGAAATCCTGTCGGATTTCAGTAGTTTCTTGACAGACCCCGCGATCTCTGTCCTCTTCCCTAGGGGAATGGAGAGGCGGTGTGACTTCAAGTTCCAATGGATTCCCAGCCATTGAAACTCCTGAGCTGGAGAGAGTCGAGACTTCTTGAAGTTGATCTTGAATCCCAGATGTTCCAGGAACTGGATCACTTCACTGGATGCTTGCAGACAAGCCGTCCTGGATGTTGCCCACACCAGCCAGTCGTCCAGGTACGCTGCTACTTGAACGCCTTCCAGGCGTAGTTGTTGAGGGACTGTGTCTGCAAGTTTCGTGAAGATCCTTGGGGCTATGTTTAGTCCGAAGGGCATAGCTATGAAGACATACTTTTTCTTTTGTAGCTTGAATCCTAGGCTGACTGGGAGATGCCAGTAAGCATCTCCCAGGTCTATTGAGACTGTGTACGCCCCTTTTGGTAACAGGGTCCTTATGTGCTGAAGGGTTAACATTTTGAACTTGCTGTTCTCGATGAACTTGTTGAGTGGCGACAAGTCCAGAATGACTCTGAGTTTGTCTGAGTCCTTCTTGGGAACACAAAACAGCCTTCCCTGGAATTTGATGGACTTTGCTCTCCTTATAACCTGTTTGCTCAAGAGTTCTAAGGTATATTCTTCCAATAAGGGGGTGGAGTGTTGGAAGAATTGAGGAAATGGTGGTGGAAACTTGTTCCATCTCCATCCTAGTCCATTCTTGATTAGGCTGTGGGCCCAAGGATCGAAGGTCCAACGATCCTGAAAGTGTTGGAGCCTCCCTCCTACCTGAAGCATCTCATTGCTTCGATTGTCCGGAGGGTTTACCTCCCTGACCGCGTCCTCCCCTACCTCGTGAGGGGTGTCTTGAGGAGCCCCGTCGGGAGCCGAAAGGTAGTGGTTTGCCTCTCAAACCCAAGGTTGAATGCTGGTGACTGGGCAACCAGCTGCTGAGGCACCACTTGGAATGTGGTCTGTGGGTGAGCAACCACTTGGGGCACCGCGGTCATGGTGACTGTAGGATATTGCTGGGCAGGCCGAGTAGTCTAGGTTTCTTCGTCTTCCTTTTAGGTTGGGGAGCCACATCCGGGGAAGACTTCCATTTAGATGAAATGCCCTACTTCTGGAGAAGGTTCCTATTCTCCGTGGCGGCTTTCTCAACTACCTCCTTGACCACTTCATTTGGGAAGAGGTCTTTACCCCAGATGCTGGAAGATATTAGCTTCCTGAGCTTGTGTTTTACTGTTGCTGCAGCAAACACGAACTCTCTACAGGCTCTCCTAGCCTTCATAAAAGCGTACAGGTCCTTCACTAGGGTGGCCATATGCATTTTGGGCAGGACCATGAGCATGTCTGGGGTGCTTTTTAGGCCTGCTAACATCTCTATGCAGTTCTGTAGGGATTGGGATGCCACAAGTCTCTCCTTCGTCTCTTGCTCCTTGCGCAAGAGAAAGTCTGACAGTTTCGGGAGATTTTCGCTGAACTGCCGTCCCGCGATATCTGCATCCAACTTCCCTACTGAGAGGGTTAGGTGGACTTCCTTCCATTCCTTGTCTTCCATGGGCAGGGCTAATGACAGAGGCCTACACTCCTCTAGTGCAGGGCATGGTTTGCCTGCCTCCACTGCCTTGGCAACAGCTTTAAAAGCCTTTGACGTAAAGGGGAAGGCTATTGAAGCAGGAGCAAGAAAGGTAGGGTGTTTCTTGCTCAAGGCGGACACTTTCGAGTTCATGTAGCCCGCCTTCTTCAGGCTGCTCGACAAGAGAGCCTGTGCCTTGTCGTGGTCGAAAAACATGACCTCCTTCGGCTCCGTCTCCTCTTTTGACGCTGGCTCCTGATTCAGTCGAATGAAGTAGTCAGGGTAAGCATTAAAGCTCGGCCAGAACTGGATGTCGTCTAAGGGGACGGCTCCCATCTTCTTAGAGATGTAGAGCTTGCCGTTGGTAATTGGCATAAACTCCGCATACCTCCAGGGATTCGTCTCGGAGCAGGGTGGGAGGTCTTGGACTCTGGGTCGCTTGAATGACCCTCGGGAGGCGGTGATTCGAGCTTCACGGAGCTCTTTTTCGAGCCTCGCTTCCCTTGCTTCGCCTTGCTTGCGAATATTCTCCATAAGCGCCGTAATATGAGCCAAAACTGCCTGGCTCATTTTGTCCAAAGGAGGGGTAGAAGCAGATGTAGAGGGTGTTGGCTCCAGTGCCGGCACAGACGGAAGGGACTCCGACTCGAGTTCTTCTTCAGGAGGTAGAGTAGACTCCTCCTCGGGATCATCATTAAGGAGATCCTTCTCAGTGTCCGTGGACATTTCAGACATCCTTTCCTCCAGGTGGATGTCCATGCCTTGCAACGCCTCACTGACATCCGTCTCAATGGTAATCTGGATGCAGGGAGGTCCGAGTCGTGTATGGGGCACGACAGCTTCACTTCGGGAACAGCAAGCTACGCATCCTGTCGTTAGGTAGGTACGGTCCCGGAGAGTTCTTTTGGAATCCTCATACCCATTTGCGCAGCTTTTCTCATGCTGCATCCCTCAACTCCGTTGACTTGGGGTCGTCGAAACCTTCGGCCACCATCGCCAAGCAAATGTTGCAGTTCTGGGGGTCCCAGTACCGCAGGGTTTCGGTAGTAATGGTGCAGGCGACATGAGACCTGCACACTTTGTGACCACAGAAGTTCCTACTCCTGTGGTTAGAGAAGATCACCTCGCACTTCATTTGGGGTTCCTCCTGTAAAGAAAGGAAAATTAACCCTGGATAGGTACGGTGGGTCGTTTGCGACCCCGAGCGTAAAAAAAAAACAGGTTTTTCTCACGTGACTCACCCCTGTGACTGAATTTGTGGGTGATCGACCTGCAGGAGGTGTCTCCCCTACACGCTCTAGTAGTGTCCAGATGTGCATTGCTGTAGCTGTACTCCTTCCCCGATTTCTGAGACGCGTCGGGGTCGTTCGCGTCCGAGTTTACCCTTCTGAGGTAGTTTGCATAATTATCAAAGTTATTACGTATTATGAAATTGTCGTAGAATGGTGCAACTTGTATAGGTTATCAGTTGTGGAAAGTCTTGGTGGATTGTTTGGCTACCATGTGCATGTTTTTTTTTTTAGTTAAAATGTCGTTCATCACCACGAGGACCATTTTACCGCGAGTGCCCCTTTTTCATTTTTTTTCATTTTTTTGCCAAGTCATTTTTCCGTAAGATATTGCCAAATAGTGTCGTAAAACTTTTGCTTGTTTAGTGTTGGAAAGTGTGTCTAGATGATCTGGCTACCCATGCATGACTTTGTTTTTGTCAGATACGACGTAGTTATTGGTATATTGGGTATTTAACTGCGGTTACCAATTTCTGTTTTTTTTTTCAATATTTGTAAAAATTACTACGTAGTAAGGAATTGCCGTATATTATTCATTTCTTTTTCATGTTTATGTGTTAGAAAGTGTGCCTTGATGGTTGGGCTAACACGTGCATGTCTTTTTTTTTATCTGAGATGTCGTATATTAGAATGTCGGGCATTTTACCGCGAGTGTCCCTTTTTAATTTTTTTTAATTTTTTTGCCAAGTCATTTTTCCGTAAGATATTGCGAAATAGTGTCGTAAAACTTTTGCTTTTTTAATGTTGGAAAGTGTGTCTAGATGATCTGGCTACCCATGCGTGATTTTGTTTTTGTCAGATACGACGTAGTTATTGGTATATTGGGTATTTAACTGCGGTTGCCAATTTCTGTTTTTTTTTTCAATATTTGTAAAAATTTACTACGTAGTAAGGAATTGCCGTATATTATTGATTTTTTTTTCATGTTTATGTGTTAGAAAGTGTGCCTTGATGGTTGGGCTAACACGTGCATGTCTTTTTTTTTTATCTGAGATGCCGTATATTAGAATGTTGGGCATTTTTCCGCGAGTGCCCCTTTTTATTTGTTTTGCATTTTTTTGCTTAGTCATGTTACCGTAAGGAATTGGCAAGTAGTGTCGCAAAACTTATATTTTTATAGTGTTGGAAAGTGTTTCTAGATGATCTGGCTACCCATGCCTATTTTTTTTTTAGCCAGATATGGCGTATATATAAGTATGTGTTCGATTTTCCTGTGATTGCCATTTTTTCGTTTTTTCCCATTTCTTTCAAAATTACTACGTACTAAGGAACTATCACAGAGTAATATTTCATTTATATGTTTATTTGTCGGAAAATATGCCTTGATGGTTTGCCTAGCACGTGGCTGAAATTTTTTTTTTCTGAAATGCCGTATATTAGAATGGCCATTTTTCCACGAGTGCCCCTTTTTATTTGTTTTGCATTTTTTTGCTTAGTCATGTTACCGTAAGGAATTGGCAAGTAGTGTCGCAAAACTTATATTTTTATAGTGTTGGAAAGTGTTTCTAGATGATCTGGCTACCCATGCCTATCTTTTTTTTAGCCAGATATGGCGTATATATACAGTGAACCCTCGCTACTTCGCGGTTCGACAATCGCGGATTCACCACTTCGCGGGGTTTTCCCATAACCCATATATATATACATATCGCGGATTTTCCGGAAAATTCGAAAATACCGCGAAATCTGAAGATAACCAAATACGATATTTTGTTACCTGTAATTCCATTAATACTGTAATTAGTAATATCTGCTCTTACTGATTGTTCATTGCATTACATATGATATATAATTCAGCACAGAAAGAAATAAAACACGAAAAGAGAATGTGATCATACGATAATTCAGTACGTAGTAAAATTAAATCGAACATGAAACGCAAATCAGATGCAGTCATACCATATTAGAATGGTGTGTACTGTAATGGATGTGCTTCTTTTCCATGAATCTTTTGTATGTATACGTACGTAGTACAGTACTGCATCCAATAATATTCTTTGTTGCAAAAATCACATTTCGAGTAAGTACTGTAAGCGTACGAGAGAGAGAGAGAGAAAGAGAGAGAGAGAGAGAGAGAGAGAGAGAGAGAGGCGTAAAATAGCGTACGTACGTAAATTTTTATTATTATTGTTATTATTATTATTATTGTTGTTGTTGTTAATAAAATTATTATTGTTATTATTATTAATCATTATTATTATTATTATTACTGTACAGTATTATTATCATTTATTATTATTACGGTACCCTTGTACTTAATCTACGTACGTTCAGTATGCGCGGGGCATCTTCTATGAGTAACCAACGCACCATGTACTGTAAGACGGGTTGTGATTGGTTCAAGCGCTGATAGATGACGAATCAAAACTCAAGTTTTGTTATCTAGCCTGTGATTGGTGTTTTGCCCGCATCTTCAACTTCCAGCATCACAGTTCTCGCGGGTCTGCATCGTTCACTTTCTCTTTCCGCGTATTGCTGAGTAGACGTTCTTAACTTTGTGAAGTTTAATCTGTGCTGTGTGCGACTGTTTTAAGTTGAACTTTTTGTTGAACTTTCTGTTACAATGGCTCCCAAGCGTTCTGCTTCTAGTAAGGCTGGTAGTGAGCCTAAACGCCACCGAAGAATGATGACGATAGCTGAGAAGGTTACACTTCTCGACATGTTAAAAGATGGTAGAAGTTACGCGGCCGCCGGCCGCCATTTTGGCATCAACGAATCCACCGTTCGCTACATCAAGAAGGACGAGGCGAACATTAGAAAGACTGCTGCAATCACCTTTAGCAGATCAGCGAAGCGAGTCGTTACAACGCGTAATAAAACGATCGTACGCATGGAAGGTGCTTTAGCTGTGTGGATTGCCGACTGTCGGAAGAAGAACATAGCGTTGGATACGAACACCATCCGAACAAAGGCTTTGAGTTTGTATGAGAATTTTGCGGCAAAGGAACCTCATGACGACGATGGCGACCATGCTGAAGAAGATGATGATGTAGATGATCCTCAACCAGGGACCTCCACTGATTCCCAGCGTCAGAAACAACGTTTTTCCGCCAGCAAAGGATGGTTCGCGAAGTTTCAGAAACGCTTCGCCCTGAAAAGCGTTTCCCTGCATGGGGAGTCTGCTTCCGCTGACACTGCCGCTGCTGAAACTTACGTGAACCAGACTTTCAAGAACATTATCGCTGAAGGTGGATACAAGCCGGAACAAGTGTTTAATATGGATGAAACCGGCTTGTTTTGGAAGAGAATGCCGTCGCGAACTTTCCTGTTCAAAGAGGAAGCCAAAGCCTCTGGCTTTAAGGCATTCAAGGATCGCGTTACCCTCGTGATGTGTGGCAATGCTGCTGGATTTTTGTTAAAGCCGGGGCTTATTTATAAGTCGAAAAATCCTCGCGCTTTGAAAAACAAAAATAAGAATCTCCTTCCCGTGTACTGGATGCATAATCAAAAAGCATGGATTACGAAGATGCTGACCTCCAACTGGTTCCACCAGTGTTTCATCCCGCAAGTCCATGAATATCTCTTAGAGAAGGGCTTGCCATTCAAGATCCTTCTCCTTATGGATAACGCTGGTGGACACGCAACTGACCTGTCGCGTGAGGGCGTTCAGGTTGAGTTCCTGCCACCCAACACCACGTCATTAATTCAACCAATGGACCAGGGGGTTATCAGGGCGTTCAAGGCCCTCTACACGAAGAATACCTTGGCGGACCTCGTTGCGTGTGTGGATGCTGCCCAAGATGACGAGGATGAAGACTTCAACTTGAAGGCGTACTGGCGGCAGTACACCATAGCCACGTGCCTGCAGAATATTCAAAAGGCACTTCAAGAGATGAAACCTGCAACCGTAAATGCGAGCTGGAAGAAGCTGTGGCCCGATATTGTTTACGACGACAAGGGATTTACTCCGTCGGAAATCCAACACTCTGCAATACGGAAATCTGTGCAGTTGGCTGCCATAATTGGGGGTGACGGGTTTGGCGACATGACGACTGAAGACGTCGACGAGTTGTTGGACTGCCATTCCCAGCCCCTAACTGACGCAGACCTCGAAGACCTGACGAAATCGGCAAGTGAGGAAGAGAGTGAGGGTACCCAGGAAGAGACCCAAGAAAATGTAGAAGAAACGGGCTTAACATTAGAACGGCTCGCCAAGTTCTGCAACCATATGAAGGAGGCGAAAGAAATGTTGCAAGAGTGGGACGAGGATATGGTTCGCTCGATGCAATTCTGCAACAAGGTCGATGACATCACGACTCCCTACAGGATGCTCTTGGATCGAAAAAAGAAGCAGCGGCAACAACTTCCGATCACAATGTTTTTTCAGCCTCGCAAAAAAGAGCCAGTTCCTCCTGCTAGTACGCCTTCGGAAGAAATTGAAGAAGTTGAAGAGGTGTCCCAGGAAAAGACACCTCCGTCTGAAGAGACGTAAAATACTATCATTGACTGCACAGTAGAACACATCATCAGCTTCATCATCATCATTTCTACTGTGCAGCAAATTCATCGCCATCGTCATTCAAGTTTTTCTTGAACTTCTTTCGTGGTGAGTACAGTAACAATCTTTATTTTTTACTTTAACCTGTTTTATAGTTTAGTAATGTACGTACTGTATGCATTAAGTTAAAGGGAAGGTTTTAAAAGTCTACATGTTGTAACCTATCATATTTTTTTTGTTTAAAATTTACATTTACGTACGTAAAACAATCTCTCTCTCTCTCTCTCTCTCTCTCTCTCTCTCTCTCTCTCTCTCTCTCTCTCTCTCTCTCTCTCTCTCTCTCTCTCTCTCAAATTGTTTTCCTGCTTTGCTACGTACAAGTACTGTATAATTTATATTTGTAAGGTAACATATTTTGTAAATGCTTTTACTGTAAATACTGTATGTACTGTATCATTATTTATCACTATCATCATGCGTGTTAAATGCCTTGTTTGTTCTGAGCGTGGTTGTTTACTGAGCGTACACGCCGTCGTTTCAGGCGGCGTCATAAAGAAAAAGATTTCATTTGGAAGTCCTAAGAAAAATACGTAAACTAAAACATTGGTAATAAAAAAATCAACATACAGTACTGTATAATCAATATAATCGATGCAAAAACTAACCATACGTACATATATGTGTACACTAAATGAGTTTGTTTCTTCATTATGATCAGAGATGAACGTAAACAAAACATTGGTTGCCATTTTTTATCGTGCTTTTTAGGTGTTTAGGAAACACATGATATAAAATCGCCTTTAATATTTGTGCCTGTTTTAGTTTAGGGTGCTGTAGTACATGCATTAAGTGTTCTGTACATTAAAGGGTGGTTTGTTAACAGTACTACGTACAAGGGAAGGTTTTAAAAGTCCGAATATACATGTTAAATAAATAGGTAAATATGCTGTCACTACTTCGCGGATTTTCACCTATCGCGCCCGCGTCTGGAACCTATCTACCGCGATAAACGAGGGTTCACTGTAGGTATGTGTTCGATTTTCCAGTGATTGCCATTTTTTCGTTTTTTCCCAATTCTTTCAAAATTACTACGTACTAAGGAACTATCACAGAGTAATGATTCCTCTAGATGTTTATTTGTCGGAAAATTTTGTTTACTTTTTTTTTGATTGAATATCATCAAATTTTTTTAGCTAAAATATTGTTTTACATTTTTTTTTTTCGATTTTATTTCCCTTCAAAAAAAATTTTTTGGGTCAGAATTTTAATTTTATAGTCGTAAAATAATCGACAATTATCCAGCAACCCACCATACAATTTTTAAGCATATCCAATAATAATTAGATTAGTAAATAACACCTTGAAATTGACATACCCTTCCTACATTTCAAGTGGCAGATTAGGGAGTCTGAGTCAGTGTGGTTGGCGGCCATTTTGTGGACATATCCGAAGCGTAAGCTGCCCTATCTATATATATTCTTGTTCCCTATAGAATTTGTGATATTTTGGTATATTTTTACCTGCATAAATATCATATTATATATTAAATATATGTATTTTTTTACAAAATTTCCAAGTACTCAAAAAATTACCTTTAGATATGGCCCCTGATATAAATGTAATTTACAAAATAATGAAGATTTTTTTACATATTTCTATTTTAGGATAACATATGTTTATTCCCTAAAAAAATTAGCCACTTCCTATTTCATTTGGGTACCCAAAAAAATTCATGAAATTAGGACAATTTTTTTTGGCCAAAAAAAGTTACCCTTTTTTTCTCATTTCAGATCTTCACCTCCATGGGTCTGACTTCATCCAAAATACATCAAGATGTGTCCTAAACATTCAAGAATCAATTCCTAAAAGGATTTGTGTATATATGTATAAACTTTTTTTTTATGAATTTTTATGTCAGGTCTTTTTTTTTTCTACTTAATTTTTTAAAATATTTATAATAAATAGTTTTTCTGCAGATGAGTAGTATTTATCTTTACAGTTGTTTTAAGCATTCATTGAAGTTTTTTTTGGCAAAAGAAAAAAGGAGGTTACTGCAAAAACTGATTTTTCAAGAATTTTTTTTGGCGTCGGGGTCGTTCGCGTCCGAGTATACCCTTAAAGGGGTGTCCGAGGACCGTACCTATCCAGGGTTAAATGAGTATGCAGTTGTTTATCACACGATAAACAGGTTGTGCAAAATATTAATATTTGAACCATTATAGCTTAGGATAGTAAGCTAGAAAGGAAATAGGAAAGACACATGCTTGTGCCTCCTGTCCAGCCAATTACTGTGACTTTCCCCCAATATTAATGTTAGAGTTTCCTTATCAAGGCAAACTCACATGAGAAGGGTTCTAACCTCTAGGGATAGAATTAGTGTATACTAACACTGACCCTTCTTAAAAGATTTAATATTGTGGGGTAAGTTATCATCTGATTACTTATCAGTGTATTGAAGGAATTCTTCCTTTCAATATAGAATTGGTCTCAACAACAGACTGTGAAAGGATACACAGGGTATGTTGGAAAATAAACTACCGTATAATATATACTATAGTTTTCTGTCTGCAGTATATACTATACAGCTAATATAATGGCTACTGTATAATCATATGCCGGCTAGGCTAGCACCTGGTGGCACCAATCCTGGGTTAGTATCTGGCGGTACCAGTCCAGCCGGCATGCCGACGACTGGGTTAGTACCTGGCGGCACCGGTCCAGCCAGCAGCATACCTGGCGGCACTAGCCGACAGAGAGAGAGAAAGAATGGAGTGAAGGGCTGCTTTATTAAATGTATGTGTACAATAAATAAAGGTGTAGGTATATAACCTTACTGCCTTCCTCCAGAATGAGGGTTCAAATGGAAGGGGAGAATGAATCATTCAGGCTTCCATCCAGCCACAAGATCTGTTGCCGGTCGCTGCCGGTTTCAGGAATGTGGATGGCAGTCCAAGGGAGGACTGAAGAACACTCAACGGCAGAGGGGTCTCCCACCGGCAGCTGTTATAGCCGGCACAACCTTTCCCGGAGCCTTGCATCTGTAGAGAAAAGTCGGAACGGCTATTAAGCGTCTATGTAGGAGCCCGGCCGGCGCTACGATCTACCCGGCAAGCAGGGAGATTGTAGGACGGCGGCCACAGGATTGCGATAGCTAGGCCATTGGTAAAGGACAGAGAGGGGCAGGGAAAGGGTCCTGTATATAGTGTTAGGAGAAGGCAGCAAGATTGCCGCCACTTCCAAACAAGGGTGAAACTTCGTTTCAGAATCGGCGCCATCCTAGGTGGCAGAAGAATATCTATTCTTCAGCCTAGGGTATGCCGAAACAGAACTTGTCTTCTAGACCGCAGGGGAGAAGGTGGCGGCATTATACTACCACTTCAAGTGCAGCCTAGGGAGGCTAAGCCTCCTATGCCGGCAGCTCTAAGCCGGCAGGGGACTAGTGGACTACTCGCCCTGCAGCTCAGCCGCCGGAATAAAGACTGAATACTCTGAGGTTTTGTCGAAAACCCAAGCCGGGATACTCGCCGGCAAGTGTGGGTGACAGAAAAACACAAGCCTAGTCAAGCCGGAGTGTCTACTCTATGGCGAGACCAAGATAGGGTTGTCGCCTAAGGCGGCACTCAGAGGGAAGGAGGGATTACAATTAAATCTCCACAGGAGACGAGTATCGAGTTATATAAATAATTCTAGGAGATATACTATCACCTGTTGAATTGATAAAACGATACATGAGGGTAAACGGGGATAATGTAAGAAAGTATACTAAAGCACCTAGGCTAGGTAGCCTAGGGCGGGGCGAGATCTCGATTACCTAAATGCCGAAACTCTAACGTATACGATCGACATATGAGGAAGAGGAAATTTGTATGCATAATCATATCTTCACTAGTATAATTGTGCCTTAATAGCTTTTATAATTCATTAATGCTATTAAAACCAGGAATGTCGTTCTGCTGACTAAATAACACATGCATGACGAACGACAGCGCCCAACATGGCGCCTCCGGTGACTGGCCACGCTCCATAAAACACATTAAATTAAACTGATTTCACTGTGAAGAAGGAGCTAAAAATTATACACTGGAAATATTAAATACTCAACTTTCCAGACCCAGAAGAAGCTGGAGAATGCATAAAAAATCCTCTCAAGAACGATCAAGAACGTTAGATAACAGGGAAAACCATCGTGCGAAATCGGTACCAAAGGAATGAGCGCCATCTTGGAGCCTTGTAATAGTACGGGAGGAAGGGTAACCTTGATAACAGCTCCCCTTCTATTTTCGCCACTCTTCCCCCTCGAAACGAAAACACTATTCGGGGTGAAGATTGCCATGTGTCGTATCATGATATACGTCCCCTGATATTATGCGATATCCTTAAGAGAAAGTTTAAGGATATTCGCGCCAGGAGTTAGAATTCTGGAGACCTATGGTCAATTCTCTGGGAATACCACTGTAGCCAAATATCCCTTAGAAAGCTGCCTAAAAGAACCTCCCATCAGGACGACATGGCTTGAGCCCAAAAAATATGATTGATGACGATATAATAAAAATTATCTTTAAAAATGATATTTTGATTATAGAATAAATTTTTGAATATACTTACCCGGTGAATATATAATAGCTGACGTCTCCGACGGCTCGACAGATTCCAAAAACTCCCGAGCGATCGCCGTGAAGGTTGCGGGTGTGCCCACCAGCGCCGACTATCGGCCAGATACCGCATATACTTGTCAATTTCTCCAGTTCTTCTCAGTCCGCCGGGTCTCTATCGGGGAGGAAGGGAGGGCCTTTAATTTATATATTCACCGGGTAAGTATATTCAAAAATTTATTTTATAATCAAAATATCATTTTTAAATAGTAAACTTAGCCGGTGAATATATAATAGCTGATTCACACCCATGGTGGTGGGTAGAGACCAGTATTAATACAATAAAGGCGTATATGCTCAAGAGTTTTTGACAACTATTCAAAAAACAGACTTAAGTATAGGTACCTGGTAAGGAAGCAGACTCTGATAATTACTCTGCCTCATTAGTCCGCTATCCTCACGAAGCCCAGCGATCCTCTTAGGATGCTGAAAGACTCCCAGGAGCTGCTATATCCAGGGTGAACACCCCTATAACAGGACCTCATCAATACCCTTAATCTGGGCGCTCTCAAGAAACAATATTTTGACCACCCGCCAAATCAAAAAGATTGCGAAAGACTTCTTAGTCTCCCGTACAACCCAAAATAAGATTAAAAATTTCAAGAGTAGATTAAAAGGATATTGGGATTAAGGGAATGTAGTGGTAGAGCCTTCACCCACTACTGCACTCGCTGCTACAAATGGTCCCAGTGTGTAGCAGTCCTCATAAAGAGTCTGGACATCTTTCAAGTAATATGAAGCGAAACCGACTTGCCTCTCCAAAAGGTCGCGTCCATAATACTTTTAATGGATCTATTTTGCTTAAACGCTACAGAAGTTGCTATCGCTCTAACTTCATGAGCCTTGACTTTAAGTAAATTATGATCCTTCTCACTTAATTGAGAGTGTGCCTCCCGAATCAAAAGTCTAATAAAATAAGACCACGCATTCTTAGACATGGGCAAAGAGGGCTTTTTAACGGAGCACCATAAACCCTCTGAACAACCTCATCGCGGTTTAGTTCTGGATAAACAAAATTTAAGAGCTCTAACGGGGCACAGCACTCTTTCAACTTCATTCCCCACAATCTCAGAAAGACTGGGGATTTCAAATGATTTAGGCCAAGGACGAGACGGAAGTTCATTCTTGGCCAAAAAACCAAGTTGAAGAGCGCATACTGCTTTATTAGCGGAGAAGCCGATGTTCTTGCTAAAAGCATGTATCTCACTAACCCTTTTAGCCGAAGCCAAGCTCACCAAAAAAAGTGTCTTGAGGGTAAGATCCTTCAGGGAGGCTGAATCTAATGGTTCAAACCTGTCTGACATAAGGAACTGTAGGACCACGTCCAAGTTCCAAGCAGGAGTCGAAATATGACGCTCTTGGAAGTCTCGAAAGACTTAAGCAGGTCTTGGAGATCTTTGTTATTAGAAAGATCCAAACCCTTATGCCTGAAAACAGAAGCTAACATGCTTCTGTAGCCTTTAATGGTGGATGCAGAGAGGGAGCGACCGTTTCTCAGATAAGGCAGAAAATCCGCAATCTGCGCTACAGAGGCACTTGGAAGAGGAAATAGAGAAGGACTTGCACCAGTCTCTAAATACCTCCCACTTCGACTGATAGATCCTGATGGTAGAGGATCTTCTAGCCCTCGCGATCGCTCTAGCTGCCTCCTTCGAAAACCCTCGAGCTCAAGAGTGTCTTTCGATAGTCTGAAGGCAGTTAGACGAAGCGTGGGGAGGCTTTGATGAAATCTCTTTACGTGAGGCTGTCGCAAGAGATCCATCCGTAACGGCAGACTTCTTGGAACGTCTACCAGCCATAGAAGTACCTCAGTGAACCACTCTCTCGCGGGCCAGAGTGGAGCAACCAATGTCAACCTGGTCCCTTCGTGAGAGGTGAACTTCTGCAGCACCTTGTTTAGGATCTTGAAAGGTGGAAAGGCATAAACGTCCAGGTGAGACCAGTCCAGCAGGAAAGCGTCTATGTGGGCTGCCTCTGGATCTGGAACTGGAAACCAGTAAGTCGAGATCCTCTTTGTCAGTGAAGTCGCAAAAAGATCTATGGTGGGTTGACCCCATGTCATCCATAGCTTCTCGCACACAGTCTTATGCAACGTCCACTCCATGGAGATGACTTGTCCTCTTCTGCTGAGGCAGTCCGCCAAGACATTCATTTTTCCTTGCACAAATCTTGCCAAAGGAGAGATGTTACTTGCCTTAAATGGAGTTCCTTCTGATCCGTGGATCAAAGACCCGAGCATTCCAGACTGTCCAGTGGAGCTCCCTAACCCAAATCCGATGCATCTGAATACAACACATGGTTTGGGTTCTTGATCGCAAGAGAAAGACCTTCTCGAAGTCTGATGTTGCTGTCCCACCAAGTCAGACATGTCTAGACTGAGTTGGAGATTGGGAAAGAGATACTCTCTAAGCCCTTCTCCTTGTTCCAATGGTTTAGGTGAAATTGGAGAGGGCAAAGGTTGAGTCTCCCCAGAGAGATAAACTACTCCAGCGATGAAAGAGTTCCCACGAGGCTCGTTCAAACTCTTACAAAGCAACTGTTTTTCTCTTGCAAGTGAAGGACTTTTAATAGAGCTTGTTCCATTCTTGTGGGAGACAAAAAGGCCCGAAAAAATCCGACACTGTATCTCCATTCCCAAATAAAGAATAGTCTGGGATGGAGTACTGTAAGTTACGACTTCTCTACGTTCACTATGAGACCTAGCTCCTTGGTTAGGTCTAATGTCCATTAGAGGCCTTCCAGACAGCGATTTAAAGACGACGCCCTGATTAGCCAGTCGTCAAAATAAAGGGAGGCTCTGAATCCTCCAAAAAAAAATGTAGAAAGCTTGCTACATTTTGCAAGGGCCTTGTAAAAATAAGAGGAGCAGGAATGAGGCCGAAGCACAGTGCTCGAAATTGGTACATTACTCTCCCGTCCACCAACCTCAGATGTTGTTGAAAGTTTGGATGAATCGGGATGCAGAAGTATGCATCCTGAAGGTCGAGAGAGACCATCCAGTCGCCTTCCTTTACTGCTGCCAAGACAGATTTGGTAGTCTTCATCGTGAACTTTGTCTTGACAATGAACGCATTGAGCGCACTTACATCTTAAGTACTCCTGCAGTGAACGTGGCTGCCAGATCATTGGAGCTGCCAGATCATTGGAGCCATCCCTGATAGCCTTGTTCATGCATGACATAATTGTATAGCAATACATTGACAACTGGAGAGACCTTCTTACTTAAGGCTCCCAGTGACCAATCCAACAAATAAAAAACTTCAAACGCTCGAAAAAACTCCTAACAGGAGATGGTCTAGCTCTGAAGCAGACCATAAAATCTTGGAGCGTCTCATGGCTAGACGACGAGGAGAGTCCACTAGGCTTAAGAAGTCTCCCTGGGCAGAGGCAGGTACTCCCAAGCCGAGAACTTCTCCTCGAGCTTCTCCTGTGTCACACCAGACGCCCGAGCGAGAAGCTAATTAAGAAGGAGGAAAAGCAAAAGCAGACTTTCCTAAACTTCTCCTGGATTCCAACCAGTCTCCCAGTAAGAGCATGGCCCTCTTGGAAGAACAAGAGAGAACTGACTTCGTAAATGTAGGAGTCGAAGAAAGTCATGCCAAAAGTAAACTCAGACGGCGGAGCAGCCGTTATAAAACGAGTAGGACAAAATTTCACTAAAGAAATTCATAATTAAAAAACAAGGGATTGTTGGACCACCCTAGGTTACTCCTCTTCTGAATGACTCCCCAAAGGTACATTAGTTGAAAGGGGGTCATCTACTTCTTCAGAAGGCACATCATCTGATAAATCTAAAGTCTTGCGAGAAGGAGATTTATATTCAGAATGACGTGAAGGAAAAGCCTGACAGGCTACATCAACTTGTATATGAACAGAAGTTAAAGTTGGAGGGTCGATGTCACGTTGTGACTGCAGAGAATGTTATTCTACTACACGTCGTGACAGAAGTAACTGACGTTCAAACGTCCCGTAGTAACAGCGGTGACTGCTGTTCGATGCTATATCGTGACTACGATGACTGACCCTCGACGTCACGTCATGTCTACGGTGTCTACCGCTCAACGTCACGTCGTGTCTGCGGTGTCTGCATCTCAACGTCACGCTGTGACTGCGGTGGCTGACGTTCAAAGCGATCAAAGTTACATCGAGATTTATGCTCCGCATCTCGCTTAACAGCAAAGCTGTCACTAGAGATAACGTCAGCGTGGCGTAACAAAGCTCGTCTAGAAGGTTGAAGACCCGAATCACGTATCCCAGAACCGTGACGTACAAAAAGCAAAGGATCCTTTCGCACAGGAACAGGATCGAAAGCTTCTATTGAAGAAGAAAGCTTTAACAGCATATCTAACTTCGGATCAACCTGTGACTGCAGTGGCTGACGTTCAAACGTCACGTAGTAAACAGCAGTGACTGCTGATCGATGCTATATCGAGACTACGGTGACTGACACTCGATGTCACGTTGTGTCTACGGTGTCTACCGCTCAACGTCACGTCGAGTCTGTGGCAGAAACGTCTGTACATGAACGTCATCGCTATGAACGGGACTCTTATGACTACAGCTAGGACGTTGAACTTGTTCTGAAGGAACTAATAAATGTTTCAACCGTCTCGAAACTTTACGCCCAGGCTTTTAAAAAGACGAATCATCGGAAGACGAGGAGAAACTTCGTCTCTCCTGTCTTATGGCAAGGACGTGCTTGCCGAGCAACGTCTGATACCTTTGAGGGAACGTCTGTTCGTTGGTTTACACTCCTCACTCCCTTAGGTCCTACGACATTCCTTCTCCCTGGTGCAGGGGAGCCTGAAAGAGGTCTCGGACTAGGCAAGTGACAAGCACGAACAAACGAACCCTCCGCAACACAGAACATGTTTTTTGCACTTACTTCACTGATATCGTATTTTTCAATAATTTCACATTAAACATGAATAAAACTGATTTCTACCTGAAGCACGCAATTCTCCCTTACATCAAAAGGTTAGAATTGCGAAATGAGTCGTATAATGTAAGCACATTAGTACAAAATGAAACACACATGCAAAAATCAATAAACATATACATATATATCGAATAAAACGGAAATATATAAAATTAAAAAGATCAGTGACTGGGGAGGAGACTAAACACTAGTTCACTAAGGACTACATTTTCAATCTCTCACCGTACAATGCCTTGGGACGAGAATAAAAACTAAAACGTTTTATCCTCTCTCCCCGTACAGAGACTTGGGACGAGAGTAAAAAAAAAAAACTGAATCGAGAACAACGTTACTCGCTCCCAAACTCCTTGTACAGAGACTTGGGACGAGAATAAAGATCGGATCGTTCTCTCTCTCTCTCTCCGTCTCTCTCTCTCTCTCTCTCTCTCTCTCTCTTGTCACTCACAAGAGAATGGCCCACTCACCCTTCGTCAATAACAGGTTATTTGACTAAAGGAAAAAACTGAAAGGACTAAGAAATTGAAAATTAACAAGTTCCTTTAAATTAGTATTTAAAACACTTCAGTTTGAAAGAAGAATGAACAAAACGTCAAAATCGATTTACTCTTTCTGCAGTGTGAAACCGTGATTCTCTCTTTCTCTATCGTAACGATAGAGCGCAAACTGCGTAGCATAAATAAACCAAACGTTAGTTCATCTTTGAAAAAACAGCACGAAGACTATTCAAAGAATATATTTCTTAAAATATTTTCTAAAAAATATTCATTCCATCACTCTTACAGAGCAACTGTTTTAAACTAAACAAAAATAAAAGTTGAATGGGCTCAACGTTGTTTAACTTCGTTTTCCAAGTTAGGACCGCCTACAAATTATAGGTAAAGGCCGCATATAAACAAAAACATAAAATTTATCTTGATGTTTAGTATAAATGGAAAGCTAATCGAAGAGGCCTAAGAAAGGCGGGTGAGATATAAAATATAAAATATATAGAGGTAAATCTATAAATATCAACAATAATTTATAAAGTGATAAAATAATTACTAAAAGCCTTTAACACACTTCCGTACACTGAGGGAAGGGTCGGCCATCTTTTCTCTATGGAAAAACCAGAGATTAAAAAAAAACGCAAGGGCAAAACACTTTTCCTCTCCTTTCAAAAGCATTTCTTTTGAAGATAGTATTGAATAATCCAACACGGCGAAAGCAATAAAACCAAAACCAAGTACTTCACCAATTCGGTCGAAAACTCGAGGTCATAAAGCGAGCGGAACCAACTTGTCGACAAGACCGACAGAGAAGAACTGGAGAAATTGACAAGTATATGCGGTATCTGGCCGATAGTCGGCGCTGGTGGGCACACCCGCAACCTTCACGGCGATCGCTCGCGAGGTTTTGGAATCTGTCGAGCCGTCGGAGACGTCAGCTATTATATATTCACCGGCTAAGTTTAATATTTAAAAATGTTTACTTATGAATGATAGCAATCTTGGGTATTGACAGTCCTCTTTTGCTATAAACAACACCAAATAAATGAAAAAATATAAAAGACCAATATTATGACAGTTATGATGAAAATATCTTATGATTGGAAATATAATCCCTGAAACCCAAGAAACTGCCAATAAAAAAATTAATTTCAAAAGTAATTCATATTTTTCAGAGCTGGAATGTTGTTGAATTCCTAATCAAGGTAGTTAATGACGTGGTGACCATGGGAAAGTAGTCCCTCTCACTTTCCTGTCAAAGACTCTTTACTTTTAACTGGGATTCCTGGACTAAGAGGAGGTGTGGTTGAGGTGGAAAGTTTAACTTTAAAGGACACAGGTTTGTACAGCCAGGATGAACACAAATTACTTTCAAAATTTATTAGTTCCTTAGTGGATGAAAACCTTTTGTTCTTTAAAAAGGGGACACTTCTTAGTGAAAGGAAGACCACCAGAACCAAATTGGCAGGTTCATTTTTTTCCCCTGAAATATGCCATACTCCTTGGTCCATATTGGAGTATCAGCCCATTATGGGGATAAGTAGGCTGATAGGACCTGGACAGTACTTGATTATGTACTTGGTAATCGGTCAATGAAGGAACCTTTCACCCCTAAAAGGAGAGAACAGTCTATAATGAAATACCTGATGTATGACGACCAATGGGTTTGAGGATAAGAACGCTCTTCCTCCTCACGGCAGGAATAGGGAAGGTGGGTAAAACGTGTTGGCTTCCGGGTGAGGAAAAAACTATCCTCTGGCTCATGACTGTTCAACTGCCCCGAAGGTACCAGTCAAAGGATGAAAGATAATATTCCCTCCTGAAGAAGTAGAGCAGTAGGCTGGCCAGGGCACCAACCACCTGTTGAACTACCGCCAAAGAGTTATGGGGTCCTTTGACTGGCCAGACAGTACTACAATGGATCCTTCTCTCTAGTTACGGTTCAGTTTCCCTTCACCTATACACACACACACTGAATAGTCTGGCCTATTTTTTACATATTCTCCTCTGTCCTCATACCCCTGACAACACTGAGATTACCAAACAATTCTTCTTCACCCAAGGGTTACTGCACTGTAATAATTCAGTGGCCACTTTCCTCCTCGTATGGATAGAAGGGACTCTTTAGCTATAGTAAGCAGCTCTTCTAAAAGGACACTCCTAAATCAAACCATTGTTATCTAGTCTTGGGTAGTGCCATATCCACTGTACCATGGTCTTCCACTGTCTTGGGTTAAAGTTCTCTTGCTTGAGGGTACACTCGGGCACACTATTCTATCTTACTTCTCTTGTTTTGTTAAAAGTTTTTATAGTTTATATAGGATATATTTATTTTATTCTTTTAAAGTATTTTATTTTTCCTTGTTTCCTTTCCTCACTGGGCTATTTTCCCTGTTGGAGCCCCTGGGCTTATAGCATTCTGCTTTTCCAACTAGGATTGTAGCTTAGCAATTATTGATGATAATAAATAATAATAAATAACAACAACATGAATAAATAAATAACAACAACAATAACAACAACAACAACAACAATAAAGGGATTTTGACGAAGGAAAAATCTATTTCTGGGGAGACCTGTGTTGCCCGGTGAAAAGGTCCTTCTTGTCACTTTTCTGATATAAATATATTCCAAATATACCAGAGAAAGTTAAAGCATTGGAATGCAGAGGTTACTACCCTCGCGCGAGCACCCTAAGGGCGTCGTGTATAAAGAAAGGGCGTGTGAAAACCACTATTCACAGGTCGTCTTCCATTTAGAATATTCCTTCGTCAATATACACAAGAGGGGTGTGTCGTAATAGCGGTCTCCACCGCATCAACCTGGACCACCCCACCAACGCCCGACACCAGCGCCATCTGACATCCTTCTGTATTTGGATTTCAAAAAAGGCTTGGAAAGGAACGGGATGGGAACAAACAGGGAAGGGTTTCACCAGGCGACACAGGTCTCTCCCCAGAAATAGATTTTTCCTTCGTCAAAATCCCTTTTCTGGGTCGACCTGTGTTCGCCGGTGAAAAGATACAAGAGAATGCCTTCCAAGCTCAAACAAAACAAATTTAATATAAGGTAAAAGGAAAAACATCATAAATACGTGTATAAGGGTTTACTAAATCAAAATTGGAACAGGGTTCAGCACATCTTAACACCAGGCAAAACGAAAATATTAAATGTAAATATGCGTAAGTATGCTAGAAGTAAGAATATATACACTGCATAAAAAACAAAAGTTTAACATAAGAATGAACACAATCCATGATCGACATTCTAAAGAAGAGCATGATGCAGGGTAGCTGCATCTGTTCCACCGAGGTGAGAGGCATCGTGGTGAGAGGGCCAGGTAGAAGGGAGAAAGAAAAGAATGGGACGAAAAATGAAATTAAGAGGAAAAACTAATCTGGAGAGATGAGACTCCCAGCTGCTATAGTAGAAAATTTTAGGGCCTGTAAGTTTTTTAGATAGTGGCGTTTAAAGACCATGGGAGATTTCCAACCTGTATATTTCTTAAGATCAAAATTCATGTTTTGGAAATAGTTAATTGAGGTGGCTACTGCCCGAATATCGTGTGCATGTGGAAAGGATTCCGGGTTAGCCTGTTTGATGAAGTAGAGTATTTGCTGTCTAATACCTTGAATGGAGATAGTACCTCCCTGCTCTCTGGTAAATAAGGGACCGGAGGAACGTGTGGTGGATCTAGCTAAAAAGGCCCTAAGGGTCACTACTGAACATAGAGAAGTATCCTGTGGAAGGGGGATAATCTTCCAAGGGGACCATCTGTTTTGAGGGTCTTCATTTTTAGGTAGGAAACTACTATCCGGGGAGAGCAGTACTTTTCCTGACGGGAGGAAATCTAGGTTCTCAAGGTTACGGGAGAGAGCTGCTAATTCTGAAATTCTGGCACCTGAGGCCATGGCTGTAAGAAATAAGGTTTTTCTAAGTAAAGAAATGTACGAGCAGGATTCATTATTGGTGTCTGACGCCAGTTTCAAAACATCGTTTAGAAACCATGAGATCTTTTGTGGACGGATAGAAGGTCTAAGCAGTGCACAAGCTTTAGGGATAGATGAAAAATAAGAATCTGCTAAATTAATCTTGAAGGCAACCTGAAAAATCTTTCTCAGGGCCGACTTAATCGTAGTGATAGTACTAGCGGCTAGGCCTTTTTCGAACAGAGTTCTAAAAAATGAAATGGCCAAATTTGGGGTCATCTGAAGAATGTCTGAATTCTTTAAAAAGTCCGCTAATTTCCTAACAGCCGAATCATATCGTCTAAGAGTTGTCCCCCTTTTGTCAGATTCAATGAATAGGTCATTGTCTGGATCGATATTTTCATCTTTATGGGCTGCAAATTTCATGAAGTCCACAAAGTTAGGGTTTGAACTATTCTTGAGGAAGCTGACACAGTCTGTGTTTGGACTACCTGTGTCAAATTCGGGTGCGGGATCCGTTTGGGATGGAGCTCAGCTCTAATAGGAGCGGAAACCAGTTGCTTTTGGGCCAGTTGGCTCTACTCTTACTTCCCAAGGACTGACTTACCTGTGATAAGACACACGACAGAAGTGCTTCAGCGGAATCTCTCACTCGCATGCTGGCTGGTTTGAGCTCCTTCTCATGTTTCAATCTTGGTGCATCACTGGATTTCACCTACAAATGTTCACACACGTTTAATGAAAGTATCAAGAATTCTCTTTGTAATACAGTATACATACAACTATAGAAAATTTTACTCAAGTCTTTTTCAGTACTGAACTCATACATAATAATTCAGTAGAGCTAATTGTAGCAAAATATTGTAGAGCAAATATGGGGCAGCAATATCTTAACAATTCTAACAGAGGGGATTTGTCTGAGATAAAACAGTGTATGTCTGTGAGGCTTTGGAGGTTATTCAATAAATTTTCTCAAAAAGTCTAAAATTAAGCACAACTCTATTGGCTATTTTCTACCCACTGGATTTTAACTTGAAAACATACAATGGAGTGATGAAAAATAAACTAATTTTAGTCACTGTGAATAAATTAATTTCCATCACATCTTCAAAAGACCTTCTAGTTTATGGAATCTCTATATTATCTAGAAAAGAATAAAGAATTTCAAAAACTTACAGCACCATAAAACTAAATCCTTGCAATTTTCCTTTGTTTTTACTTTCTGACAGAATGTACCAGGATTAAATAGGAATAAATTACTTCTAACATGCTTTTGGGAGAATTGAAAATCACATAACTCAGAGGTATGTCTGTAGGGTAATATACCTAGAAAAGCACATAAAAAACAATAATATATCATCAAGGATAATAACTATATAAAATATTTTCTAAGTTTTGAATACTTTATCCTGATAAACATTTTCACCAAGCTCTAAAACTCAAAATCCAGGAAATTAAAATAAAAGAATAAAGAACAAAAACCATCAAATTTACCTGTGATTTTGACCCAGATATGCCAAGCTCAATAACCTCTAAGATTGTTCCAAGACATTCCTTATCATGAAGTAAATAAGGATGTGCAACCAGCCACACACTTGCACAGTGAAAGGCTGCGACAATAGTCGAGTGCAAGTCCTGTAAAAATATACCATTAGTGCTGACATTATTATAAAAGTATTTCCAATCTAAAATATCTAACTCTACCATTACCATATTTCAATTTCTAACTCTCACTGAAGAACAAATCCTATAAGGGAAGCCTTATTAGCATCTAAGAATTAACCAGTGATCTTTTAAACTACTCTTTATCTAACGATAATATTTCAGTAGATTCTAGAAGTATTCACCATACATAAAATCCCTATTAAATGGTTCACTCTGACTTATGAGCCCCTAGTCTTCATACATTATTGAGAAATCATGTCTTGGCAGCTATCAATATGCCATTTTGAACCCATTAAATATCTATTTCAAATTGGAACAAGGAGAATTTATTTACTGGTATTAAACCTTTTCTAAATCCTGTACTGTATTTCAATTTCATAAAAATTTAAAATTTTAGAATTTTTTCTATAAGTATTTAAAACTTATGTATTGTAGTACTGAATGTAGATTGTACTAATGAATGTAGATTGCAGTGTAAGTATTATTACTTTGTAAAGAGTAATTACATTTTTCAATAAATTATGAAGTTGAATATGTTAATTTTAAAAGATTAAAAGAACATGAGCAAAAATACTAGTGTACTTAATCTGATCAGACCCAACAGCCTGAAAGGTGGATGTATCCATGGGACAAGATGAAAGTTCATTCATTTTTCTAATTAGCATTAATTTAGCAGTAACAAAGAAATTCCTAGACAAGTGATGACTTCCGGAAAACTTTAATGCAATTTTAACGTAACTCACTAATCTCTAATAAAATCAGAAATGGCTTTTGTATTTTCTCATCCTGTTGGTAAACAATTCCACAAACCATGGAAACACTTTACCATGACCATATTTTCCAAGTTTTTCACCACAACCTAGAACCATGAATGCTAAACTGTCTCATCTGGAGGAAATTCAACAATAGCTGATATAGAAATATTTCCTAAAAGATAACAAAAGATAATCACTGACCATTACATAAAACCAGAGCACTATCGTACATCTAACAGTGGAAATTATTTTTAGGTAGTGCAGTAAAAAATATAAAGCAAAATAGGGAAGCAGCACAGTAAAAATTAATAGTATTTTTAGCACTAAATTTCAATTTGGCTTTATTAGAGAAAATAAATTCTATGACATCAAACCAATTAATTACCAGCATGACATGCTTGAACACTTCACAACCCACAATTAAGCACAAAATGAGCTCAAACCATGAAGTTAAGAGAAAATCTTAATAAATAAAAAACTATCTCTTACCTTAGAATGCAAACGAGCAGGTCTTGAGCACTGGTAAGCAATATAATCACACAACCATTTAACAGCACGCTTGCACTCGAGCCCGTCTGAAATATTTACTTGATAAAGTTTTATACAGTACTTTCAAATGATTACAAAACTATTCACATACTTGATAATCATATCTGAGGCACAAATGGAATCCCCCACCACTCAGGTAAATATTTCTTTAAACAAATTACTTAAAAGTACTTAATTACTGTAAATACATTAATGTTCTCTTCTGATCTGTGTCAATAATTCATTCTATAGTGGCTATCTACTGTATATAAATAAACAACCTCATAACTTCAACATATTTTATATCACTCTACAATAGAACACTATGCTCTATATTTGGGAGTACTCCAAAGATTAGTAACCACCCACCTTGTTCTGCTATACTGAGGCGTGCCAGCCCAGATAGAAGCTCCAATCCCGCCAGAGATACATTAACATCACTCTTCCAAGAAGAAATGAGGCGATGGCACACCAGGTAGATGGCCCGGACAAATAGAGCATGGGCAGAGTCTGCAGAAAACTTTATTAATCAAAACCTAAGAATGATTGAAGAGATAGGGTGCCCATTGAAAATATATATTTACACCAAGAAAATTGTTCACAAAAATGTTACAAACTATCATAAGTCTTAATACTTACATAATGTACAAAATGTCAAACTAATAAATATAACACAAAATGTACATAGGACAGATTATATTAACTGAAAGTAAATTTATGTACAGCAGCAGTTGTGTACAGAAGTTCCTAATTGCATACTTATTTGCGTATGAAAGTATAATGTTGTGAACTGTAGAATGTGTTAAAATAAATATTAAACCTGATATATCAACAGAGGTTGTGAATTCTAACATGCAATAAAAAATGTTAAAATATACATCTTGTTTCCTACAATATCTTCATGATTTACTACCTTTCCAAGTTATTCTCTATCGTAACTTCCCTAATGTAACTTACTACAGTATACTGTACTAAAAAATTATGAATGCTTTAAATCTAATTTAAAAGTCTATATATCAGAAAATAAAAGCTAGATAACTAAAACTTAAACTCAAATAAAATATAGACAAATGTTTAGAACTGATGTAAATCTATAATTAAGGCTATCTTCGTTTCTTTTGTTCAATTGGATTTCATTTATAAAGTCAAGTACTGGGGGCTGGGAAGCCACTTAGCACCAATGTGGAACAAGGAAAACCCCCAAAGCTGCACTATGAAGTAAAAGTTAAGAGGTTGGATGACAAAATGGAAGATCACAAGAACAGAGGTATAATAGGTGGCTGAAATGGAAATGTAGATAGGAACTGAACGGATGCTGCAAAGACTTTAGTAATGCCTAAAGCGCACAGCATGTCACTGTCAGCATTACACCACTACAGGGTATCTCCTTTGCAGGTTAATCACTCATTTAATGTTTTCCTTGCATTGGAACAAACCCATCAAATATTGTTAGACCACATTCATGGACTTAAATTTTAGACAATTCACTCCTAATATAAAAATTGCAAAATCACACACACAACTTTATGGATCAGTGGTTTCTAGCAGGTAAGACCTTCATTTCTCATGTGTCTAATTATTAGACTACAAGCTCCAAGAGACCTACTCTTAGCTAAATTAATTTGTCTACTTCACTGCTTACACATAATACTATTAATAATAATAGCATTATCACCTCTCTCTTTTCTAAAGCGTCCATTTAAAAAAAAAAAAAAAAGTAAAATCATTAACTTCCTAAAGTGTAAACTTCATCTCTGGCCGCTGGAGTTTTCTCAATCTTGATCTGTCATATTGGACAGTACTTTATTAAGGACAAGTATTGCAAGAACCTAAGGAATTTACTGGTTACCAAAGGTTAATTAATTTGTCCTTTTCAATTACTGCAGTCCATGTCTTGGCTAAATTAATTTTTTCTATTAGATTTTAAATAACATTATTTAATGCATTGAATATTTTCAAATGTTTATTTAATGCAATCATTGTCTTTAAGCACAATTACGTTTTTTTCTAACAAGCCCTCTTTGATTATTTCATGACTACAAGTAGATTAGTGAAGACTGTTCTATGTGAACCAATTTTTCATAAACTTAATATATTTGCAGTATTCCAGTACTGTACATGGATCCAATTAGTTTATTCTGGGGATCCATTCAGCAGCTTGTTTCTACTTACACAGCAATTTAACAAATACCCATCCCTTGAAATTAAAGGTTGTACAAACATAACCTTAATGCTGTCACACATCATTACCCCTGATTTATTGCAGCTATAGCCTAATCTACAGAAGAAATGAAGCTCTTACCTGCCTGTAACCTAGGATCCATAAGTATTTATGTACTTGGTGTGACTATTCTTCCAGTATAAAACTGACCTCTTCTTTTTCAAAATGGCAATAAAGTATTGCTCTTAAGGGAACACACACATTTTTCCCTTTCTGACCTTTCTCCTTTTTCATCATTTTGTTTTCACATCCCCCCCCATCCCATTTCCTACTGGCAACAAATCTTTTATGTATAACGATTTTGTGTCGTTAAAAAGTCAAAATATGGAAGTGTACAAATACTGTAACGAAAAAACTATCAAAATAATCGTGCAGAAAAATAAGGCTACATTGACATTTCACAACCTACAGCCCCTTTTAAAAGGCTTTCCTCATGAGTAACTTATCAATTACTACTCTGGTAAGCAAGTTAAAAACACATGCAAACATGCATAACTTAAGCACTCTATCAATGAAAAAAAAAAAACAAGCAGAGGGATAGAACTAAACAAAGCCTATAAACTGTTATCATATCGACAAACTGAGACAGGTTAGAGATCAGAAAATAACTCCTGCAAAAATTGGACAAATTACAGTTCAGAAACACTAAGCTCATTCTTTAACTTTGGAATGACCTTTTAGAACAGTTCAAAAGTAATTGCTAGTGGTTATTATATAATTTTATAACTAAATTGGAAAGTCGAACGAAATTCTAGATAGTAGGTTGGCCAAAGCACCAGCCACCCATTGAGATACTACTGTGAGAGAGATATTGGGTCCTTTGACTGGTCAGATAATACTACATTAGATCCCTCTCTCGCTACGACTCATTCTTCCTTTGCCTACACATACACCAAATAGTCTGGCCTATTTACACAGTCTCCTCTTTCCCAAAAACCTAAAAACACTAAGTTAACTGAAAATTCTTCTTCCCTTAAGGGGTTATTCCTCCACTGTAACTGTTCAGTGGCTACTTTCCACTTGGTAAGAGACTATTTAGATATGGTAATCAGCTCTTCTAGGAGAAAGACAATACAAAATCAAACCCTTTTTCTCTAGTCTTGGGTTGTGCCATAACCTCTGTACTATGATTAATACTCTATCTGTTTAATTATTTCCTTTCCTCATTGGGCTATTTTCCTCGTTGGGGGCCTAAGGTTTACAACATCCTACTTACCCAACTAGAGTTTTAGCTTAGCTAGTAATTGCAATAGTGAAATCTATTGTGGTCGTAGAAACACAACTCAAGCTTAAACTGATGCACTTGCCAATATCATCTAGTCATTCTGTAAGGCGATTTTATAACTTCTGGCATGCTTTGTGTGGTACTCTGATAGTAGAACTAAAGGCTATTTTCAGTATCCTTTGGGTTCTCATTATAATGCTTCGTTATTAATTTTTCATCAGTTCTCCTTGGTCTCCTTGAATCTTTTTAACTTTGTTTTGGTTCCAATTTTTACCACTAATTAAAGGCAATCCTAAGGTGATTTTTATAAAAAATCAAGAAAAGAGTAGTAAAGGTTAATTATCTCTCCTTTTATTTTCTTTAATCTAATTCATAATAATTCTGGAATCCTTCCATATCCAAAAGTGCCAGACCATTCCTTAAGAAATCTGGCAAAAGCAATAGTTATGGTTCCTCACTGAAAAATGAAAAAAAAGGACTCAAACTAATATCAACTCCTATGTGCTTGTTGATAACAATTCAAAATGCTACAGATTTAATGAAAATGATGATGATGGTGATGATGATGCAATACACATTCTATAAACAAAATTAAATACATGAATCCTATTTTTATAAATATTTAGTATCAGCTAACACTAAAACAAAAATAAATATTCAAAAATATCTAACAAACTTCTTCAAATATATTAATGTAATCTAAGTAATAAACCCTTTCCTTTAATCCTATTTCATTTAAAGTTTAAATTAAAGCTGAGGTAGCCACTGCAGACCAAGGGATTTCTTTCCCCTAGAACATTACTGATAAAACCCCACATGTGCTAATATGTTATTTTTATAACAAAATAAATTTTTGAATATACTTACCCGGTGATTATATAAGCTGCAGCTCTGCTGCTCGACAGAAAACTCTACGTTCAAAATCCGCCAGCGATCGCCATGCAGGTAGGGTGTGTACATCAACAGCGCCATCTGTCGGGCAGGTACTCAGTACTCAATGTAAACACAGAACTCAATTTTCTCCTCGGTCCACTGGGTCTCTATTGGGGAGGAAGGGAGGGTCCTTTAATATATAATCACCGGGTAAGTATATTAAAAAATTTATTTTATTATAAAAATAAAATTTTTCAATATTAAACTTAGCCGGTGATTATATAAGCTGAATCACACCCAGGGGGGTGGGTAGAGACCAGCAATAATTGTTTACATTATTATGAGCTAAGGATTTTTTATTTCATTTTAGCAGTTATTCAAAATAACAAACATAAAATAAATAAGTACCTGGTAAGGAAGTCGACTTGAACAATTACTCTGCCTTTTTAAGTACGTCTTCCTTACGGAGCCTCGCGATCCTCTTAGGATGCTGAGCGACCCCTAGGAGCTGAAGTATCAAGGGTTGCAACCCATACTACAGGACCTCATCAAAACCTCTAATCTAGGCGCTTCTCAAGAAAAGAATTTGACCACCCGCCAAATCAACCAGGATGCGAAAGGCTTCTTAGCCTTCCGGACAACCCAAAAACAACAATAAAAAACATTTCAAGAGAAAGATTAAAAAGGTTATGGAATTAGGGGAATGTAGTGGTTGAGCCCTCACCCACTACTGCACTCGCTGCTACGAATGGTCCCAGGGTGTAGCAGTTCTCGTAAAGAGACTGGACATCTTTAAGATAAAAAGACGCGAACACTGATTTGCTTCTCCAATAGGTTGCGTCCATTATACTCTGCAGAGATCTATTTTGTTTAAAGGCCACTGAAGTTGCGACAGCTCTAACTTCATGTGTCCTTACCTTCAGCAAAGCTTGATCTTCCTCACTCAGATGGGAATGAGCTGCTCGTATCAACAGTCTGATATAATAAGATAAGGCATTCTTTGACATGGGCAAAGAAGGTTTCTTAATAGAACACCATAAAGCTTCTGACTGTCCTCGTAAAGGTTTAGTTCGTTTTAAATAGAACTTAAGAGCTCTAACAGGGCATAAGACTCTTTCTAGTTCATTTCCAACCATATTTGAAAGGCTTGGAATATCGAACGATTTCGGCCAAGGACGAGAAGGTAGCTCGTTTTGGCTAGAAAACCAAGCTGTAAAAACATGTAGCCGTTTCAGATGAAAATCCGATGTTCCTGCTGAAGGCGTGAATCTCACTGACTCTTTTAGCTGTGGCCAAGCAAACCAGGAAAAGAGTCTTTAAAGTGAGATCTTTAAAGGAGGCTGATTGTAGCGGCTCGAACCTTTCTGACATAAGGAATCTTAGTACCACGTCTAAATTCCAACCAGGTGTAGCCAAACGACGCTCCTTCGTGGTCTCAAAAGACTTAAGGAGGTCCTGTAGATCTTTGTTGTTGGAAAGATCTAAGCCTCTGTGACGGAAGACTGATGCCAACATGCTTCTGTAACCTTTGATCGTGGGAGCTGAAAGAGATCTTTCTTTCCTCAGGTATAATAGGAAGTCAGCTATTTGGGTTACAGAGGTACTGGTCGAGGATACTGATACTGACTTGCACCAGCTTCGGAAGACTTCCCACTTCGACTGGTAGACTCTAAGAGTGGATGTCCTCCTTGCTCTAGCAATCGCCCTGGCTGCCTCCTTCGAAAAGCCTCTAGCTCTAGAGAGTCTTTCGATAGTCTGAAGGCAGTCAGACGAAGAGTGTGGAGGCCTTGGTGTACCTTCTTTACGTGTGGCTGACGTAGAAGGTCCACCCTTAGAGGAAGAGTTCTGGGAACGTCCACCAGCCATTGAAGTACCTCGGTGAACCATTCTCTCGCGGGCCAGAGGGGAGCAACTAACGTCAACCTTGTCCCTTCGTGAGAGGCGAACTTCTGCAGTACCTTGTTGACAATCTTGAACGGGGGGAATGCATAAAGGTCTAGATGTGACCAATCCAGTAAAAAGGCATCTATATGAACTGCTGCTGGGTCCGGGATTGGTGAGCAATATATTGGGAGCCTCTTGGTCATCGAGGTTGCGAAGAGATCTATGGTAGGCTGGCCCCATGTGGCCCACAGTCTTTTGCACACATCCTTGTGGAGGGTCCATTCTGTTGGAATGATTTGTCCCTTCCGACTGAGGCAATCTGCCATGACATTCAAGTGGCCTTGGATGAACCTCGTTACTAGTGAAAGGTTTAGATCTTTTGACCAGGTGAGGAGGTCCCTTGCGATCTCGTACAACGTCATAGAATGGGTCCCTCCTTGCTTGGAGATGTACGCCAAAGCCGTGGTGTTGTCCGAGTTCACTTCCACCACTTTGCCTTGAAGGAGGGACTTGAAGCTTTTCAAGGCCAGATGAACTGCCAGTAGCTCCTTGCAGTTGATATGTAACGTTCTTTGATGCGAGTTCCAAGTTCCCGAGCATTCCCGACCGTCTAAAGTCGCACCCCAGCCCGTGTCCGATGCGTCCGAGAAGAGAACGTGGTTGGGGGTCTGAACAGCCAGGGGCAGACCCTCTCTGAGGCTGATACTGTCCTTCCACCAAGTCAGGGACGACTTCATCTTCTCGGAAATGGGGATCGAGACCGCTTCTAGCGTCTTGTCCTTTTTCCAGTAAACAGCTAGGTGAAATTGAAGGGGACGGAGGTGTAGTCTCCCTAACGAAACGAACTGTTCCAGGGATGATAGCGTCCCTATCAGACTCATCCACTGTCTGACTGAACATCGTTCCCTCTTCAGCATGTTCTGGATGCATACCTGGGCTTGACTTGTTCTGGGGGCCGACGGAAAAGCCCGAAAAGCTTGACTGTGAATCTCCATCCCTAAATACACAATAGTTTGGGATGGGACCAGTTGAGACTTTTCTATATTGACCAGGAGACCCAATTCCTTGATCAGATCTAGAGTCCACTTTAGATTCTCCAGACAGCGACGACTGGAAGAGGCTCTTAGAAGCCAGTCGTCCAAATAGAGGGAGGCTCTGATGTCCGCTAAATGAAGGAATTTGGCTATATTCCTCATCAGCCTCGTAAACACAAGAGGAGCTGTGCTTAGGCCAAAGCACAGGGCTTGAAATTGGTAGACAACCTTTTCGTAAACAAACCTCAGAAAAGGTTGGGAGTCTGGGTGGATGGGGACGTGAAAGTATGCGTCCCTTAGGTCTAAAGAGACCATCCAGTCTTCCTTTCTGACCGCTGCTAGAACAGACTTTGTGGTCTCCATGGCGAACGTCTGCTTTGTGACAAAGACATTCAGCGCACTGACGTCTAGCACCGGTCTCCACCCTCCTGTCTTCTTTACCACTAAGAAGAGACGGTTGTAGAAGCCCGGGGATTGATGGTCCCGGACTTTGACTACCGCTCCCTTTTTTAGTAAGAGAGACACCTCCTGCTTCAAAGCTCGTCTCTTGTGTTCCTCTCTGTACCTGGGAGAGAGATCGATGGGACACGTTGCTAGAGGGGGTTTGCGGACAAACGGGATCTTGTACCCTTCTCTGAGCAGCTTCACAGATTGTGCATCTGCGCCTCTTGCCTCCCAGGTCTGCCAGAAGTTCTTGAGTCTGGCTCCCACTGCTGTCTGAAGAAGGAGGCAGTCAGACTCTGCCTTTAAAGGACTTGGTACCTTTCTTCTTCCCACGTCTCCCTTCGGCACGAGCACCTCCTCTGCTGGAGGCTCTGCCACGAAAGGGCGGAATGAATCTGGACGCTGGAGTGTCCATCCTGGGTCTTGACACGGAAGGCAAAGGGGTGGCTTTGCGGGCAGAGGACGCAACCAGGTCATGGGTGTCCTTCTGAATCAAAGAGGCAGCAATCTCCTTAATTAAGACCTCTGGAAAAAGGCACTTTGAGAGGGGAGCAAAAAGGAGTTCAGACCTCTGACATGGTGTTACTCCAGCTGACAGGAAAGAGCAAAGGTTCTTCCGTTTCTTGAGGACCCCGGATACGAACGAAGCCGCAAGTTCACTAGATCCGTCTCGTATGGCCTTGTCCATGCAGGACATTATGAGCAAGGAAGATTCCTTGTCAGACGGGGAGATCTTCCTGCTCAAAGCTCCCAGACACCAGTCCAAAAAGTTAAAGACCTCGAAGGCTCTAAACACTCCTTTCAACAGATGGTCTAAGTCCGTAGGAGACCAGCATATCTTAGAGCGTCTCATGGCTAGCCTGCGGGGAGAGTCTACCAGGCTTGAGAAGTCGCCCTGGGCAGAGGCAGGAACTCCCAAGCCGAGAACTTCTCCCGTGGCATACCAGACGCTCGATCTGGAGGAGAGTCTCGCAGGGGGAAACGAAAACGCTGTCTTCCCTAGGTCCTTTTTGGACTGCATCCAGTCTCCTAAAACCCGTAAAGCTCTCTTGGACGAGCGGGCGAGGACGAGTTTCGTAAAGGCAGGCGCGGATGACTGCGTACCTGAAGCAAACTCTGATGGAGGGGAGCGTGGGGCCGCAGACACAAACTGGTCCGGATACATCTCTTTGAACAGAGCAAGAACTTTTCTAAAGTCCAAAGAGGGTTGCGTGGTCTTGGGTTCGTCAAGGTCCGTATGTGGGTCATCAATGTGGGCCGCGTCGTCATCATCAGAGAGTCCATCATCTGAGAACTGAGGAGGAAGCGGCAAAGGAGTAGGAATCGGCTGGTCAGCTGAGTCCGGCAGCACGGGTGCACGCGTGACTGAACCGGACGCAACGTCATGGAACTGTTGCCCAGTCTGTGAACTGGCAACAACCATAGCAGCGCGGGGACGCATAGCGTCTACTCCAGACTGTGTAGTCTGATGTGGGCGAGCAGAGGTAACCACAATGGGTTGCGGAGGTTGACGCACCGCGTCAAAACAAAACAACTTAGACTGTTGTTGTACCTCGCGAACGTCAACGGAAGGTTCCGTGCGTGAACGTCAACATGCGGCTGGCAGCGCATGGGTGGCGGGACTCTCTCAGCTGGAGTGCGGCCGAAGGTTGCCTCAGCATCCACAGGACGCACAACCGTGGGTGGTTGTAGGCTAGAGGTTGGTGCAGCGTCAACCTTCTCCGCACGAAAGTCCTGCATCAATGACGTTAACTGAGCCTGCATGGTCTGCAGCAAAGACCACTTAGGGTCTACAGGAGCAGGTGCGGCAACAGACGGTGTGACTGCCTGATGCGGTACCGCTTTGCCTCTCTTAGGAGGTGAGCAGTCGTCGGAAGACTGCAGCGAGTCCGAACTGACCCAGTGGCTACAACTGGGCCGTTGGACTTGAGCGGAAGGGACCGACTTGCGCTTAAGAGGCCGCGAGACCTTGGTCCATGGTTTCTTACGAGAAACCTCTTCCGCAGACGAGGAATAAATGGGCTCACTCGTCTTTGTGTGGGTGGGGCGATCTTGGGTAGATACGCCCGAAACCACGGAGGGAACGTCTGTTCGCTGATTAAAGCCTCTCGAACCCTTTGGTCGTACGACATTGCTTCTCCCCTGGGCTTGGGAGCTTGCAAGAGGTCCCGGACTGGGAGGACGACAGGCACGAACAGACGAACCCTCAAGCGCAACACTATCCACAACACTATCACTCACTTTATCACCCACTGCACTCTTACACTTCAGCTCCTTGACGTCTGCCATGAGCTGGTTGCGGTCACTAGCCAAGGACTCGACTCTCTCACCCAGAGCTTGGATGGCACGCATCATATCTGCCATCGAAGGTTGTTGAGTGCTAGAAGGGGGATCAGGAGCAACCACTACAGGGGAAGGAATAGGTTGTGGGGCATGAGGAGAGGAAAATTCAACGGAGCGAGACGAACTTCTCCTGACTCTATCTCTCTCTAGCCTACGTGTATATTTAAGGAATTCGATAAAATCGAATTCCGAAAGCCCAACGCATTCCTCACATCGATCTTCCAATTGGCAGGTTTTATCCCGACAATTGGAACAAACGGTGTGAGGATCGATAGAGGCCTTCGGAAGACGCCTTGAACAGTCCCTAGCATTACACTTCCTGAATTTAGGGACTTGAGAAGGGTCAGCCATTTTGAATTAGTCAAGTGGGGAATTCAAAAACTATCCAAAGTCATCAACAAATAATCCGATATCAACAAAAGAATGCAAGGATGTATTGAAGATAAAGCCTGCAAAGCGAAAGCTCAAAACCAGAAATGTGTACTTCACCAAAAAGATGTGAAAACCAATCCAGTTAGCAACAGCGAATTAGTAGGTCTTGCCGGTAGCACGACAGAGAGAAAATTGAGTTCTGTGTTTACATTGAGTACTGAGTACCAGCCCGACAGATGGCGCTGTTGATGTACACCCCCTACCTGCATGGCGATCGCTGGCGGATTTTGAACGTAGAGTTTTCTGTCGAGCAGCAGAGCTGCAGCTTATATAATCACCGGCTAAGTTTAATATTGAAAAATATAATTACCCATTCAAGCTTTATACAGTACAAATACGCTCAAATAAGGAAACTTACCACCATATTAAACATTTCTAAGGCAGATTTTTATGTTAGTTATCATCCAGAACAAAACGTTCCTTCTTAATTTAATAATTTCACTCAAAATTTCTAGGGGTTACAAAATGTTCAATTTAAAAAGCATTATCAGAAGGCATTTGGGAGATGCTATAATTAGTAGATCCTATTAAATTCCAACCAGCATATGTCTTCATTCAATTAAATCCTTACTATAATTCTGAACACTCATACTAAGAAACTAAGACTAGTGTTAGTAAACTATAAGGCTAATTTATGCCAATATTTTTTACCCGGATCTTCAAAACTGGGAGGACCATCAGTGTCTGTAGCACTCAGCAAAGTAGCTGTAAAAGATGTGTATAATTCTTGCTTTCAGATGGATCAAAGGTTATGATATAACTTAGAATAGAAAAGTAAAACTGCAAATAATGTGTAAAAATTAACATATCTACCAAAACAAATTAACAAAAATATAATTAACCAAATATTAGCAGTTACAAATAAAGCACAAAAACTTGCACCGCACAACATAATTATGCCAATTGAGCTACAGTAATACAGTGAATACCATGATGCAAATGAATATGTTCCCCTATTCCAAAAAGACAAATTAACATACAAATGGGAAAAATCATGACTGCATACAAATTGCTGTAAAAATACATCTACAACAAACTACCTTCAGTATTTCAATAATAAATACCTTCTTAACAAAGAGAACTTTAATAATAAAGTTATTTATATGTAATTGTTCAATCAAAGTGCAATATAAAAATACCCCAATCTAATCAACTTGACAGTTCAAAGAATAAGGAAATACTGCCTTTCTAAAATCCATAATATTGTATAAGCCATTGCTATTGCATAGTAAAATAAATTTATACATTCAGGAAGGCCTTTGTTATTAATTATAATAATCAATAAATCAATAATATTTAACATTGAAGCTTTTGAAATAAACAACAATGAGAAATTTGTGGAGTGAAAAAGATACACTGAAATATCCTCCACTTACAGTATGTTCTTGATAAATGTATAGGTAAAAAAATATATATTCAAGTTCTTGACATATGTATAAGAACATTACCATTATAAAAAGGAGTAAGTGCTGAAGGTATAAAAATGATCAAGGCAAACACATTGAACATAATCATAACTTTCCAACACATATTAGATAACAAAATACATTTACCATGACTTGCAGAAGTGGTGCTAGAAAGGCCCGATGATCCAACTGGGCCAAGGCTGTCTCCAACAGGAAGGGTCTCACAGCTGTCATCCAGGAGGCTATTATAATCTCCATGCGAGCTAACTGTGTCAGAGGCACCTAAGAATGCCAGTAAAGGGTTATGCAAGAAAAGCAAGCTTGGACAAAAATTCAAAACAACATTCAGGGGGGACCATGACAGAAGACTTCAAAATACAAGGCTCTGAGTCTGCAAGCATAAAAATGTTATCAATAGGAATTTAAGTAATAGAAAAATACTTGAACAAAAGTCAATTATTTTATTGATTAAATATAAAACCCCTTATGATGAATAGCAATAGAACATTATAATCTATAAAAAATATCTACTGTAAAGACTTTTGCCTTGTATTTCAGCTTTAAAAAAAAAAAGCAGAATATACTGTGCACCTTGGTGATTCTGCAGCATTGTGAATGGTGAGAAACTATCATCTGAATAAAGCCACAAATAAAAAAAAAAAAGGATTTTTAAGTCATGGGATACTCTAATAATAAAAAATATTGATAACAATCATTGCTAAAAATTGCTTGAAACACTATAATGACTACTAATTTAGCATCATAATTTAAACTAAACTAACTACAAATCTCAAATTTTAATGCATACACAGTACTTGGAATGCCTGAGAAAATTAAGAACTAAACCAATATATTCTTTATGGGCATTACATTCGAAGTGCAACCCGCATACAATCATATGTGAAGTTTTATGAACTTAATCTTGCTATTAGCCCCAGGATACATATTTCAGGATCTATTTGCATTTACATTAGGTCATGTCCTTTCCTTTAAACACTACGGTAAAAATTGTTTATACTATAAGACTGTGGTGCTTCAAGGATTTTCTATTGACTTTTTCCAATACAGTATGTGCAAAAAAAAATTTAAAAAACAACTTTATTGGTGCCTTCCAAGTATCAAGGGGTACTAACGTACAAGTTATTATGTCAGTCAACTATACATGATTAGAAAAATGAGACAAGTGAGAAAAAATGGTAGGGCAAATGAAAAACCCTCCAAAGTTTGCTAGAAAATTTTCAAACTACATACAGTAAATACCACCAGATCAAAAACAGAATTTCAATAATGAAATTTATTTCTATATTCCCCTGATGTTTAAATTGCTTCTTCAGCTTATTGACATTTACCAATAAAATTACAAAAAATTCCCATTTTCTTTCCTTTTAATAGACACATGTTTCGAGTAAAGTAATAAGGGACAACGGATTAATAGCAAGAAGCTAAGTGCTAGGGTCTCTTTGTCATTCCATGATCTTTGTTGCACTGGTTCGATATACACGTTTACGAGGTTGTGATAAGTTTTATTGCATTTTAACTTGTCTTCCTCTATATTCGTTAGTAGTTATTGCTCAAGGATAGTACTCTGAATGGAAAGAACATTGTGAGGAATGAGATCATCTCATTGTTCCTCAAAGAGAAGTATGTTTCAAGTTCAAGTACTAATGAAACTTGCTTTTATTTCAGGGGGAAATACAGAAAAGACTAGGCTAGTTGTTCATATTGGGGACAATGATGAATATGACACACCAGGACTGTTCTCTAAAATTCACTTAACCAGCCATTTTTTAATAGTGGTGAGCTTCAAAGCTCTCAACATAATTAGCTTACATTTTTTCAATCTCAAAAGGACAGCGAGTCTTCAGTTGTAAGGCAGCAATTCCCTTACCCACCCGGTTGCTAACCCTAACTTGAATTCCTAAGTTTGGTGTAATGGTAATATTTCCACCAATTTTGAGGAAAATAGTTGCACAGCTAATATCATGCACCTTCACTATCAAACCTCTTATTAGATATGGATCTAATGCTTCCTGAACTACTGTGAACAAATATTCAAATATGAATGATGTTGCCTTATTAGTCATAGGGTGATTAATGACTCTAATCCTTTAATACCTAATACCTCAATTTTTTGTCCTAAAAATACTAAATAAATCCTGATTTGGTTATGAAGATTACTAGGTCTAGGCCCCATAGTGGTTGCAGAGCCATGATTTAACAAATTTGGAATTTAGTTAATCTATAACTCTCCCATTTATAAGTAAATGGGGTTTTAATTTAAAAATCAATTTTCTGGGCTCAATCTGTGTCGCTCCGTGAAATGCTCCTTAAAGCACCATTTCTGCTAAATATACCAGAGAAAATAGTTGCATGGAATGCCAGGAATATACCCAGCTCGCTCACCCTTATAGGGTGTTGGTATAATAACTGGGGCGTGTGAAACCACTACCAGAGGTCCCTTACCAATTAGTCTTCTCTTTCCTCAACATCCCCCGTTACTACAAGGTGCCGTTCTCTACAGCTGCTGCCCCCCCACCACCACTACCACTACCCATTCTTCTCCCATCATTCCTTCTAAGCACCTGTGAAGGTTCAGACATGTTTTTCATAGCTCTGTGTTATTTTGTGTTTTTGAAGATGTAAGGTGTTTTGGAGATCCATGCTCCCAAGTTGAATATTATATTTGTCTGTTTGGGATTTCTAGGTAGCGACACACGTTCATTTAATAACCTTGTTGTTTTTTCTCTCAGCCGCTTTGTTGACGCTCCCTTACGGGTGTGTATGCGGCCATTTGGTGTCGCTTCCTTGGGATCTCTTTGTTTTGTTCGACTTTCAATTAGTTCCTCATATTAATTTTGTGTTCTGGAAATCTAATTCAATGTTTTGGCATGATTTTGTCTTTTATTTAGGCTATTTAGACAGTGTTAGTTAGCCTACCTGGCCCAGCAGTGTGTGGCTTCGGTCGGTAGCCTTTCATGCGAGAATTCATGGTTTTTTTTTTTTTTTACGGGGAATCTTAACGTGTTTTGATTAATTTTAGCTCTGCCTGACCAGATCGGTATTTTACCCGATTTTGGAGGGCTAGTTTTTGTTTAGAATGGTATAGTTTCCTCTCCAAGTCGGCAACTACCCGATTTTGGAAAGTTTGGCTATTAATTCCTTTTACGCCGTGTTCCTTTTCCCCCATTTTACTCAGTGTGTTGATTTAGCCTATTTAATTGAATTTCACTGTATTTTATTGTTTTTATTTGTGTTTCACGTCTGCCATTATATGTTTTTGTTTGCGTGCTTCGCATCAGGACTTCCTTTGTGTTTCGGAGGGTAGTACCACCCCTTCCGATCACAGTGGTCACCTGATTTCGAGCCAGTCTCCTCCCCCTTGGTGTCCTCTCCCCCTTTACGCCTTTCGCCACTCCCTACATATAGGGGGGGTAGGCTTGGGTCACGTGCTTTTAGAAAACGGGAAGTCACCCAAGGTGGGGGCTGGCTCTTACGTGCGTCGTCGCGGGTAGCGCTCTCTCCTTGTTTCTTCTTGGTTGGCCACCAGGCGCGCAGGACTGAGTATGCGCCTTGCCTCGCGCCCCTCCCCCCTCCTCCCCTCTCTTGGGTTATCCATCCTTGTTATCCTCCTGTTCTGGAGGGCCGGGATAATTTGTGAATCGTATCTACTGATGGTAGTTATGTTTCTTTGATCGGATTCAGAGATCCTCCTTTGTTCTGATAACTTACTTTATCCTATACTTGTTTACATAATCTAATGGATGGTTGGTTCAAGAGAGAGAGGGGCTGCGACGGAGCTCATGGTGTATGTTAAGAGTTAATACATAGCACTTGATTTTTGCGCTGGATTTACACGTCTTCCGGCGCTACATTAATTACGTAGCATTGGGTTTTTGCACCGGATTTACTCATGTCTTCCGGCGCCACATTGGTATCTATTTTCTCCCTTTCCGTCATTAGGTTTAGTTAATTTAATTTCATGCATTCCGGAGTCTATGGATTTCGATGGTTGTTTCTAGTCTGCTTGTCCCTTCTTGCTTACGCTCCCCACTCCGGTGGGTATCCTGTGTGCTGAGAAACTCATAATAATTTTCTTTCTTTGGGTCTGGCGGACTGGTTCACGGTTAGCCCACTCATCGTTCTTGAGGCTCCGGATATTTGTTTATATTTTTTGACTACCTTTACATGACAGAGGGGTAACATGTTTGATGAATGCTATTACGTATTAATTCCTTTAGCTTAAGCACGCATGATTTTCTGCTGGGTGTCACGGCGGAATTTAATTTCTTTACGTATTTCGCCGGGGTTCCCTGCACAAGTTAATTTTATGCTCATATACCAAATTATCATACTCAGCTGTCTCCCTCCCCCTGTACCCACCTTGGTGGAATTCTTACTCGCCGCACCCTAACCTCGGGAAGTAGGCTTGAGTTATACACTAAAGAGAGAAGGGAGACAGCTGAGAGAGAGAGATAGCTCCCACGGTCTGTGAGTCGAAGCAGGTAGCGCTCTCTCCTCGATTAGTCATGGATGGCCTCCAGATGGCCTTCCGCCCCGTGAGGGCCGGGATGACTTGAAATCGTATCCATGAGATAGTTACTATGTTTCTTTGATCGGATTCAGATAAATTTTTACCCTGTTCTGATCCCGTAGGTTGATCCCTTATATAAGAGGATATTTACGGTATGGTTGTTCCGGGAAGATGGTTACTGACGGAGCTTAGTAGTTCTTGAATTTATATTGTTACGGGCCGGATTCACAACAGTAAGAATTCATACTTCCAACCAGGTACTCCGCCAACAGTATTTGTGTCCCTAATTCTGATTTCCTTGTACCTCCTTGTCCCAAACCTTTCTTCATCAATACGTACATCCCACTCCGGTAGGGTTATGGAAGGTTGAGAGAAGTTTCATAGTAGAATTTTTCTCTCTGGAGACGGCGGACTGGTCCAAGATTAATCCAGCCACCGTTTCTACCCATTTCAAACCTTTGTAATGACAATACTTTGGATGACAGGAGATGGTGGAAGGAAAACAGAATATTAGGGTACTATTGTAAAATAGTAAGAAAGAATGCGACTCTGCTGAGCTAAACACACGGATTTAACTTAACTATATATGTCACCGGATTTTCTGGCGAAATCAAATATGATACTCATGTATCAAATTGACTTACAGGTGGTACGCTGTCAGGAGACAGCATGCACTGCTGTGCTGCAGCAGTCGTGTGGGCATGAGGTCTGCCGATCTCATGCCGGGTGCCATGCTCAGTGGCCCCTAAGGTAAAACATATGAGGTAGGCCCTACCCAAAGCGGGCAAGCCTTCTAAGCTACCCAAACCACTCCCAACCAGACCATCATCAGCTTCTAAGCTACTGACGGACTCGGCAGGGGCTAATCCTCCACATCAAGGGTCGAGAGCAAGAAGCTCAAAGGGGAAGACGTCGGAACTTGCTTTCGATCCGGTGGCCTTCTCGAGCCAGCTCATGGAGAGGTTGGGTAATATCATCCAATCCCAGCTTGGACCAATTGCTGATTGCCTGCAGTCTATGTACAATTTAAGACAGGGACCGCAAAATCAGGAAAATCTGATAGAAAATCCTTGCTATCCGGACTACCACAACAACAGTAGTTTGTGGTTCCGGACATGTCAAAGCTCCCGGCGTTCGTTAAGAACAACCCCTGGCGATTGGCTCTTCATGCCCCGTTCTTAGAGGGCATGTTGACAATAGCAAGATGTGGTCCCCGTCCTGTAGAAGATTTTGAATGATATCTGCCGGGTTTACAATTCCCCTTTCCTTGATACGAGCGCCCGTCAGAGGAAGAGCTAATAAGGGTAGACAAGGTTCCCAAGGAAACCGTTATCTAACCAAAAGAGCAAGCTCGGTCCGCCTGGGTCCAGGCTTTAAATGAGTGGGAATGTGTCAACACCAAGTTAACCCCTCATAAGGGTACGTACACTATGTTCGAGGTGGACGGGCAAATCCCTACACCATGTACCACCAAAGTAGTAGACCTTACCTTACAGGCGGCTATGGAAGGCAAGCCCATGCCGCAACTAAAGGATACGGAACTAACTTCCCTGTTGTTCCCGGGAGACCAAGAATGCTGGATCAATGCACCAGCTACTTTCACGGCAGGGTCATTGAACTCAGACTGTGCCACCACACAGTTTAGTGAAAGACTCCCCGGACTTCCAGACTCTCTGATTAAAATAGAATACGGTGCAAGAACCAGGCTGGGTAGATCTATCAACTCAGCCACAATAGCGGAGATGACTTCGTTAGTCTACACGAGAAGCCACTTTTTAAAATCCTGACAAAGTCTTTGCCTCACACACTACAGTGTGATACATATGACTTTGCAGTGGTCCGACGCAATTGCCGGAAGCACGTCTCTGAGGACTCCATTAGGCATGAGCCTAACAGGTTAATTAAGGCCTCGATCTGGGGAGCGGACTTATTCCAAGAGGACGTGGTCAATAGCGTCCTCGGAGAAGCAGCTAGAGTCAACCAAAGCCTCAGAGTCCAGTGGGGTCTAATTCCTAAAAGAAAATTCAAGCCCACCGGACCACGATCACGAGGCAGGAAAAGACCAAGGAAGTTTCAGTCCTTCTAAGGGCCACAGGCTCAAGATGTAGTGCCGGCAATGCCAGTATCCCAGATGAGCCAGCCTTCCACCTCAAGAACCCAGCCACAAAATCAATGTGTGGGGATAAGCCAACCACCTCAACAACCGATAGCCAGTACTCCGTTTATTGCGTCTCTGGCATATAATCCTTTCTTCGAAACACGGGGAGTGTTTCACGGATATAACAGGCATGCGAGAAGTAGTAGAGCTAGGGGAGCCTTCCTGCATAGAGGCGGCGGAAGAGCTTCCGGGTGAAGTAGAGGATTTTGAGGGAGCTGTGGAAGCAGACCTTCTGCAAACCAGTGAGACTCCCCAGGTAGGAGGAAGGCTGTACCTCTTTCAGAGCCGTTGGGCGTTCAGCAATTGGCATACAGCATCATAACGAAAGGTCTGGGGTGGAGTTAGATGAAAAACCCCCCTCCACCAACCAGTTTTTATCAGATTCCAATAGCAGATTTATCTCTTTACACAGATCTCCTTCTAAAGAAAACAATATGAGAGGTAAAACGCTTAAAATTTCAAGGACGTTTGTTCAGAGTGCCAAAGAAAGACTCGGACAAACGAAGAGTAACTTAGATCTGTCCCATTTGAATACAAATATTCAATGCAACTAGTTCCATATGCTGACTGTCTCACAGGTGAGGACTTTATGTCCCCGTGGGGCCATCACCACCTCTATAGATCTTACAGACGTTTATTTTCATGTTCCGATAGCATGGCATTTTCGTTCTTTCCTAGGATTCAAGCTAGGCAAACGGGCTTACACCTTCAAATTGATGCCATTCGCACTCAACATAGCGACCAGGATATTCGCTAAGTTGGCGGAGACAGTAGTCCAAGAGATGAGGACTCGAGGAATACAGTTAGTGGCCTACCTAGACGATTGGCTTATCTGGACCAACAGCGTCGAGGAATGCCACAAGACGACGGACAAAGTAATAAAATTTCTGGAATACTTAGGATTCCAAATAAATTTCAAAAAGCCCTGTCTTACTCCAGCAACGTGCTTCCAGTGGTTAGGTCTATAATGGATCCTGACCACACACAAGCAGTTGATTCCACCACAGAAGAGGAAAGAGATAGCAAGAAACACAAAAGGATTTCTCAAGGACAAACTAACGACCCGGTGAAACCAAGAAAGATTCCTAGGCTTACTCCAGTTTGCCTCAGTAACAGACACATTACTGAGAGTCAAGCTGAAAGACATCAATCGAGTTTGGCGGTCCAAAGCAAACGGGAAATATCGAGACAAAATTTCTCGGATTCCACCAACACTATGGAAAAGACTTCAACCATGGACAAAGGTAAAAAACCTAGCAAACTCAGTACCTTTACGATTCCCACCGACAACATTGGTGATCCATATAGATGCATCCCTAAGCGGTTGGGGAGGCTATTCCCAATACGAAAAGGTCAAGAGGTTGTGGACAGTGACATTCCGACAACTACACATCAATATCTTAGAAGCCATGGAAGTGTTCTTGACTCTAAAAAGACTTTCCCCATCACAGAAACAACATATCAGACTAATACTAGACAGCCAAGTGATAGTCCACTGGATAAACAGGGGAGGTTCCAAATCAACTCACATAAATCAAGTGATGGTAGCTATCTTTTCAATGGCAACAAGGAACCATTGGCACCTGTCAGCTGTTCACCTGGCGGGAGTAAGAAATGTGGTCGAGGATGAACTATCAAGGACACCTCCGCGGGAGTCGGAATGGTCCTTGGACAAAAAGTCATTCAATTGTACCTGCCAAAAAGTTCGGGGTCTCCAAGTAGATCTATTTGCCACGGAATTCAACCACAAGCTACAATGTCATGTAGCCCCCAACCTGGACCCTCTGGCCTACGTCATAGACGACATGTCCATAGATTGGAACAACTGACGGAGGATTTACCTGATCCCACATATAAACATGCTAATGACAGTCCTGGACATGCTCAAGACTTTCAAAGGTCAGATTGCCCTCGTTGCCCTCAATTGGCCCAATGCAACTGGTTTCCTCTCTTGGTGGAACTAGGACTCCAACCTCGGCGGATTCCCGAACCAAAGTTAGCATGGATGATACTAGCTCACAGTGTGTCAGCTTCCTCACGAATTCAGAGTGGCTTAACTTTATGGACTATACGAGATTTGCATCACACAAAGAGATGCTGAGATTGACCCTCCTAACACATTGTTCCTAGTGTCAGATATATGAGATCCTACCCTTCAGCAATATGATTCTGATGTAAGGAAGTTAGCCAAATTTCTGGTAGACTCAGAGGTTCAGACAATGACTACGAATCTGGCAGTTACCTTTTTCAGAACTTTGTTTGAAGAAGGCCTAGCCAATAATACTATTACTATAATTAAATCTGCTTTAAAGAAAATATTTCAGCTCGGGTTCAATATTAATCTTACAGATTCGTATTTTTCGTCTATTCCGAGAGCCTGTACTAGACTAAAACCAGTAACTTGCCCTCACACAGTTTCCTGGGTTTAAAATGATGTCCTTGATCTAGCTTCTGACACTGAAAATGACTCATGCACTTATATAGCGCTTCCTAGGAAGATGTTATTTTTAATAAGTTTAGCCTCACGAGCCAGAATATCTGAACTCTCAGCATTATCTAGAGAACCAAATCATATCGATTTTCTTTCTTCTGGTGAAATTTTATTCTCTCTAGATAGAAAATTCTTAGAAAAGAATGAGGATCCACAGAATAGATGGTCACCGTGGAAGATTGTCCCTCTTCCACAGGACCTATCTCTGTGCCCAGTTAACACTCTGGAAGACTATTTGAATAAAACTTCTTGAAAGTCTTCAGGACCTTTGTTTATTAGAGAGGATGGAGGAACCATTTCCCTGAAAGGAATCAGACAATAGATTCTTTATTTAATTGAACGAACCAAGCCGGAATCTGTCCCACATGCCCATGATATCCACGCTGTGGCAACATCAGTCAATTATTTTCGTCACATGAATTTTGAAGAATTAAAAAGATGTAGTGGTTCCTCCAGATATAACAGAACCATTATAACAGGGTCCTATCTTCATATATATTTTTTTCCTCTCAGTGCCTTGTCTCCTAATAAGGAGCAGGGTGACACCTGCCTTGCCTATTCCCTCTACCTTAACCTTCATTTGAGTTGTAATTAAGAGATTGGTATATTAAGGATTATTAATAAAACACTCTTAATTAAATTATTCTGTTTTTAATTCAGTTCCTTAACTTTTGGTGTATTTCCAAGCTTATGGGACCAGTTCTCGGTTACTATTTCACGGAGCGACACAGGTTGAGCCCAGAAAAGGGATTTTGACGAAGGATAAATCTATTTCTGGGCGAGGGACCTGTGTCCCCCAATGAACCCACCCCCCTTTTTCCTCACCCTAGGCTGGCCCAAACTTGGGGTGCTAGTAAGAATGATGGGAGAAGAATGGGTAGTAATAGTGGTGGGAAGGGGCAGTAGCTGTAGAGAACAGCACCTCGTAGTAACGGGGGATGTTTAGAAAGGAGGAGACTAATTGGTAAGGGACCTCTGGCAGTGGTTTCACACGCCCCAGTTATTATACCGACACCCTAAGGGTGAGCGAGCTGGGTATATTCCTGGCATTCCATGCAACTTTTTTCTCTGGTATATTTAGCAGTATTTATACTTTAGAAATGGTGCTTTAAGGAGCATTTCACTGGGCGACACAGGTCCCTTGCCCAGAAATAGATTTTTCCTTCGTCAAAATCCCTTTAGTACCAATCAAAATTAACATTTAGATCGAGTAATATCATTTAGAAACAATCTACAACCCAGTATTTTAAATAGCTTTAGTAAACAATCTGAGATTAAACCAGGTTAGTAAACTTTAACCATGGTAAATTGCTTTTAAATAAATTTATCCTATCTCTTCCCTTTACTGACATCCCACCTACAGTGTGTGGATTCAGTAATGGGAACATCAGGAGAGTTTCACAGAAATATACAGAATAGTAAAAATTAAAAACCTATTTCTATACTCTCCTGATGTTCATATATATCCCCCTTCTACCTACTGCATCGTGGTATCACATGGATAGGGATAATTTCAAGTTCAAAACTTAAGTACAAGACAAAGAGTCATTGGCACATTGGTTACCACTTACTGCTAAAATGTTTCTTCCGATAATAAGGGCATGTGTTTATTGAAGAGAAAGAAAATGGGAAAATTTTTAAAATTTTATGGGAAAATGTCAAGAATAAGCAATATGAACATTCGGTCAATATAGTAATAAATTTCATTACTAAAATTATGTTTTTCACAGATTTTCTGGACCTTCGTACTGGATTTTGTCCTGTCACTCCCATATTAAAGATTCTCTGACTAGCTGTCACAGCCCACCCAAATGGGGGAGGGTGGGCTGTGGTACTCTAAGTACCAACCAAACTCTGCTGAATCCCTCGTCAGGTTGGGAGGAGCAAAGAGAATAAAAGTCCCCCTTTTTTATATATATCAGCTACCCCCCAAAAATGGGGGGAAATGCATTGGTAAATAGATAGATCGAATATAATGTGAAATTGTGGATGTACCCCAGAACTTAATATGGGTTGCTGCTCCAAATAAGACAGAAAAGTTAGGAAAAATTACAAAATGAAACAAAATTCACCCAGTCATGAAGGATATGACCTAATTCGTAATGAGTGATAATACCCACCCGGCAACAACTATACGGTACCCTACATGTATTTCCAATCGAGAATTTCCTTTATACTGATGTCGTTCTATACTAGTCAAGAAGTGCATGCCATCAAAATGATAAGCTTAAGCATTTTCCATTTAAAAGGATTACATATGCACGTCCTAAAAACCATAAATAAAGGAAAACATTTCAATGTATACAACAAACAAGAAGCCAACCTTTTCACAAAACATGAAAAAAAGGAATTTTAATATAATCGCATTCAGAATTAACAAACCAACAAAATTCTACCATAAATATAATCATTTATTCCAGAACACAAGAGTGTAACACTGCAATTCAAGAATATTAACCTAAAAGAATCCCCTAAATCATTTATCATACACAGCAACTGAAAATGAATGAAAAGAGGAAGAATTCTGTACATCTGGAAATGATCACTCAACTCAAATAATCACTTTCTCACTTCAAGTAGGAGTCAGGCAAAAAAATGTTGTTTTCTCTAGCAATTTTCAACTTTGATGCTGAACAAAATGATGGTCCAAAGGCATCTACAATACTTTAAATATAACAAAAAACAATAGAATTATCATGCAAAAAAAAAGACATACAGTTGACATACAAGTAATAAAGTAACTAACCAGATGTAGTGACAAACTGGCAACATATGCATACATTTTCAAAATCATGGATAGCTTAAAAGCTCTTGTCTTGTAACTGCCACAAAGATTCAGTAAAATAGTGTAACATGATTAAAACTATAAGTAAAAATTGATTGACAGAGAGGTTATGGGGCTTACTGTAAAGAGAAGATATCTAATCTGAAGGATATATTTCTAAAATCATTGCTTTCATGAAATAAAATAATGAGATCCCTTTATGTAAGAAACAAAACCAATAAAAGTTACCAAGCTTACCTCACACATCATTTAAAATTAGATTGTAAACAATCCTTCTGCTTCACAATGGAGAAAGTCATTGACTAATTATGGAGCCCAAATAAACCCTTAAATAATGAACTTCATAAATTTAGAAACCACACCAATGACTTTCTCCCTTGTAATCCCCGTCTCATTTTGGTATAAGCAGAATCTGGGATACATAACTCAATTTCTATAACTGAAGAATGTATTCTATATCTGAAGATGATAAGATGTAAAATGAATAAACTTCAGCAAATAAAATGCTATACTCACACAGCTCCTTCGGTACATGCTACCTGCTGCTACATACCATCACAAAAAAAGTCAACCCTATGGCATAACAGTTACATAATATAAAAAAATTCAGAGCCACAATCATAACTTCTTTTCTCTTACCAGATGACATTATGTTGTGATCCCTGTCCGCTGAAAAGTTGTGCTGTGATATGGAATCCATCACTTCACATAATGCTGCATCCTGGACACAAAACAGGAGTCCTCCTAAAACAGATGCATACAGCACATTAGTGATCTTTCCACGTAGCCAACAAGTGTTTGAAATATAATTCAGATGCAGGGATAAACTATTTGACCACATTAGTACCAGTAGTTAGAGTCTTAATAAAATGACAGCTGATATTGTGAATTGAATAGTACCACTATTGGCCAGTTTAATACCAGCAAAGATAAAGAAATAAAGAAATTCTTGTTATTTACAGTTTACTTTTTCAAATGTGTCTTCTTAGAAGGATGATTCAATCTTTGATACACTTCTATCCATGTGACTATAGGCTGAATATTTAGGACAGTCAAAATGTATGGTCATATTTTGTTACACTAATTCTAAGTCCCCCAACATAATACAAAGGCTACTTTTTCTGCACCAAAATAAAAGTTTTATTAAAACCACACTGGAGTTATCCTAATGCTGATTACTTGGGTATTACTCAATACTAACCAATTCTTCAACAAATCACTAAAAATGTTATTTTTATTAGTAAAATAAATTTTTGAATATACTTACCCGATAATCATGTAGCTGTCAACTCCGTTGCCCGACAGAATTCTATGGAGGGATACGCCAGCTATCACAATACTAGAAGGGGGTGTACTTACCAGCGCCACCTGTGGCCAGGTACTATAGTACTTCTTGTTGACACCTCCTCAATTTTTCCTCGGTCCACTGGTTCTCTATGGGGAGGAAGGGAGGGTCAATTAAATCATGATTATCGGGTAAGTATATTCAAAAATTTATTTTACTAATAAAAATAACATTTTTCAATATTAAACTTACCCGATAATCATGTAGCTGATTCACACCCAGGGGGGTGGGTGAAAACCAGTGTACAAGATTAAAGGATAGCTAAGTATCCCATATTTCATATAACAGTTATCTCAAATAACAATGAAATAATAAGTACCTGGTAAGGAAGTCGAATTGAACCGTTACTCTGCCTCTTTTTTAAGTTCGTCTTCCTTACTGAGCGCAGCGTTCCTCTTGGAGGCTGAATCAACTCAAAGGTGCTAAAGTATATAGGGCTGCAACCCCTACTAAAGGACCTCTACACAACCTCTAACCCAGGCGCTTCTCAAGAATGAATTGACCACCCGCCAAATCAAAAGGATGCGGAAGGCTTCTTAGCCTACCGTAACAACCATAAAAACAACAATAAAAGCATTCAAGAGAAAGGTTAAAAAAGGTTATGGGATTAAGGGAATGTAGTGGCTGAGCCCTCACCTACTACTGCACTCGCTGCTACGAATGGTCCCAGGGTGTAGCAGTTCTCGTAAAGAGACTGGACATCTTTAAGATAAAATGATGCAAACACTGACTTGCTCCTCCAATAGGTTGCATCCATTATGCTCTGCAGAGAACGGTTTTTATTAAAGGCCATCGAAGTAGCTACGGCTCTTACTTCGTGGGTCCTTACCTTCAGCAACGCAAGGTCTTCCTCCTTTAAGTGAGAATGGGCTTCTCTAATCAGAAGCCTTACATAATACGAAACCCCGTTCTTGGACATGGGCCTCGAAGGTTTCTTGATGGCACACCATAAGGCTTCTGACTGTCCTCGAATAGGTTTAGACCTATTAAGATAATACTTGAGAGCTCTGACAGGGCAAAGAACTCTCTCTAGTTCGTTACCTACCATGTTGGAGAGGCTAGGTATTTCAAACGATCTAGGCCAAGGACGTGAAGGAAGTTCGTTCTTTGCTAAGAATCCGAGCTGAAAAGAACATGTTGCAGATTCGGTCGTGAAACCAATGTTCTTGCTGAAGGCATGAACCTCACTGACTCTCTTAGCTGTTGCAAGGCAGACGAGAAAAAGAGTCTTGAGGGTAAGGTCCTTGAAGGAAGCTGACTGGAGAGGTTCGAACCTAGGTGACATAAGGAACTTTAAGACTACGTCTAGGTTCCAGCCTGGAGTGGATAGACGACGCTCTTTAGAAGTCTCAAAAGACTTAAGGATGTCTTGAAGGTCCTTGTTGGAAGAAAGGTCCAAACCTCTGTGGCGGAGAACTGAAGCCAACATACTCCTGTACCCTTTAATCGTAGGGGCTGAAAGGGATCTCTCATTCCTAAGATGTAATAGGAAGTCAGCTATTTGGGTCACAGAGGTATTGGTAGAGGATACTGCATTGGCTCTACACCAGCTCCGGAAGACTTCCCACTTAGATTGGTAGACTCTTCGAGTGGAAACCCTTCTTGCTCTGGCAATCGCACTGGCTGCCTCCTTCGAAAAGCCTCTAGCTCTAGCGAATCTTTCGACAGTCTGAAGGCAGTCAGCCGAAGAGCGTGGAGGTTTGGGTGCAACCTGTCTACGTGAGGTTGACGTAGAAGGTCCACTCTTAGAGGTAGAGTCCTGGGGATGTCGACTAGCCATTGAAGTACCTCTGTGAACCATTCTCTTGCGGGCCAAAGGGGAGCAACCAGCGTCAGCCGTGTCCCTTCGTGCGAGATGAACTTCTGCAGGACTTTGTTTATTATCTTGAACGGTGGAAATGCGTAAAGGTCGAGATGGGACCAGTTCAGCAGAAAAGCATCCACATGAACTGCTGCAGGGTCTGGAACTGGGGAACAGAACAGCGGAAGTCTCTTGGTCATGGAGGTGGCAAACAGATCTATGGTAGGTTGACCCCACAGGGTCCAAAGTCTGTTGCACACACTCTTGTGGAGGGTCCATTCCGTGGGAATGACCTGATTCCTTCTGCTTAGGCGATCTGCTGAGACGTTCATGTTGCCCTGAATGAACCTCGTGACTAAAGTGAGGTTTTGACTTCTTGACCAAATGAGGAGGTCCCTTGCGATCTCGTATAGGCTCCTCGAATGGGTCCCTCCTTGCTTGGAGATGTAAGCCAAGGCTGTGGTGTTGTCTGAGTTCACCTCCACCACCTTGCCTAGCAGGAGGGACTTGAAGTTCAGCAGGGCTAAATGAACTGCTAGTAGCTCCTTGCAGTTGATGTGGAGCGTTCCCTGTACCTCGTTCCACGTTCCCGAGCATTCCCGTCCGTTCAAGGTCGCACCCCAGCCCGAGTCCGATGCATCTGAGAAGAGATGAAGATTGGGGGTCTGAATAGCCAACGATAGGCCCTCCCTGAGAAGGAGATCGGTCTTCCACCACAAGAGAGTGGTCTTCATCTCTTTGGTGACTGGGATAGAGACTGCTTCGAGAGTCAAACCCTTGTCCCAATGAGCTGCAAGATGGAATTGAAGAGGGCGGAGGTGGAGTCTCCCCAGCTCGACGAACAGGGCCAGCGATGAAAGGGTCCCTGTGAGACTCATCCACTGTCTCACCGAGCAACTGCTCCTCTTCAGCATGCTCATGATGCAATCTAGGGCTTGGCTTATCCTTGGGGCAGATGGAAAAGCCCGAAAATCCTGACTCCGAATCTCCATTCCCAAGTACACAATGGATTGGGAGGGAATGAGCTGAGACTTTTCTATGTTGACTAACAGACCCAGTTCTCTGATTAAGTCCAAAGTCCAGTTGAGACTCTCCAGACAGCGACGACTCGTGGAGGCTCTCAACAGCCAGTCGTCTAAGTAAAGGGAGGCTCTGATGTCCGATAAGTGGAGGAATTTTGCTATATTCCTCATCAGATGCGTAAACACCATAGGAGCTGTGCTTAGGCCAAAACACAGGGCTTGGAATTGGTAGACAACCTTTCCAAAAACAAATCTCAGGAAAGGTTGGGAGTCTGGATGAATAGGAACGTGAAAGTAGGCATCTTTCAGGTCCAACGAGACCATCCAGTCCTCCTGCCTGACCGCTGCTAGGACCGACTTCGTCGTCTCCATCGTGAACGTCTGCTTGGTGACATACGCATTGAGCGCGCTGACGTCCAGCACCGGTCTCCAACCTCCTGTCTTCTTGGCCACCAGAAAAAGACGGTTGTAGAAGCCCGGGGATTGATGGTCCCGGACTATAACCACTGCCTTCTTCTGCACAAGTAGCGACACCTCCTGGTGCAACGCTAGCCTCTTGTCCTCTTCTTTGTAGTTGGGAGAGAGGTTGATGGGAGATGTGGTCAGAGGGGGTTTGCGGCAGAATGGAATCCTGTAACCCTCCCTCAGCCAACTGACAGACTGGGCGTCTGCACCTCTCTTTTCCCAGGCTTGCCAGAAGATCTTGAGTCTGGCTCCTACTGCTGTCTGGAGATGCGGAGAGTCAGTTTTTTCCTTTAGAAGCCTTGGAACTTTTCCTAGACTTGCTCCTGGAAGAGTCTGGACGGGAGCTTCCTCGGCTGGGGGCTCTACCACGAAAGGGCGGTATGAACCTCGTAGCAGGAGTATCAGCTACTGGAGTGCGATAAGTCCTGGGGACTGAGGTAGCAACCTTAGTCTTACGAGCCGATGAGGCTACAAGATCATGTGTGTCCTTTTGTATCAGGGCAGCAGACAAGTCCTTAACCAGCTCTTCGGGGAAGAGGAACTTCGAGAGCGGAGCGAAAAGGAGTTGAGACCTTTGACAAGGTGTGATGCTGGAGGAAAGGAAGGTACATAGCTGTTCCCTTTTCTTAAGAACCCCTGACACAAACATCGACGCAAGCTCGCCAGATCCATCTCTAATGGCCTTATCCATGCAGGACATTAATAGCATGGCAGAATCCTTGTCCGCAGGGGAGGTCTTCTTGCTGAGGGCCCCCAGGCACCAGTCTAGGAAGTTGAACATCTCAAATGCTCTAAAAACACCCTTCAGGAAGTGATCAAGGTCTGAGAAGGTCCAGCAAACCTTAGAGCGCCTCATTGCTGTTCTACGAGGCGAGTCTACCAGACTTGAGAAGTCAGCCTGGGCAGAGGCAGGTACTCCCAAGCCTGGTTCCTCTCCTGTGGCATACCAAACGCCCGCTTTAGAAGTGAGCTTAGTCGGAGGAAACATGAACGAAGTCTTTCCAAGGTGTTGCTTAGTCTGCAACCACTCCCCTAAGATCCTTAACGCTCTCTTAGAGGACCTTGCTAGGACTAGCTTAGTATAAGTAGACTTAGCTGGCTGCATGCCCAGCGAAAACTCAGATGGCGGAGAGCGGGGAATAGCAGAGACAAAGTGGTCTGGGTATACCTCCCTAAACAGAGCCAAGACCTTACGAAAATCAATAGAAGGTGGAGAAGACTTGGATTCATCCACGTCTGATGAGGGATCCAGGTGTGCCGCCTCATCATCAGACGCCTCATCACCAGAGTGTAGCGAAGAGATCGGTAAGGTATGCTGAACAGCAGAGTCAGCACGAGCTGGAACAACAATATTAGTGGTTTCCTCTTCAAGACTCTGTTGAGGGAACACCTGAGGCTCAGACTGCAAAGGCTGATCAAAAGAAGTAGCAGAAGGTAGGCGCATGGGTGGAGGAGGCTGACTCCTAGCATGAGTGACTGAACTCAAGGGTTGCGCTTGCTGAGTGGTTGGCGGATGCGCAGTAGCAAGTTCCTGAGGAACGAGTTGAGGTTCCTGAGGTGTGAGCTGTGAGCGATGAGGTAGTGGCTGCGCAGAACACAGTAATTGTCTCGCGAGTTGAGGCTCCTGAGGCGCAAGGCTAAGGTGTTGTGGTTGCCTTGAGGAGGGTTGAGCTCGCTGCAGCGAGAGCTGAGGAGACTGACTCATGGATGGGAGAGGTTGTTGTACCTCAAGAGAGTGTTGCCTCACTGGTGGAACTGCAAGTGGAAGCGGAGGAAGTAAGGTATAATCTTCCTGTTCCCATTGCTGAGGTTGCCTTAAGGAAGGCGGAGGGAGCTGCACACCACTGGAAACAGTAAACTCAGAACGTGCTAAGGTATTCTGAGGAGCCTCAACATCGTACGCCTGGCAGGCAGTACTGCGGTCAGGCGGAACGATCGCAGGAGGAGGTGTAACCTGCTCAGCCTGACACTCACGCATCAAGACCGCAAGTTGTGACTGCATGGACTGCAGTAGAGTCAACTTGGGGTCGGCAGACACTAAGGTCTGCTGAGGTAAAGCCTTAACAGCAGAGATCTGTTGTGGCAGAACCTTACTCCTCTTAGGCGGAGTGCATTCAACTGATGACTGCGGCGAGTCAGAGCTGATCCAATGACTGCAGCCCGGTTGAGTTCTTGAGGTCTGGACTCTGCGTTTGAGTGGTCTCGAGACCTGAGTCCAGCGTTTCTTCCCTGACAATTGCTCAGCAGACGAGTAAAAGACGGGCTCAATCGTCTGCAGGTGGGAGTGACGGTCTCTGGAAGACACGCCCGCAACCACCGAGGATACTTCTGTGCGCCGATCAAGGCCTGCCGAACCCTTTTGCCCTTCGACATTGCTTCTCCCCTGGGCTTGGGAGCTTGCAAGAGGTCCCGGACTGGGAGGACGACTGGCACGCACAGAAGTATCCTCACGCACCACACTGACACTGACACTAGCACTTGGCACTGCACTGACACTAGCACTCGTCACAGCACTGGCACTAATTCCACCCACTGCACTCTTGACCTTAAGTTCCTTGACTTCGGCCATAAGAGACTTATGATCACTAACCACTGACTCTACTTTATCGCCTAAGGCCTGAATGGCACGCAAAACAACAGACATATCAGGCTGAGGGCAAATAGTAGGTTCGGGGGTAGCCACTACAGGGGTAGGAAAAGGTAGGGGATCATGAGGTGAGGAAAAAAGTGAAGAGTGAGAAGAACTCCTCCTAACTCTCTCTCTCTCTAACTTGGTTGAGTACTTAAGAAGACGGACAAAATCAAGTTCCGAAAGTCCGGCGCATTCCTCACATCGATCTTCTAACTGACAGGGCCTTTCCCTACAGTCAGAACAAGCGGTGTGAGGATCTACCGAGGCCTTCGGAATACGCCTATTACAAGACCTACATCGTCTATGGGTGGGGGCTTGTGAAATGTCAGACATCTTGAATCAAAAGAGTTAGCCAAGTGGGGTTTCAAAATCAAGCAAAAGATCGTTAACCGTTAAATCAGGACTAAATAATAGCTATCTAAGCTAATATAGAAGTTTTCCAGTAAAGCGACAGCCGAAATCTGAGAGAATACTTCACCAAAAGCCGTGAAAATACTCGAAGATCATAAGCGTATCCCAGAACGTCTTGCCGGAAGCACGACAGAGGAAAAATTGAGGAGGTGTCAACAAGAAGTACTATAGTACCTGGCCACAGGTGGCGCTGGTAAGTACACCCCCTTCTAGTATTGTGATAGCTGGCGTATCCCTCCTTAGAATTCTGTCGGGCAACGGAGTTGACAGCTACATGATTATCGGGTAAGTTTAATATTGAAAATCTGCAATTAAAAGAAAAGTCAATCATGAATTCCATCATGACATCCCAATAAACATAAGTGAATTGGCTAACATTATGGATACAAACTGAATACATTAGTTTATTTCACAAATGGTAGCAATATACCAATATATGGCTGGTTAATAAATTGTATGATTTCTTATGATTGTATATTGATGATTCTTGATTGATACACTACATATTGTGGTTTTAACTAGTCCCTAACTAGTGAGCATTCCTTGAGAATGCTTGAAATGAAATGGGGGATGAGACTGTGTGAAGAATTAATATTTTAATTTTCTATAGTCTACTTACCTCTTATTGTACATAAAAATTCAAGATTGAAATTAAAATTCTTTTTACAAATAAATTTACTATTCTTAGAATCCTCAAGCGGCTGCCCCTATTTTGGGGGAGATGGGATTAAACCATTCCATAAGTCGTGCTCAGATGTCAGAATGTTACTTAACAAAATATTCTTAAGATGATTTCCTTTTATTCTCTACTATTATTCTTTGCCTTCATAGGGATAAAGAATGAAGACTAAATAAGTTTGTGAACTATCAGTGGAAAAAATATCTAATGCATTTACTAAGAGTCTCTTATACCTGTAACCACATTTACCACTATCATCACCATTGAAGTTCTAAATCCAATAACCTAATTATTGCATTCTATAGATATCAATTTTACAAACAGAACTTCTCAGTTTATATAAGAATACATCAAGAACTGACCCAGGAGCATTTGAGTGTTTGCAGGATCTGTCTCTACTTGTAGGGCATTGGAAAGGAGATTGACAAGCTGAGGTCGAAGATGTGACAAAACAACTCTCTCCCCACTACTACATCCAACTTCTTTAACTTGAAGGCCCTGAGGTAAAACAAAATCAAAATTATTTTCTCAATGTTTCAATCATATATTCCACAACTGTTATTCTTCACATACAATCTAATACTACTTATGTAGAAAGACAAACCAGGAGCTGAATACCAGATAAAATGAGTGATGCAAATGTTAAAAAATTGTTTGTCCATTGCTTTTATCTGGAGCAAGAGCCATAATCCAGGCATATTACTGCACATCCAAATTGTAATGGCACCCTATGTTTAAGTGGCATGCTACATTTCTTTTGTCCACCTTACCTTCCATTATAATTTAAATGGTACAGCTTATAGTAAGTAAGTATTTGAAAAAACAATTAATTTCAAAATTATAACCACATATTTAAACTGACAGTTTATTTCTGATGAAACAGTTTAATACTTGTCTCAGAAAAACACAACGAAATGTATGTGACAAAATATAAATAATGTCTGAAATATTAGAATGGTGCACAATATCACAAACATAAAAGAAATTCATTCCACATAACGCTGTAAATAGGGAACTGTGAAACACAGCATAAGTGGTATTATACCATAAAATGCTCATCAATGACAATTTGGAGTCGTCAGTGTTAAACCTAACAATACTAATTAAGTTGGAGTTTGAAACATCAAAGTGCTACTGGATTTAGATCAATTCTAGATAACTTTAAAACAACCAAGAAAGAAAAGGGAAAAATCCAACACAAAAACTATTCATAACGAACTTCAAACATCCTAAAATGTTAATACTCCGTTTGGTTTCAATTATTGAAATGTATAAAGGGGAACATTTTGAGCGATGAAGAGGCTGTACAATATCCATCAAATTCTTGAATTCACTCAATTCCCCAGGACTACTGCTGCACTTACTTTATCTAAATAGGATTGCATGCAAAGTAAATAATTATTATGATAGAAAAAAAATTTTGAGGCTGTAATCCTCTTCCAAGTTCTGTAAACAAAATTAAAACTATGTACCTCTTTGTTTTTTCCTTTATTAATTTCAAAACCTTACATTATCCTCATTGCAAACACATTCTACGGCAGTAACTTCCATGGCAACTATGCAATACAAAGACGTAAGCAATCGTATAGGTTTTCTGTAAATTAGTTCCAATTGAAAACCACAAAGTTCTAAAGAGCAAAAGAGAACTTTGAATTAAACTTGAATACTATTTGAGAAAGAAAATCGGGAATTTGGGCAGCTGTGAAAATGTCTGAAGAAATATTTCAGAAAATCATGTCCATGAGGATTAGAAAGTTTGGTCACAAGTAATTATAAATTTCTGGGCTCCACCTGTGCCGCTCCATGAAATGCTCCTTTTGCATCATTTCTAAGGTATTTAACTGCTATGAATTACCAGAGAAAAAAGTTGCATAGGAATGCCAGGGTTGAACCCAGCTCGCTCACCTATATAAGGTGTCGGTATAATACTGGGGCGTGATAAATCACAACCAGAGGTCTCGCGCCATTTAGATATCTCCTCCTCGATATCCCCGTTACAGCGAGGTGCCGTTCAACACCCACCACTGAATGCTACTACCACCATCTCAACCCACGCCAACTACGTCACTCCTTTCATAGCATCATCGCTCTCCGCTGTTGTGATTTTTGGCTGTGTTTTTTCGGTGTTTTTTCTCCGCTCTAGTGCAAGATGTCGGATGCCCAAGTTTCCCCATTTAAGTTAAGTACTAGATCTATGAGTTTTGAGCTTTTGGAGGTAGCATTGCCCTTATTTTTACTTTTATTAGAGTTTTTGTTTTTTCCTCATTCGATGGCCCCGCTCCGCAGCAGCCATGTTAGCTTGCTACCTCCTTCGCTCGTTCTTAACGCCTTACAATTAGTCTTCTATACCAATTGTTTTTCGTTTTGAACCTGTTACACTGGAGTTTCTTACCGATTAACACTTTGCTATTATGATATTATGCTACGTATCATAGCTTATGAACTTTAGGTTGGCTTGCTTGCTTGCCTTCAAGGCGAGTTCCTGGATGGTTTTTTGATACCGTGTTATGGTGTTTTTTATCTAGTTTTCATTACATATTACCACCTAGTTAAGATTAACGCTTTAGTTCGAGTGGGACTCTCGCTTGGCAGTTTTTATTTTAGTTTTGTTATCCTACCGATCGGCATCTACCCGATTTAGAAGTTATGTTGGCCCCCCTGTCCAGCTCGGCACCTACCCGCGCTGGAGGGCTCGGCTTGTTATTCTTTTTCCCTGCAATTTCCCTGCGTCCCTCTCTTACTATTTTATTTTAGCTTGCGCATGCCTTATAACCTAGTTCGATATGTTACATTAATTTTATTATCCGTATACTGTATGATCATTCCATTTTGTTATTTCGTGGTTCCATCGGTCAGGTTGGTACTCCTGTCCTCCCTCGGTCCCACGTGATCGCCTCGAGCTCCTCCATAGGCTAGTTCTCGCTGGCTCCTCCCTCTCCCCCTATCGGTGTATGGCACCCCATACCCTCATCCCCCTCCAGGGATACCTCACGTCTCTCAGAGACTTTGGAGTCAGCTGTTTTGCTTTACGGGTCGAGTCCTCTCGTTCCCCAGCCTTCCCCCCCTCCCCCCCCACCTCCCATCCCTCTCCCGGGCTACCTACTGACTCCTTCCCCTAGTCGGAGCCGAGAACAGCTGTCGAGGTTATAGTCTAGTACGCTAATTTTCTTGCCTTGTCGTAGCCATTTTTCCTCCGCCGCTCTGATTGGCCATCGGTCGACTGGGGAGATCTCGGTTGTGTATTGGGTTATTCAGCGTGATTCCCTCCGTTACGTACTGTACCCTACGGGGCCTCTACGATAGTAGTCCTTTTTCTTTAGCGGGGAATCACGTTAGAGCTTTAATTTATTGAGTTTTATTATTACAATTATTGTCTCTGTTCGTTAAGGTCCTTGTGGCTGGCGGGGAGTCATTGGCTCCCCCCTCCCTCCCTTTTCGACTCGCCTACCCCGGTAGGCTGGTTGTGACCCCCGGGTCCACCTCAGTTGTCTCCCCGGAGCCAACGGTATAAAAATGTCAGTATTATTATAATTTATTCTATACTTCCCAGGTACTGACGGGATAGTATATCTCCCCACATTCTTGACAATACTCTTATTGAATGATCATAACTAAATACAGATTTGTTTTAACTTTTCATTATTGCCTATGCTAAGTTTTTTCCACCCCGATTATTATATCGGTTCGGAATGTTATTCTTAGTCTTTATCCCGGTTTTATACCGGTTTAATTTTAGTACCCGGAGCACCCAGGTTCCCCTTGGGATACTAACCTACTATGGGATACTCATGTATCTCTATCATTACAGGTGGTCCACTGTCAGATGACAGCCTGTGCGGCCGTGCTCCAGCAAGCGTGCGGCCACGATGTTTGCAGGTCGCATGCTCACTGCGCTGTCCAGGTGGACGACCTGATCGTCTGGCATCCAGACAACTGCGTGGTCTGCTACGGGCTGGTCTCCACGCTTACCTCGGATTCGGTAGGTGTCCCTGTCGTTACTATCTAGATTTACTTCGGATTTAATCTCTGGATTTTCCTTGTAATCTCTGACCGAATTAAAACTTTTAATCTCGGCCTACATGTTTTTTACACTTCCTTCGACGAAGTTACTTTGTTATTAGTAACGGTTTATTTTCTTTCAGAGCTCTCAGTCTTCTAAGACCTCTGCCTTGGCGACCCTTAAGGTCTGGGTCGGCGGGTTTGCCCGCAATGTCAAGGCCAAGAAACCATACGTCTTGTCCGAGGAAATGTGTACCTTGATATACCCCAACGCCAAGACCTCGGCTGCGGTCCCCAAGGACGTGGCGGACCCCATCATCACCAAGATCAATGAAGCTCTGCTCCTGTCTGAGGACTACGAAGTAATGGGGGAAGCAATCGTGGAGGACATCGCGGCTATCAACCTCGACATCGAACCCATGGCTCTCGACGAGCCAGAGCTAGGTAGGGAGGTAGGTGAGGCAGGTGGGTCCCAGGCTAAGATTCCTCTCCTTAGTCCGTCTTTTTCTACCTCTTCCGCTAATTCTTCTTTTCAGGGGTTCTCGGGGAAGCACGTGGCTGATATCAGGCCATGTCCTGTTGCCCCTAAGATTAAGTCTTTACGTAGACCCTTACCGAAGATCCGCAAGTCTTCCAAATCCCCTAAATCAGTCAAGACTTTGTCTTCCAGAGTCCCTAAAGACTCAGCTGTTGCTTCTTCTTCTTCTCTTGGGTCGAGAGCGAAGACAGGCTCCAAAACCAAGACCCCGGAGGCTTCCTTCGACCCGGACGCCTTTTCCAGCAAATTACTGGATCAGATCGGTTCCTTGATGACGTCCCTCACTGAGAGGGTACAACACCAGGAGAGTCTCGTTGAGAGCCTCATGCGTTCGGGACTGCCGCAACAACAACATGTCATCCCGGATGCTTCTAAGCTCCCGGAGTTTGTCAAGAGCAACCCGTGGAGAATGGCCTTGCACTCCCCTTTCAAAGATGGCATGTTGACCATCGAGGGATGTGGCACCCGGGCTATTGAGGACTTCGAATTCTACCCGCCGGGTCTCCAGTTCCCCTTCCCCGGTTTTGCTTGTCTAACCGAGGAGGCTCTTGTAAGGCTGGATAAAGTTCCCAAGGAAACAGTGATCTATCCGAAGGAACAGGCTCAGTCTACAGTACCTGGGTTCGGACCCTGAACGAGTGGGAGTGTGTAAATACCATGCTCACACCCCATAAAAGCTCCTACACGATGTTCGTGGTAGAAGAGCAAACCCCCACTCCGTGTGTCACCAAGATGATGGACCTCGCCCATCAAGCTATCAACGAGGACAAGCCGTTACCGCAACTGCGGGAAACGGACCTAACTTCCCTCCTGTTCCCGGGAGATCACGAGTGCTGGCTTAACGCCCCAGCCACGTTCACGGCAGGCAAGCTAAGTGCTGACTGTGCTTCCACACAGTTTAGCAAACGTCTTCCCAGGCTTCCGGAGTCCTTAATCCGCCTCGAGTTCGAAGCCGGGACCCGGCTAAGTAGGTCAATTAACTCAGCTACAATGGCTGAAATTACCTCTTTAATGTACGAAGAGGAACCCCTTTTTAAGGTTTTGACAAAGTCCTTGCATCAGACCTTGCTGTCTGATGCCTACGACTTCCTTGCAGCCAGACGTCGTTGCTGCAGACACGTCTTGTCTGAGGCCACCATCAAACATGAGCCTAACAAGCTCATTAAAGCCCCGATCTGGGGCCCTGACTTATTCCCGGAGGATCTCGTTAATAACGTCCCCAGCGAGGCTGCCAGAGTCAACCAGAGCCTCAAGGTTCGGTGGGGCCTAGTCTCCAAACGTAAGTTCGAACCAGCCAGCAACCAATCTCGGGGTAGGAAGAGGTTAAGGCCTTTCCAATCCTCCCAAAACCGACAGCCACTTCAAATAGTCCAGACCATCCCGGTATTGCAGGGGAGTCAACCCTACACTTCAAAGGGACAACCCCAACAGCAGTATGTGTTGGTCCCTCAGCCTCAGGTAGCAACTACCTCGTATGCTACTTCCCCTGCCTTTAACCCTAACTATGAAACCCAAGGTGCGTTCCAAGGTTACCAACGCGCCAGAGGCTCGGGTGCGAGGAACTTTTCGCAACAGAGGGGGCGGAAGGACCTTTTCCCGAGGCCGAGGAGGCAAATCCGCAGTGAACCATTGAGAATCCTCAGGTAGGGGGAAGACTCTACATCTTTCGGAACCGTTGGAAGTTCAGCAATTGGGCTTTCAGCATAATTTCCAAAGGTCTGGGGTGGAATTGGATAGAAGGGCCCCCTCCACCAACCAGTTTCCATCAACTTCCAACGAAGGAGCTAGCCTTATATGCAAACGATCTATTGCAAAAGAACGCAATCAAAGAGGTAAATCACTTGAAATTTCAAGGTCGCTTGTTCAGCGTGCCAAAGAAAGATTCAGACAAGCAAAGAGTAATCTTGGACCTGTCTCATCTGAATTCTTACATTCGATGCGACAAGTTCCACATGCTAACCGTCTCTGAGGTGCGGACCTTACTTCCCCGTGGGGCCGTCACCACCTCTATAGATCTTACAGATGCCTACTATCACGTTCCGATAGCAAGGCATTTTTGTCCGTTTCTAGGCTTCAAACTAAGCAACCAAGCTTATGCATTCAAAGTAATGCCTTTCAGACTCAACATAGCACCCAGGATATTCACCAAACTGGCAGAGACGGTAATCCAAGAATTGCGAACCCAAGGAATTCAAATAGTAGCTTACCTAGACGACTGGCTCATTTGGTCAGACAGCGTCGAGAACTGCCTCACGGCAACAAACAGAGTAATAAAATTCCTACAACAGTTGGGGTTCCAGATCAACTTCGAGAAATCTCGCCTAGTCCCGGAGACCAAGTTTCAATGGCTGGGATTACAATGGGATCTACGTTCCCACACGCTACGTCTCCCAACAGCCAAGAGGACAGAAATAGCAAAGAACACAAAACATTTTCTCAAGGACAAATTGACGTCCAGGAGAAATCAAGAGAAAATCCTGGGTGCCCTACAGTTTGCCTCGGTAACAGATATTGTACTGAAGGCCAGACTGAAGGATATAAACCGAGTATGGCGCTCCAGGGCAAACGAGAAATATAGAGACAAAAGAGCTCGACTTCCGCCAATTCTGAGGAAAAGACTTCAGCCATGGACAAAGGTCAGAAATCTGGCAAAATACGTTCCTTTACAATATCCGCCTCCAAGACTTGTCATTCACACAGACGCCTCCTTAGCAGGCGGGGGGGGGGGGGGGGGGGGGGGGGGGGGGGGCATACTCCCAGTACAGGAAAGTCCAAGGACTATGGTCGTCAGTATTCCGCCAACTTCACATCAATGTCTTAGAGGCCATGGCGGTATTCCTAACTCTAAAACGACTGGCTCCAGCCAAGAACCAACATATAAGATTGGTTCTAGACAGCGAAGTCATAGTCCACTGCATAAACAGAGGCGGCTCCAAGTCAGCCCACATAGACCATGTGATGTTAGTAATATTTTCCATGGCAGCATCGAACCAGTGGCATCTGTCAGCAGTCCATCTAGCGGGAGTACGAAATGTAGTGGCGGACGCACTTTCGAGGACAACTCCGCTGGAGTCGGAGTGGTCACTGAACCTAAAATCATTCAAATGGATTCTATCTCAGGTTCCGGGTCATCAGATAGACCTGTTTGCAAACAGAGTCCAACCACAAACTAGAGTGTTACGTAGCCCCCAACCTGGGCCCTCGGGCTTACGCCACAGACGCAATGTCATTGGACTGGAACACTTGGGAGAAAATTTACTTATTCCCACCAATAAATCTGTTGATGAAAGTGTTAGACAAACTCAGAACTTTCAAAGGCCAGGTTGCTCTAGTAGCCCCCAACTGGCCCAAGAGCAATTTTTCCCCTGCTGGTGGAACTGGGTCTCCACCCTCGACAGATACCCAATCCAATACTAACACAAGTAGTACAAACTCGCAATGTGTTAGCTTCCTCAAAAATTCAGAGTGCCCTAACTTTATGAACTTTATGAAATTTGCAGCTCAGAGAGGTGCAGATATTGATCCTCAAAATACCCTATTTTTAGAATCAGATAAAAGGGAATCCACCCTTCGACAGTATGATTCGGCTGTTAAAAAACTCGCAAAGTTTTTAAGGGACTCAAAGGTTGAGATGATGACTATGAATCTGACCGTAACCTTCTTTAGAATTCTATTCGAATCAGGCCTAGCGGCCAGTACTATTACTACAATTAAATCAGCCTTGAAAAAGGTTTTCCAAATTGGTTTCAATATTGACCTTACAGATTCATACTTCTCATCAATCCCGAGAGCCTGCGCCAGATTGAAACCATCAACTCGCCCTAGCTCAGTTTCCTGGTTTCTGAATGATGTACTTAAGTTGGCTTCTGACACTCTTAACGAGTCTTGTAATTACATTCCTTTATTAAGGAAAACCTTGTTCCTAATGAGCCTAGCTTCTGGCACCAGAATATCAGAACTTTCAGCCTTGACTAGAGATCCAGGTCATATTGAATTTCTCTCGTCAGGGGAAGTCCTTCTTTCCCCTGACAAAAGGTTCTTAGCCAAAAATGAGGACCCCTGAACAGATGGTCCCCCTGGAAGATTGTTCCACTTCCTCAGGATCCATCATTATGTCCAGTAAACACTCTGAAAGCCTATTTAAATAGAACTTCCATTAAGTCCTCAGGGCCCTTATTCGTTAGAGAAAATGGAGGAACCATCACCCTGAAAGGAATCAGACAACAGATTCTATATTTCATTAAACAGGCTAACCCTGAATCATTCCCTCACGTTCATGATAGCTACTTCTATTAATTACTTTCACCACATGAACTTTGATGAACTTACGAAATATACAGGCTGGAAGTCTCCGACAGTTTTTAAACGCCACTATTTAAAACCTTTGGAAGCCCTAAAATTTGCTACAGTGGCAGCAGGGAATGTGGTTCCTCCTGAAAGTAATGATTCATAATCACAATGTCTTGCTCTATTCTCCTTCCTCCTAACTGCCTTACTTATTGTCCCTAGTTTAGTTTTGGTTTTGTTTTTTTCCTGAGCTACACCCTTATGGTGCATTTTTATTTTACCCTGTCTGTAAATAGCCTTTCTCTCCCACGAGTTGATCTTTGTTGTTTTACCCTCAGGATTGTAAATTATCAATTGATCTTGCAGTTTATTATTTTACCTTGCATTCAATTTGTCATTCCATAGTTTGGAATTTTTTGCTGCATTTGTTACTAACCCAGCTATCCTTTATGTTAAGAAAGTGTTCATTCACTGGAATTCTTAGTATTTCCTATTTACTTTTGAATTAAACCATGTTTTTGTTATTTTGACTTTAATTTACTTTCCCCTCAGGTATTAGTTCCAAGTTTTGGGACCATTTCTCTTGTACTATTTCACGGAGCGGCACAGGTGGAGCCCAGAAAAGGGATTTTGACGAAGGGAAAATCTATTTCTGGGCAAGAGACCTGTGCCACCCAGTGAACCCTCCCTCTACTTCCCTCCCAGAATGGGCCCAAACTTGGGTGCTATGAGGAGTGACGTAGTTGGCGTGGGTTGAGATGGTGGTAGTAGCATTCAGTGGTGGGTGTTGAACGGCACCTCGCTGTAACAGGGATATTGAGGAGGAGATATCTAAATGGCGCGAGACCTCTGGTTGTGATTTATCACGCCCCAGTATTATACCGACACCTTATATAGGTGAGCGAGCTGGGTTCAACCCTGGCATTCCTATGCAACTTTTTTCTCTGGTAATTCATAGCAGTTATATACCTTAGAAATGATGCAAAAGGAGCATTTCACTGGGTGGCACAGGTCTCTCGCCCAGAAACAGATTTTTCCTTCGTCAAAATCCTTTTTTTTTTGTCGAGAAACATGAGTACATGTTATGGATTAGATATTCTTAAAGTGATTTACTTACATTGTTTCAACTAAACCCAAGAAAATTGTTGAAAAGGCAATATATACAGCAGGGTATAAAAAGAAATGTTTAAGGATTCTTTTCTCCTTATATGGCCTAATCATTTTCATTATTAACTAATATGCTTTAGCAGTGATGCAATCAAAGTCTATTTTTCATATTTTTCAACAACTGACCATGTAGAATGTAATTTTCTTCATAAAATTCAAATATGTGACAGAGTATCATATATAGCATTTGATAACACAAGAAAGGCTTATGTTACTAAGACAAAAATGTTTACGTGAAGCACTGCTAAACCCAGTTAACCAAATGAAAACCACTGCAAAAGAAATATGGTGGAACTGATATCCCATAAATAAAAGATTATTCTTACCATCAACTCCTCATATTAATCCTTATTTTAGATGAATAAAAAATGCAATTACTGTACAACACATGGCAATTTCTGCTTGAAAGAGGATAAATGCAGCCCCAAATACTAGAAATCTAACACACCTTAGGAACATTTTCGCTCTGTAATTTTTTCATATTTTTCATTGACTTTAGTTCATAGCACTTATTCCGCCCTGAACCTCCACAATTGATCTTTTTGTTACTCAACACCAATTTCTTCAGTCTGATGCTTCTCGCTTACATCGCTTTCAAGTATTTTCAATGATTTTACTTTTTCTGCTACAAGCATATCTCCAGGATTTTTTTACACTGAATATATTTTGAACATTGGAGACTGAAAAAGGCCGTATTTCTAATAGGGATAAACATTGCTACTATGAAAGCTGCTTACAGCAAAGAGATACTATGTGGTCAAAGGGTAGGTGAGGTCACATGCGGGAACACAAAAGCTGTACAGGGTGAGACCTTCAAAGCACTGTAGAATTTTCTGGTCGTCATCACTTGAAAAGCTTTCAAATTTTGTTATTTCAGATATTGTATTCTCATCCAGTATAATTGCATTCGATATGCTTCAAGGATGTACATAGTGTTCTTTAAATCTAATTGTTAAAAGCTTACCATGAAAGGCATTCAACTCATACTCCTATCTAAGCCCATCTGTCTCCTTATCACACTAATTTGTGATCTCACCATTATTAGAGTATCAGGAAACCTATTTATAATAATAGAACAGATGGCAAGAGCAATCAATGATATTACTTAACAAACAAATATATAAATGCTCAATAAACTAACCTGGAAATGTAGCGGTAATGGCAGAATAGACAATAACACATGAGTAGCAGCACGGCGTAAAAGAGGAACAGGTAGATGTGGTGGTGCATGAACTTCTGCTTCTGGAAGTACACCTTCCAAAACGCCCAAAACACTTGGCACAAGACTTACAACTCCCTGAAGGTCTAACCGGAACAAATCAACGCCATTCACGAGAATGCTAGCTGCTGTTTCACTGCAAGTGCCAATCTGTAAATTAACAAGAATAACCTTTTTAATGTCATCTATTGTCTACGATTGTGATATACAGATAATCTTATTTATTTACCTTATCACCTATGGAGTACATAGATCACTTAACCTTTATTATATTGTTGCATTTCATGAAATATAACCTGAACATGTTATAACTAGGAACATTAATTTAAAAGTAAACAAAGCATGAAACATGGATTATTACGAGTATGGCGACAGGATGTAAATCCACTACCCACTTATCTTCTTCAGACCAGGCTATTACCATAGAGAGCACTTATATCACTTTAAATTTGGTGCAGCCTGTGTTTGAGTTTAGCTTAGATTACCATACTAAATTTCTTCCACCTTTATGAAGTGAAGTTATATATCTTATACAATCTATAATACTGCATAGATCTTATTAAATCAGTCACGTCTTTTTTATTAAATCAGTCGTCTTCAAATATTAATACCTATCATTCAAGATTATGTTAACCAAATAATGGTGTGGTGAATATTTGTGGAATATTCAGCTGTTCTTTCAAGAAAGTCTTATACAATAAGGATAGTTTTTTTTTTTTTTTTTTTTTTTTTTGCTTTTGAAAACCTAATATAGGCTTTATTTGTATCCACTGATATCTTACTATCAACCTCTATACAGAAAAATTTATTGGGATTTTTTTACTGCATTTGATCAACAATGAATTACTTACAGCACTAAAACATACATGTCATCATATGTAGATTACCATAAATGCCTATTGGAGAGAAAGAGTAATAATAAATATTTTTCTTTGTTCTTATTTATTTATCCCCATCATTTTCAACTGAATGTAAGGATTGCATTAATTAGGGGAGAGGCTGCAATTGTAAAGTTCTCACACACCATAAAAAATTATAATATTGCAATTAGGCAGTTTTGTCACAAAAATGTTATTTTCCTTAGTAAAATAAATTTTTGAATATACTTACCCGATGATCATGTAGCTGTCAACTCTGTTGCCCGACAGAAAAATCTAAGGTCGGGATACGCCAGCAATCGCTATACAGGTGGGGGTGTACACAACAGCGCCATCTGTCGAGTAGGTACTCAGGTACTTCTTGTCAACAAGAACTCAATTTTCTCCTCGGTCCACTGGTTCTCTATGGGGAGGAAGGGAGGGTTCTTAAATTCATGATCATCGGGTAAGTATATTCAAAAATTTATTTTACTAAGGAAAATAACATTTTTCAATATTAATCTTACCCGATGATCATGTAGCTGATTCACACCCAGGGGGGTGGGTGGAGACCAGCATACATGTTAACATTAGAAGCTAAGTATCCCGTATTTCATTTTAGCAGTTATTCAAAATAACAAACATAAAATAAATAAGTACCTGGTAAGGAAGTCGACTTGAACCATTACTCTGCCTTTTTAAGTACGTCTTCCTTACTGAGCCTAGCGATCCTCTTAGGATGCTGAGCGACTCCTAGGTGCTGAAGTATGAAGGGCTGCAACCCATACTAAAGGACCTCATCACAACCTCTAATCTAGGCGCTTCTCAAGAAAGAATTTGACCACCCGCCAAATCAACCAGGATGCGGAAGGCTTCTTAGCCTTCCGTACAACCCAAAAAACAACAATAAAAAGCATTTCAAGAGAAAGATTAAAAAAGGTTATGGGATTATGGGAATGTAGTGGTTGAGCCCTCACCTACTACTGCACTCGCTGCTACGAATGGTCCCAGGGTATAGCAGTTCTCGTAAAGAGACTGGACATCTTTGAGGTAAAATGATGCGAACACTGACTTGCTTCTCCAATAGGTTGCATCCATAACACTCTGCAGAGAACGGTTCTGTTTGAAGGCCACTGAAGTAGCGACAGCTCTAACTTCATGTGTCCTTACCTTCAGCAAAGCATGGTCTTCTTCCTTCAGATGAGAATGGGCCTCTCTAATCAAAAGCCTGATGTAATAAGAAACTGCGTTCTTAGACATCGGTAAAGCAGGTTTCTTGATAGAACACCATAAAGCTTCTGATTGTCCTCGTAATGGCTTTGTACGTCTTAAATAGTACTTAAGAGCTCTTACTGGGCAAAGTACTCTCTCTAGTTCGTTACCAACCAAGTTGGACAGGCTTGGGATCTCGAACGACTTGGGCCAAGGACGAGAAGGAAGCTCGTTTTTAGCTAAAAAACCAAGCTGCAAGGAACATGTAGCCGTTTCATATGTAAAACCTATGTTCCTGCTGAAGGCGTGAATCTCACTGACTCTTTTAGCTGTTGCCAGGCAAACGAGGAAAAGAGTCTTTAATGTGAGATCCTTAAAAGAGGCTGATTGAAGCGGTTCGAACCTTGCTGACATCAGGAACCTTAAAACCACGTCTAGGTTCCAGCCTGGTGTGGCTAACCGACGCTCCTTTGAGGTCTCAAAAGACTTAAGGAGGTCCTGTAGATCTTTTTTGGTGGAAAGATCTAAGCCTCTGTGGCGGAAGACTGCTGCCAACATGCTTCTGTAACCTTTGATCGTAGGAGCTGATAGGGATCTTACATTCCTTAGATGTAAAAGGAAGTCAGCTATCTGCGTTACAGAGGTACTGGTTGAGGAAACTGCATTCGCCTTGCACCAGCTTCGGAAGACTTCCCATTTTGACTGGTAGACCTTGAGAGTGGATGTCCTCCTTGCTCTGGCAATCGCTCTGGCTGCCTCCTTCGAAAAGCCTCTAGCTTTTGAGAGTCTTTCGATAGTCTGAAGGCAGTCAGACGAAGAGCGTGGAGGCTTGGGTGTACCTTCTTTACGTGCGGCTGACGCAGAAGGTCCACTCTTAGAGGAAGAGTCCTGGGAACGTCCACTAGCCATTGCAGTACCTCGGTAAACCATTCTCTCGCGGGCCAGAGGGGAGCAACCAACGTCAACCGTGTCCCTTCGTGAGAGGCGAACTTCTGCAGTACCTTGTTGACAATCTTGAACGGAGGGAACGCATACAGGTCTAGATGGGACCAATCCAGAAGAAAGGCATCTACGTGAACTGCTGCTGGGTCCGGAATCGGTGAACAATAAATCGGGAGCCTCTTGGTCATCAAGGTAGCGAATAGATCTATGGTGGGCTGACCCCACAGGGCCCATAGTCTGCTGCAAACATTCTTGTGAAGGGTCCACTCTGTGGGGATGACCTGACCCTTCCGGCTGAGGCGATCTGCCATGACATTCATGTCGCCTTGAATGAACCTCGTTACCAGCGAGATCTTTCGATCTCTTGACCAAGTGAGGAGGTCCCTTGCGATCTCGAACAACTTCCTCGAATGAGTCCCTCCTTGCTTGGAGATGTACGCCAAGGCTGTAGTGTTGTCGGAGTTCACCTCCACCACCTTGTCTAGAAGGAGGGACTTGAAGTTTCTCAAGGCCAGATGAACTGCCAATAGCTCCTTGCAGTTGATGTGAAGTGTTCTTTGCTCCTGATTCCACGTGCCCGAGCATTCCCGTCCGTCCAGTATCGCACCCCAGCCCGTGTCCGATGCGTCCGAGAAGAGAAGTTGGTCGGGGGTCTGAACAGCCAATGGTAGACCTTCCTTGAGAAGAATGCTGTTCTTCCACCACGTCAGTGCAGACCTCATCTCTTCGGATATTGGAACTGAGACCGCTTCTAGCGTCATGTCCTTTCTCCAGTGAGCAGCTAGATGATACTGAAGGGGGCGGAGGTGGAGTCTCCCTAACTCGATGAACTGGGCCAGCGATGAAAGTGTCCCTGTTAGGCTCATCCACTGCCTGACTGAACATCGGTTCCTTCTCAGCATGCTCTGGATGCGTTCTTGGGCTTGACTGATCCTGGGGGCCGACGGAAAAGCCCGAAAAGCTCGACTCTGAATCTCCATACCTAGATAGACAATGGTTTGGGATGGGACGAGTTGGGACTTCTCTATATTGACCAGGAGACCCAATTCCTTGGTCAGATCCATAGTCCATCTGAGATTCTACAGACAGCGACGACTTGACGGAGCTCTTAAAAGCCAGTCGTCCAAATAGAGGGAGGCTCTGATGTCTGCCAAGTGAAGGAATTTGGCAATATTCCTCATCAGTTTGGTAAACACAAGAGGTGCCGTGCTTAGGCCAAAGCACAGGGCTTGGAACTGGTACACGACCTTTCCAAAGACGAACCTTAGGAAAGGTTGGGAGTCTGGATGGACGGGGACATGAAAGTACGCGTCTTTTAGGTCCAACGAGACCATCCAGTCTTCCTTCCTGACCGATGCTAGCACCGACTTCGTCGTCTCCATTGTGAACGTCTGCTTGGTGACAAAAGCATTGAGAGCACTGACGTCCAGCACCGGTCTCCAGCCTCCTGTCTTCTTCGCTACCAGGAAGAGACGGTTGTAGAAGCCCGGGGATTGATGGTCCCGGACTATGACTACCGCTCCCTTTTGTAGCAAGAGAGACACCTCTTGCTGCAAGGCTAGCCTCTTGTCCTCCTCCTTGTAGTTGGGAGAGAGGTTGATGGGAGTAGTTGCTAGAGGGGGATTGCGCCAGAACGGAATCCTGTACCCCTCTCTTAGCAACTTCACAGACTGAGCGTCTGCACCTCTGCTCTCCCAAGCCTGCCAGTAGTTCTTGAGCCTGGCTCCCACTGCTGTCTGGAGAGGAAGGCAGTCAGATTCTGCCTTTTGAGGACTTGGAACCCTTCTTCTTTTTGCCACGATGACTGTCGGCACGGGTACCTCCTCTGCTGGAGGTTCTGCCACGAAAGGGCGGGATGAACCTAGATGCCGGTGTGTCCATCCTAGGTCTAGGCACGGAAGGTAAAGAGACTTTACGTGCGGAAGAAGCCACCAGGTCATGGGTATCCTTCTGGATCAACAAGGCAGCAATCCCCTTGATCAGCTCTTCCGGAAAGAGACACTTGGAAAGCGGAGCAAACATCAACTCCGACTTCTGGCATGGTGTGATCCCCGCAGACAAGAAGGAGCAAAGATGATCTCTCTTCTTAAGCACTCCAGACACATACGAAGCCGCAAGCTCACCAGACCCATCCCGAATGGCTTTGTCCATGCTAGACATGATAAGCATGGCAGAGTCCTTATCCGAAGGGGAAGTCTTTCTGCTTAAGGCTCCCAAACACCAGTCGAGGAAGTTGAAGATCTCAAAAGCACGAAAAACTCCCTTCAACAGATGGTCCATCTAAACAGTGCAAGGACTTTCCTAAAGTCTAAGGAGGGAGGCGTAGACTTGGGTTCTTCAATGTCGGAGTGCGGATCGTCCAAATGCGCAGCTACGTCGTCATCAGATACTCCATCATCCGAATGCTGAGGAGGAAGTGGCAAAGGTGGAGCAGAAAGCTGAACGGCTGAATTCGGCAGCACGGGTGCATGCGTAGCTGCTCCGGATCCAACATCATGCCGCTGCTGGTCAGTCTGCGAGCTGGCAACAACAAAAGCGGAGTGCTGGTGCGTGGAAGGGACTGCCGTGGGTTGTGGAGCATGCCGCATGGGTTGCGGAGCATGCCGCATTGCGTCAAAACACGGCAGCTTGACAGCACCTTCCCACTGCTGATGCGGTAGCTCACGCATGTCAACGGAGGGTGCAGCATGAACATGCGTCTGGCAGGGTGGACTGCGCATCGGTGGTGGAGCTCTCACAGGTGGAGTGTGGGAGCAGGCAGCCGCAGTATCTGCTGAGCGCACAACCGTGGCAGGTTGTAGGTTAACAGGTGCAGTGTCAACCTTCTCAGCACGATACTCCTGCATGAAGGAAGCAAGCTGAGACTGCATAGTCTGCAGCATGGACCACTTAGGGTCTACCGTGGTTGGTGCGGCAACAGACGGAGTAGTTGCCTGCTGCGGAACCACTCTACCTCTCTTGGGAGGTGTGCAGTCTTCGGAAGACTGCGGCGAGTCCGAACTGACCCAGTGGCTACACCTGGGCCGTTGGACTCGCTCGGAAGGGACCTTACGCTTGAGAGGTCGTGAGACCTTGGTCCAACGTTTCTTCCTAGAAACTTCTTCCACAGACGAGGAATGATAGGGCTCATTCGTCTGTTTGTGGATGGGACGATCTCTGACAGATACGTCCGCAACCACTGAGGGTACATCCGTACGCTGATCAAGGCCTGTCGAACCCTTTGGTCCTTCGACATTGCTTCTCCCCTGGGCTTGGGAGCTTGCAAGAGGTCCCGGACTGGGAGGACGACTGGCACGAACAGATGTACCCTCATGCGCAACACTGACACTGACACTTTTCACTTCACTTGCACTCACTACACTTCCCACTGCACTTTGCGCTTTCAACTCTTTGACATCGGCCAAAAGTTGATTCCGGTCATTAGCTAATGACTCCATCACCAAGAGCCTGAATGGCACGCATCATGTCCGCCATGGAGGGTTGAGCACTAGTAGCAGGGTCGGGAGTCACCACTACAGGGGAAGGAGTAGGTTGAGGGGCATGGGGAGAGAAAAAATCAAACGAGCGAGAAGAACTCCTCCTGATCCTATCCTTCTCTAGCCTACGTGTATTCTTTAGGAATTCGTTAAAATCGAATTCCGAAAGCCCAGCGCATTCCTCACATCGATCTTCCAATTGACAGGATTTACCCCTACAATTGGAACAAACGGTGTGAGGATCTATGGAGGCCTTCGGAAGACGCCTAGAACAAGCCCTAACGCTACACTGCCTGTACTTAGGGACTTGAGAATGGTCAGACATCTTGAATTCTTGAATTAGCCAAGGGGGAAATCCAAAATCTAGCAAAGTTCATTAACAATTAATCCAAATCTAATCAAAAAGCTTGATAAGCTAATGATAACAGTTCCTGAATAGCGAAAGCTAAAATCTAGAGCGAATACATCACCAAAATCGTGAAAAACAACTCCAGAAACAACAGCGTATCCAAGTAGGTCTTGCCGGTGGCACGACAGAGGAAAAATTGAGTTCTTGTTGACAAGAAGTACCTGAGTACCTACTCGACAGATGGCGCTGTTGTGTACACCCCACCTGTATAGCGATCGCTGGCGTATCCCGACCTTAGATTTTTCTGTCGGGCAACAGAGTTGACAGCTACATGATCATCGGGTAAGATTAATATTGAAAAATAGTACTTTATTGATTACATAAATTGACTCCCAATGAAATTGTACTATATCACCATAACCCCCAGGATTTACCATAAGACTTTTATGTAGGAAGTGATTTTACCTACATGTTTAGTTATAATTTATGGAGTATAGAAAATCTATTCAATTATAGCAGGTAATCCCAAATCAATAAACATAAGCTGTTAAACAGACAGATTTGTCCTAAATGTTCCCAAGATCTTCAGTTGCTCGTCTGTTAAAACACAAGTTTAAGAAGAAAATAATCACACTAAGAGGGCACCTTCTGAACCTACAGGTCCTTAATAAACATCTCACTTTTCATGATTCTGCAGCAATTCTTACATCACAGAACACTACTTTTTATACTTTCTTTTCTCTTTTTCATTAAAAATCCTTTATCTTAGTATTTTTCCATTTAGTATTTGGCAAAAATTTTAAAATGATGAATTCCATTTTTTATTAGCCACTGTTCAAATAACCGTATCATTTGTTGTACTGGTATTGGTTGTTGTCAGAATTTTAAATGATAACAAATAGCAAGTAATTACTAAATATATCCTAAGATAATGTAGTTTATCTGCAATGATACTTTTATGAATTCAGTGTGGTACAAATAGTTCTTAATATAATTCAATTGTTGTGAAAAAATAAATAATTTTTTTACTGTGAAATGATAACTAATGAATCAATACCTAACTGGCACCCACCCTAACATGGCTAGGTGAAATTCAAGATGAGCTAGTGGCCATACCTTAACCAGGCTGCTCCCCATTGACATTCAAAACATGATGCCCCCGTTTCTTAGCTCCATTAAATGTTTCTTAAAAATTTAATAACTGCAATTCCCATTCTACAGGAACCATCCAATATGCCACATCATTGATATATGTATACAAAGGTTCCTCATGAGCGCTTACGTCAGTGGTCGGAGGGATATCAGGTTCCAGACTGTCAACAGTCTTCTATCTCTGAGTCTGGTGGTCGTATAGAGCTGACTGGATTGCAGAAATGAGAGGCTTTTGCAACAGAAGGACCTAAAGTTATTTGAGAGAGCAAGGCTCAAAGAAAGGCTATCAATAATACCGGAATGAACTGTGTACCAGAACCATTAGGCACAACCTGGGGACTTAGCCAAAGATTTAAAGAAGAGCTCGTTTGGTTAGGATCACCACCTTCACCCAAAGGCTCGCTGGCCCCTGTGACTACACAAAGCAAAATCAGTAAAAAGCTTATGAATCTCACTACTATTAACAACCGTAAGCTGGGTATTAGCCAACATGGCATCAGTAACCTGACTTCCACAGTAATCAACTAGCCTCGTCTTCTCTGGTATTTCCCCTAAATTGAAAGAAAATTTTCTTTTATGACTTGAATCTTTTATGGGGGCAGATGATGATATCATCATCATCATCATCATCATCATCATCATCATCATCATCATCATCATCATCATCATCATCATTATTATTATTATTATTATTATTATTATTATTATTACTAGCAATGCAACAACCTTACTTGGAAAGGCAGGATTCTACTAGCTGAAGGTCTCTATTAGGAAAAGCAGTCCAATGCAGATAGGAAATAAAATGATGATACTGTATAACAAATAAGGTATCTCTGGTAATATATAGCAGTTATATACCTTAGAAATGGTGCTTTAGGAGCATTTCACTGGGTGACATGGGTCGGAGCCCAGAAAAGGTATAGTATATGAAAACCATAAAAAACTACATATACAGTGAACCCTCGTTTATCGCGGTAGATAGGTTCCAGACGCGGCCGCGATAGGTGAAAATCCGCGAAGTAGTGACACCATATTTACCTATTTATTCAACATGTATATTCAGACTTTTAAAACCTTCCCTTGTACGTAGTACTGTTAACAAACTACCCTTTAATGTACAGAACACTTAATGCATGTACTACAGTACCCTAAACTAAAACAGGCACAAATATTAAAGGCGATTTTATATCAATGGTTTCCTAAACACGCTAAAAAGCACGATAAAAAATGGCAACCAATGTTTTATTTACATTTTTCTCTGATCATAATGAAGAAACAAACTGGAGGTAGAGCTTTGCTTATTACCCAGACATATTTCCCATACTTTTCCCTTAGAACTACATCACATCTTCCTACTTTAGATATATATATATATATATATATATATATATATATATATATATATATATATATATATATATATACATATATATATATATATATATATATATATATGTGTGTGTGTGTGTGTATATATATATATATATATATATATATATTTATATGTATACACATATACATACCTACATATATACATACATACATATATACATAAATACATGCATACATATATATATATATATATATTACTGTATATATATGGGTTATGGAAAAAATCCGCGAAGTGGTGAATCCGTGATGGTCGAACCGCGAAGTAGCGAGGGTTTACTGTATAAAACTTATACAGCTCAATCATAAACTAATAAATGAGACATGTTAGCCATTTCCACAGGAATGTATTTGCAACAGGTTTGAACTTATGAAGTTCCACCAATTTAACCACCAGATTAGGAAGATTATTCCACCATCAGGTCACAGCTGGAATGAAAATTCTAGAATACTATGTAGTATTGAGCCTATTGTGAAGACCAGACTTATAATTAAATCCATACCTAGTACTATGTACAGAACATTACAGCTTGGGAAGATCTGAACGCAAAGGATGGTCAGAATTATGAAAAATTTTATTAATCGTGCACAAAGACCTAACAGAAGGATGGTGTCAGAGATATCGAGACCAGGGACAATACAATATAATAAGATTCTCAACCTGTACTGTATACAAATAATAGGCAGAAGATATAACTACAAAATTCAAATCTATCAAACATTAGACCATACCTTTGAGCCTTGGTATTTATTCGAAGTGAAACTAGCTTGTTCCTGGTGTGCTGTGACAATAGCATCTGTCTGTCGAAGTCCCTGATGGAGAGCTAGATAAAATCTTGCCAAATATACTGGCAAAATCTCTTCTCCTGTCTTCTTGGAGCAAAATATCCTAAAGGTTATGAACATAGTTAGACACAAAATTAGAAATATCATAGCCGCTGGTTATCAAAACAATAAAAAGGAGCAGTAGCTCCCAAATATAAGGATTTACAACTTCATAAATTACAGATCATTTGAAGACATTAAGTGCAGAAATCATCAAGACATTCTTCAAAACTAAAACAATACAAATAAATCTACATTTGCCAAAGCTAGCAGAGTAAAATAGCGTCATTTTCTAAAATAAATTTCCAATCCATAATCCAGTACAGAATAAAAAAATTAATCATATTCATGAATTAAAGTGAATTTATAAAAAACGAATCAAATTTTTGAGCAATCAATAAATCTCTTTAGGTGCACACTAAAATTCTCTCAAATAACAAATAAAGCATAACAAAAAAAATTAAAATAAAACTGGATTCTGTGATTATCAATACACCCAAACAATAAGATTGTTTAATACCTGCAAAGGGCACCAAGGGCCTCAGCTCGGCCTCCTTGGAAGTGCTGTGGGGACAAGTTAGCCAGACGGTCATTTTGGGGTTCCGATGGTACTGAAGAATCACTAGATTTTCTACTACTTTCTCCACCAAACCCAGAAACAGGCCTACGGGACCCCGAACCAGCGGTACCACTAGCATCCGTTTCTATATAATACAAATTTTTATTATCAAAACACAGTACCACTTAAATGATAAATATTTTTGAAAAATGATATTTTGATTATAAAATAAATTTTTGAATATACTTACCCGGTGAATATATAGCTGCAACTCTGTTGCTCGACAGACAACTCTACGGAAAAACTCGCCAGCGATCGCTACACAGGTTGCGGGTGTGCCCAACAGCGCCATCTGTCGACCAGATACCCAGCTCTTATGTAAACAAAGACTCAATTTTCTCCTCGTCCCACTGCGTCTCTATTGGGGAGGAAGGGAGGGTCATTTAATTTATATTCACCGGGTAAGTATATTCAAAAATTTATTTTATAATCAAAATATCATTTTTAAATATTTAACTTAGCCGGTGAATATATAGCTGATTCACACCCAGGATGGTGGGTAGAGACCAGTAATTTATGTTTACATTTTATGAGCTAAGAGTTTTTCATTTCATTTTAGAAGTTATCAAAATAACAAAAACAAAATAAATAGGTACCTGGTAAGGAAGTCGACTTGAACAATTACTCTGCCTTTTAAGTACGTCTTCCTTACGGAGCCTCGCGATCCTCTTAGGATGCTGATCGACCCCTAGGAGCTGAAGTATCAAGGGTTGCAACCCATACAACAGGACCTCATCAAACCCCTAATCTAGGCGCTCTCAAGAAATGACTTTGACCACCCGCCAAATCAACCAGGATGCGAAAGGCTTCTTAGCCTTCCGGACAACCCAAAAAAACAACATTAAAAACATTTCAAGAGAAAGATTAAAAGGGTATGGAATTAGGGAATTGTAGTGGTTGAGCCCTCACCCACTACTGCACTCGCTGCTACGAATGGTCCCAGTGTGTAGCAGTCCTCGTAAAGAGACTGGACATCCTTTAGATAAAAAGACGCGAACACTGATTTGCTTCTCCAATAGGTTGCGTCCATTATACTTCGCAGAGATCTATTTTGCTTAAAGGCCACGGAAGTTGCGACAGCTCTAACTTCGTGTGTCCTCACCTTAAGCAAAGCTTGGTCTTCCTCACTCAGATGTGAATGAGCTTCTCGTATTAACAGTCTGATAAAGTAGGATAAAGCATTCTTTGACATAGGCAAAGATGGTTTCTTAACTGAACACCATAAAGCTTCAGATTGGCCTCGTAAAGGTTTAGTGCGCTTTAAATAGAACTTAAGAGCTCTCACAGGGCATAAGACTCTTTCTAGTTCATTGCCTACAATCTTCGATAAGCTGGGAATATCGAACGATTTAGGCCAAGGTCGAGAAGGCAGCTCATTTTTGGCTAGAAAACCAAGTTGTAGCGAACATGTGGCTTTTTCTGACGAAAATCCGATGTTCTTGCTGAAGGCATGAATCTCACTGACTCTTTTAGCTGAGGCTAAGCATACCAGGAAAAGTGTCTTTAAAGTGAGATCTTTCAGGGAGGCTGATTGTAGCGGCTCAAACCTGTCTGACATGAGGAATCTTAGTACCACGTCTAAATTCCAACCAGGTGTAACCAAACGACGCTCCTTAGTGGTCTCAAAAGACTTAAGGAGGTCCTGAAGATCTTTATTGTTGGAAAGATCTAAGCCTCTATGCCGGAAGACCGATGCCAACATGCTTCTGTAGCCCTTGATAGTGGGAGCTGAAAGGGATCGTCCTTTTCTCAGGTATAAGAGAAAGTCAGCTATTTGAGCTACAGAGGTACTGGTCGAGGATACAGAGACTGACTTGCACCAGTCTCGGAAGACTTCCCACTTCGATTGGTAGACACTAAGGGTGGATGCTCTCCTTGCTCTAGCAATCGCACTGGCTGCCTCCTTCGAAAAGCCTCTAGCTCTCGAGAGTCTTTCAATAGTCTGAAGGCAGTCAGACGAAGAGCGAGGAGGCTTTGGTGTACCTTCTTTACGTGTGGCTGACGTAGAAGGTCCACCCTTAGAGGAAGACTTCTGGGAACGTCTACTAGCCATCGAAGTACCTCGGTGAACCATTCTCTCGCGGGCCAGAGGGGAGCAACTAGCGTCAACCTTGTCCCTTCGTGAGAGGCGAACTTCTGCAGTACCTTGTTGACAATCTTGAACGGTGGGAATGCGTAGAGATCTAGATGTGACCAATCTAGGAGAAAGGCATCTATATGTATTGCTGCTGGGTCTGGGACTGGTGAGCAATAGATTGGGAGCCTCTTGGTCAGCGAGGTTGCAAAGAGATCTATGGTTGGTTGGCCCCAAGTGGCCCAAAGTCTCTTGCATACATCCTTGTGGAGGGTCCATTCTGTTGGAATTACTTGCCCTTTCCGACTGAGACAATCTGCCATGACATTCAAGTTGCCTTGGATGAACCTCGTTACTAGTGATATGTCTTGACCTTTTGACCAGATGAGCAGGTCCCTTGCGATCTCGTACAACGTCAGTGAGTGGGTCCCTCCTTGCTTGGAGATGTACGCCAAGGCAGTGGTGTTGTCCGAGTTCACTTCCACCACTTTGCCTCGAAGGAGAGACCTGAAGCTTTTCAAGGCCAGATGTACTGCCAGCAGCTCCTTGCAGTTGATATGCATGATCCTCTGACTCGAGTTCCACAGTCCTGAACATTCCCGACCGTCTAATGTCGCGCCCCAGCCCACGTCCGATGCGTCCGAGAAGAGAACGTGGTTGGGAGTCTGAACAGCCAGGGGAAGACCCTCTCTTAGGTTGATACTGTCCTTCCACCAAGTCAGACAAGACCATCTTTTCGGAAATGGGGATCGAGACCGCTTCTAGCGTCTTGTCCTTTTTCCAGTGAAAAGCTAGATGGTATTGAAGCAGACGGAGGTGTAGTCTTCCTAATGACACAAATTGTTCCAGGGATGATAGCGTCCCTACCAGACTCATCCACAGCCTGACTGAGCAGCGTTCCTTCTTCAGCATATTCTGGATGCATAACAGGGCTTGACTTATTCTGGGGGCCGACGGAAAAGCCCGAAAAGCTAGACTGTGAATCTCCATCCCTAAATACACAATAGTTTGGGATGGGACCAGTTGCGACTTTTCCATATTGACAAGGAGACCCAATTCCTTGGTCAGATCTAGAGTCCACTTTAGATCCTTCAGACAGCGACGACTGGAAGAGGCTCTGAGAAGCCAGTCGTCCAAATAAAGGGAGGCTCGGATGTCCGATAAATGGAGGAATTTGGCTACATTCCTCATCAGCCTCGTAAACACGAGAGGAGCTGTGCTTAGGCCAAAGCACAGGGCCCGAAACTGGTAGACCACCTTTTCGAAAACGAATCTCAGAAAAGGTTGGGAGTCTGGGTGGATGGGGACGTGGAAGTAGGCGTCCCTTAGGTCTAAAGAGACCATCCAGTCTTCCCTTCTGACCGCTGCTAAGACTGACTTTGTGGTCTCCATGGAGAACGTCGTCTTTGTGACAAAGACATTCAGAGCACTGACGTCTAGCACCGGCCTCCACCCTCCTGTCTTCTTTGAAACCAAGAAGAGGCGGTTGTAGAATCCCGGAGATTGAAGGTCCGAGACTTTGACCACCGCTCCCTTCTCTAGCAAAAGAGACACTTCCCGTTTCAAGGCTCGTCTCTTTTCTTCCTCTCTGTACCTGGGAGAGAGATCGATGGGAGACGTTGCTAGAGGGGGTTTCCGTACAAAAGGGATCTTGTACCCCTCTCTGAGCAACTTCACAGATTGTGCATCTGCGCCTCTCTTCTCCCAGGCCTGCCAGAAGTTCTTGAGTCTGGCTCCCACTGCTGTCTGAAGTTGCGGGCAGTCAGACTCTGCCCTTAAAGGACTTGGATCCTTTCTTCTTCCCTCGCTTCCCTTCGGCACGAGCACCTCCTCTGCTGGAGGCTCTGCCACGAAAGGGCGGAATAAAACGAGATGCTGGAGTGTGCATCCTTGGTCTAGCTGACAAGGTAGGCAAAGGGGGAGCTTTGCGAGCTGAGGACGCAACAAGATCGTGAGTGTCCTTCTGCACTAACGAAGCGGCTATTTCCTTTATCAGGACTTCTGGAAAAAGGCACTTGGAAAGAGGAGCAAAGAGAAGCTCAGATCTCTGGCACGGTGTAACTCCAGCAGAAAGGAATGAGCAGAGAGATTCTCGCTTTTTTAAGACTCCGGACACAAATGATGCAGCAAGCTCATTAGACCCATCACGGACGGCCTTGTCCATGCAGGACATAATGAGCAAGGAAGTCTCTTTATCTGTCGAAGAGATCTTCCTGCTTAGGGCTCCTAGGCACCAGTCTAAGAAGTTAAAAACTTCAAAGGCCCTAAAGATTCCTTTCAAAAGGTGGTCCAGGTCCGATGATGACCAACAAATCTTTGAGCGTCTCATGGCAAGGCGGCGGGGAGAGTCTACAAGACTTGAGAAGTCGCCCTGGGCAGAGGCAGGAACTCCCAAGCCGAGAACTTCTCCCGTGGCATACCAGACGCTCGATCTAGAAGAGAGTCTAGCAGGGGGAAAAGCAAATGCTGTCTTCCCTAAACTCTTCTTGGACTGTAACCAGTCTCCTATCACCCGCAAAGCTCTCTTGGACGAGCGTGCGAGGACGAGTCTAGTAAAGGCAGGTGCGGTAGAAGGCATGCCTAAAACAAACTCTGAAGGCGGAGAACGAGGAGCCACAGAAACAAACTGGTCAGGAAACAGCTCTTTGAAAATAGCCAAAACTTTTCTAAAGTCCAAAGAGGGTTGAGTAGACTTAGGCTCGTCCAATTCTGATTGTTGTTCATCTAGATGCGCAGCAACATCATCAGAAAGTTCCTCATCCGACAACTGATGAGGAAACGGCAACGGAGTGGGTAACGGCTGGTTCGCTGAGTCCGGTCGCACTGGTGCATGCGTGACTGAGCCGGACGCAACGTCATGGACCTGCTGCCCAGTCTGTGAGCTGGCAACAACCATGGTAGCGCGAGGACGCACAGCGTCTACCCGAGACTGTCTAGACTGACTGGGTTGCGCAGTGGAAACCACACTGGGTTGCGGAGGTTGACGCACCGCGTCAAAACAAGGCAACTCTGAAGGTTGTTGAACATCCAGAACGTTAAAGCCAACCTCCGTGCGTCGCTTAACGTCAACATGCGGCTGGCAGACCACACTGGAACGCATGGGTGGAGGAACTCTCTCAACTGGTGTGCGTGAGAAGGTTACCTCAGCGTCCACAGGACGCACAACCGATCGCTTGGAGGGTTGTAGGCTAGGTACTGCACTAGCTGGTACGGCAGCAACCTTCTCCGCATGAAAGTCCTGCATCAGAGACGTAAGCTTAGACTGCATGTCTTGCAGTAAAGACCACTTAGGGTCTACGGGAGCAGGTGCGGCGACAGACGGTGTTAGTGTCTGAAGCGGTACCGCTTTGCCTCTCTTAGGCGGTGAGCAGTCATCGGATGACGGCAACGAGTCCGAACTGACCCAGTGGCTACAACCGGGCCGTTGGACTTGTGCTGAAGGGACCGATTTACGTTTTAACGGTCGCGAGACCTTGGTCCAAAGTTTCTTGCGAGAAACACCTTCAGACGACGAGGTATAAATGGGCTCTCTCGTCTTAGGTAGGTAGGAGCAATCTTGGGGAGATACGCCCGATACCACGGAGGGAACGTCTGTTCGCTGATTAAAGCCTCTCGAACCCATGCGTCGTACGACATTGCTTCTCCCCTGGACTTGGGAGCTTGCAAGAGGTCCCGGACTAGGAGGACGACAGGCACGAACAGACGAACCCTCAAGCGCAACACTGTCCACAACACTATCACTTGGTACTTTAGCACTTCCCACTGCACTTTGGCACTTAAGCTCCTTAACATCCGCCATGAGCTGATTACGGTCACTAGCAAGGGACTCAACTCTCTCACCCAGAGCCTGGATGGCACGCATCATGTCAGCCATCGATGGTTCCTGAGTGCCAGGAGGGGGGTTAGGAGCAACCACTACAGGGGAAGGAATAGGTTGTGGGGCATGAGGAGAGGATATATCAATAGATCGAGAAGAACTTCTCCTAACTCTATCTCTCTCTAGCCTACGTGTGTACTTTTGAAATTCGATAAAATCAAATTCCGAAAGGCCAACGCACTCCTCACACCGATCTTCCAATTGACAGGTTTTACCCCGACAATTGGAACAAACAGTGTGAGGGTCGATAGAAGCCTTCGGCAGACGCCTAGAACAGTCCCTAGCATTGCATTTCCTAAATTTGGGAACTTGTGAAGGGTCAGCCATTTTGAATAGGTCAAGGGAAAATTCCAAAAAACGATCTAAGTCATCAACAAAGAATCCGATACAAAAAAAGAGTTCAAGGATTTATTTGAAGAAAAACCCTGCACAGCGAAAGCTCAAAACTAGAATATAGTACTTCACCAATTAGATGTGAAAAACTCCAGTTTAGCAACAGCGAGTAAAGTACGTCTTGTCGACACGTCGACAGAGAGAAAATTGAGTCTTTGTTTACATAAGAGCTGGGTATCTGGTCGACAGATGGCGCTGTTGGGCACACCCGCAACCTGTGTAGCGATCGCTGGCGAGTTTTTCCGTAGAGTTGTCTGTCGAGCAACAGAGTTGCAACTATATACTCACCGGCTAAGTTAAATATTTAAAATTAAAAAATACAGTTACATTACTGTGCTATATGGATATCACATAAATAAATGTACACCAAACAGGCTGTTTTTCAAAGAAATTCTTAATGATCTACAGTATTACTAAAACAATTGAATGTTCAAGATCCAGACCACATTGCATACTCTAAGGTCACAGAACCTGAACAACTACAGAAATGTAGTTCTAATGAGCCATTTGTTAGTACTGTACCTATAATTCCAAAAAGCTCAAGTTATGAATCTTAAGATTTGTTTTCCATCCAAGAAAATTCCCTGAATAAATGCCAGACTATGAAAAAAAAATCATCACAATCCTTAAGGTAACTTTCAAATCTAAGAGATTATACTTCATATCACTTTTTGAAATCAACTCAAATGGTAAAAGCTGTTCCTTCAAGTGTTTGTCATAAATGTAAAGCAACAAACTTTGAAAAATTCTTATTTTTCCAAACAAGGAATGTATTCAGTGAAGCTGGAACAGCTTTTGAAATCGTTAATGATGTATTTACTGACATGTGGTGAGCACACGTGAGTAGCCCCGACCACTCTCCTGTCACACTCTTCACTTTTGACCTTCAGCTCAGGACTGAAAGGGGTGGTTGAGGTCAGAAGTTTAACTTTTTAAAAAAATCAAGTTTGTAGGGCTAGGTAAAATATAATTTACTATTACAATTGTTATTTGTTCCTACTCATTTAAAAAGCTTTCATGTTTTAAGAATAGGCAGACGCACTTATTGGTGAGTAGGAAGCCCCTTAGAACCGAACTAGTGGATTCTTTTTCTTCCCAAGAACATGCCAGTCTCCCTGATCCCATATAGGAGCGATGGAGATTTCTCCGGAAACCTCGTATCAGCCCATCATAGGGACTGTCCAGTATTTGGTTATTTACCAGGTACTTGGTCAACACAGGAATCTCTCTTCCCAAAAGAGGAAACGCACTGTGGAAGGAATGAAATACCCGGCAGATGATGGCCAATGGGCTAGTATTCATTCTACCAACCTCCCGCCTCATCAAGGGAAAATGGAAGAGAACTACTACTTAAAAAATCTACTTTACAGAGTGGAACTCAGACATGTAGCTTTCCAGCATTACATTACATCCAATACAGCTGCTTCATCCAATGTGAGGGGAAGGAAAGAAGACGCAGAAGAGCTAGTCACTCTACCTATCGTCCAGACTTATATCATACGCATTACAGTACCAGATATAAGATACTTTCTGTCTAGTGTGGGAGCTGGGCTGGCTACATGACTACTTGAGCAGCCACCACAGGGTAAGAACAAAAGTTGAAGGACTTGTGAGTACTGTATACTTCCTTGAACAGAAAGAAGGCTGAGAAGGTTATTTGGCACTTCCAAACTCTATCACCTGTCCGACAGCAAGATGCTTCAGAAGGCTAAAGTAGGACCAATATCCCTGACTACATGAGCTCTTGTTTAAACTGGTTCCTTGAACCCTTCAAGGGTCAAAGGGTACGCCCTTTGATTGTCCCACAAAGCAAGAAAGAGACTGTTTCTTCGACACCTTCCTTGGTTCTACCAGAGCTAAAGATATCACTGACGCTCAAGCCTAAGATGTTGAGTCCTCTTCAGATTGTATTACAGAAGTCTCACACTGAACACCAAAGCATCTCCTCTCGATTACAACCAACTAATCATGAAGCGAGGGGATAGAAAAGGTCTCATACCTGGGTCTAGGTTTTAACAATGAATTTGGGCACAAAACAAGAGACCTCCTTTCAACCTTCAGAGTGAGTTAATGCAAGAGTGTTCATGCAACCCACCAACTCTTAGTCAATGCAATAGCTAGCAAAAAGACAACGTTGACAGTCAGATCTCTGTAGGATGACCTTCTCAAAGGGTCATGTAGGGCATGCATAACAGAGACTTTAAGAAAACGGATTACGTCCCAATCCGGGGGCCAGAAGTCCAGGGGTGAAAAAAACTCCTCAAAATTCTTAACAAGCACAGAAAACTTCCACGAGGAGAAGAGATATATGCTCTTCATATAGAAAACCAGGCTCAAGTCTGACTGGTAGCCTTCCTCAGCTGCACTTGCAGGCACTACTAGGCGAAGATCGACGAGTAAAACTAAGATATAAATTGGTGACGCTAAAAGATTGGGATACCTCTCAGTTCGTGGCCATCTGGGAGTAACAAGTTCATCTAATACATGGTGTGATCAATATTCAGTGCCAGCTGGTATATCAAACTGAAGAGGGGAAAGGCACGTTTCTAGATGATCCCATAGGTGCTAGAAAGCATCCTCTAACAGTATCAATGGATCTACAAAGGGTAACAGAAAACCAAGAACTTCCTGTTTAGCGATGTGGCAAACAAGTCGATTCCCAGTGAGCCTTAAAAGGCAAGAAGTATTTCTTCCATGCAAGAATGTAGGAACCACTCAACCCTATAGCCTGTCTCTGGCAACTTAGCATATCTGCTAGTACATTCCTCTTTCCCAGAATGTATTTGGCTGACAGGGTATGGCATGATTCACCACCCAGATGAGCTTGTTTCATCAACTTGCATAGAGATATGAAAATGGTAACTCATTGTTTGCGATGAAAGGTACTACGGTGGTGTTGTTGTTCACCAGCACTACCAATTGCTTCTTCATATGTTTTTTGTAATGGTTGTTATTTTTTTGTAATGGTTGTTGTATCTCCAAAACATTGGTAGAAATGCTATTTTCTACTGAGCCATATACCTGATGCGACCAGGTTACCCAAGTGATAGCTCCACCAAACCTTCAATGCATCTGCCAATAGCTGCATGTCTGGAGGCGGGGAGTTAAGACTAACTTCCCTAGTGATGTTTTCTTCGCCCTATCACCAGGAAAAATCTGGCCCATACCTCTTGTCCCACAGGAACATCAGAGAATGGGGGGAGGATCTCTGCAGGCTGACCAATAATTCTTCTAATACCACTGAAGGGATTTCTGGTGGAGATGCCAGTGGCTAACCTGAGGAACAAGCTTCTCCAACAAGGAAAACTGCCCAAGAAGACTTTGCCAACCTCAAGCTGGAAGTACTATCTTAAACTGAACGATGGCCCTACTTCTCAAGAGCTTTCTTATGCTGTCATTTGATGAAAAGACCCTTGCTACCGCCATTTCTAAGCGAATACCCAGATACTACAACCTCTGCTGGGGTGTGAGATTCGACTTCTCCCAATCCATCGTGATCTCCATATTATGACAAAAACCAAGATGGTGACCTCAATCCTGTAACACTTGCTTCGCTGAGGACATTAGGATCAGCCAATCATCAAGATAGACCAAAAAGCATATCCCATACAAGAGGGACCAAAGTCACCACCAGCATGAACACTCAAATGAACACCTAGAGAGCAGTACAAAGTCGGAAACACAGGATATCAAAATGGCAAACTGCTCTGTTGAGGAAAAAGTTAAGGTACTTTCGAGAGGACTGATTAATGGGAACTTGAAAGTACAGTACACATCCTTCAGATACACTGAAAGAATGAAGTCTCCTTATCTGATAGAACACAGCACAGTTTGTACCCTTTCCGTCCTAAACCTGATTGCTCAGGGGAAAGACTTTGATGACCGGTCTCCAGTCACCAGGTAATTTCTTCACCCGGAAGAGTAAACATCTTCCAGCACAATTTTATAACATCCTGCTTTTCCAACTTAAGTTGTAGCTTAGCTAGTAATAATTATAATAATAACAACATCCCTTTCACCACTGCAACAATACTAGGGCTTTTAGTTATGTTGGAGGACAGTTACAAATGCCATCGGTCTGTAAGATAAGGAAGGGCCAGCAGTCCAGAAAAGGTAGTAAGTACTCATCCAGAAGGACATTAACAAGGCTTGGGCCCCATGTCCCAGCCAGGTTGCCAAGCATCCCCCTCCTTGCAGCAGCAGGTGAGGGGGGGAATTCCAACATAAGCATCTCACTCTACCTCCCTTCTTGAACTGGTCAGGTTGGAGACCTTAGTGCAAGCTCAAGATCCTCCAAGATGAAGAAGTTGCAGATTGTCACAATCAGGGTCTAGAGAAGTTCGTGGCAACTTTTTTTAAACCAACTATACACGCCCTCGAAGAGCCAGAGCCATTGAAGGAGGGTGTGTGGTGGATCTGGGAGTCCTGTAAAGCAGTTTTCCATTTCTCCACTGCCATCTGCATGTGACTCTCCAGTCAGAGTGACATGGACCACTGGACTAAAGTGTTTCAAAGCACCAGTGCTACCTCTGGGCCAACTTGTTTCGAAAATCGGGACACGAAAGCACCCTTCCTCTTCAAACCCCAGTTGACTTAATGGTTCGCTGCCCAGTTTGTCAAAAAATTACTTCCTTTCCACCAGAACAAGAGCCTCTTGGTATTTCTCTAGAGTCAGGAGATGAAATCCCTGTCGTCTTCGCAAATAACACCATAGAGCTTGAACATTAGTCAAGCAACGAGACTCCTTGGAGGGTAGCCATAGCATTAGTCTCTATGGCCGCTGACTCAGAAATGAGAGGGACATGCCTTCTGATCCGAGTCTCTCCAACAGGCCCGTAACACCTACACTGCCTCAAAAGTGCAGATTTCTCAGATCCACAGAGCTGATTGTCAACTTCATCCAGGGCCAAACTATCAAGATCTGGCCATGGCAGCTCCAAAGATGGTCTCAACCCTGGAAAGTTACCAAGAACAGACCTATGCATTACCAAATGAGTCCAAGAAACTTCACGAAGGAACACTGACTCTGGGTTCTCTGCTTCCATTGGCACTAGGCCAAGTCCTTGCACTTTTGGTCAATAGAATCCACAGTGCCCTCATTCCTCAAAGCAATGAAGGTTTGGCAGGCTGCTTAGGAGACCTAAATGCATATTTTGAAGTACTGTACACTGTACGTCATCGTAGTGAAGGGATTAAAGTACTTGGAAGGTGAAGAATTTCAGAATTTTAAGAAAGGGGCAGCTGATGCTTTGAGACCAACAAATACACTGATACCAATGATATATTTCCATAAATTACTAATTCTAAAAGAAATAAATTTCTTTGGATTGTTAATGAAGTTACTTAATATCCAACATGTATTGATGCAAGATTGGATTTAATTATTTGCTCTTAAAATTACGTAGAACTAACAAATTGAACCATATTTCTTTATAATTGATAGCAACAGGCACAACTGCTGTACTTACTATGTTGAGAACCAACGCTGGCTTGCATGTTACAATTTATAAGGGCAGCTTCAAATAACCAAGGTCCAAACAAATGCAAAATACTGTTGCACTTTGCTCTTCCACTTGCTAACAGCCGAGTGGAGTCCTCTGAAAATGGAAAAAAAAAAATTATGACTCCCTGAAGCTTAGAATATTGTGCAGCACACAGAAGAACCCACTTTTATAATAAGCCGTGTTTATGTGCCCAATTCACAGCAGACAATATTTTACCAGTAAATAACATACATGGTTAAATTCAAAAGGTTAATGTAAGTATTTCTCACCCAGATAACTACAAAATAAAAACAAAGGCAGGCATAAAAAATAAAGACATTAGCAACAAAACAAGTAATGAGCTACATATATAAAAAAATAATGTTAACCCTAAACTGAATGAATTGTTGGTACATAGAGTAGTTGAAAAAAACCTAAGGTACTGTACTTCAAATACACTAATGCCTTTCCACTTGACTTCCATGGTGAACCCGGTGTGAAATTCCTGAAAGTATCATTTAAGAACGAAAAAAGCAAAGAAAAAACTAACCTCCACGTCCCTCTGAGGATAAAGACAATGATGACGATGACGAGAGATGATGTCCTTTTTGGTTGAGATTTTCCAATGATATATTAGGCACACCTATAAATGCACAATATAAATTCATTTGTGAAGCCATTTAAAATTCTAAACAACCTAATACATATCCCATCATACACAAACTAATGGAAAACCCAACAAAAAACATGCAATTTGAAAAAGCATTTAGTGAAAAATAATCCCAATGCAAGAAAATATATAAAATTTTTTTATTAAAAATCAAAACTTGCAGCAGTTACAAAAACAAAAGGTATCAAATATAAGCCCCATTTTGCATGGCAAGACATCACCTTTGTACAGACTTTAATTACTGTACTACAGTGCTTAAACCAATATAGTAGTGTTTTACATGAAATTTCCTTAACCTATGAAGGAAATTAAAAAAAGTAACTAATATTCTCCTCTCAAGTTTTATAGCATACTTTGGTAAACTGAAGACATATATCGTATAAATTACATTCATTAATGTATTATATCAACTATAACAATCTCAAATTTCATATACAAGTTTAATATAGACAAGAAACTAGTATATGTTTCAAATGATAAGATAAAGTACCAGTCAACTTTGCATACTACTTACAATCCTGCATCCTTGAAAAATCATTCAAGTACAGTAACTCTCAATCTACCAACATAACAAAAGCATTCCAAAGTAAAAGCTCATTATCATAAATTTAATTTAAATTTCATATTTTAATTTCTGATGATAAGGAATTCCAAATCATGCCCCTCATGCAAAGTTATAAGATGAATCAGTACCACCCCTTTACCAGTTTAACATATTACATTTGAGCCAAACTACTAACCTATGTTTAGTTGAATAAATAAAATTGTATTACATCATAAACTAAATAAATAAAAACTAGAAATAAATATATTTTTGATTGCTTGAGGAGTTTCAAAATAATATCCTGAAAAGACTTACTTCAGCAACACTGCTTACCTAGAAACGCATCCACAAGTCCTGATACTCCTTTCATAGCCGAGAGAAATATGGAAGGGAGCATCTGCAGGCATGGATGCTGACTTGGTTCAATTACTAATTCAGAGGATATGGCATATTTAAGGAATGCTGGAGTTTTGCTTATCACTGTGTGTCGGCTTAAATCCACTGGGTTACCTACAGACCAGTGAAATATTTATTGGTATTAATTAATGACTAACAATTCACTACAAGAACAATATTAAACTTAAGTATTTATTCTTCATGCTAAAGCACAATATACTAATACTGACAGAATGCTTAAATAACCAGCAAAACTTTAGGGCAAGTCTCTTCCCATTCAGATCTCTTGTTTAACTCCTACTCTACATATTTTACAACAACAGAGATTGTCATGTTATTTCCACTGATGTCAACGTGAGTCACACTCACCTATAATATGAAGAATGCGATACCATACTTGTGCAATACAATCACGGCTCATAGTAGAAGGAATGATATTCAGATCATCTTCAGCTGCTCAAGAAAAAAAGAAATACATATGCACATTTTAAATATATATTAAAGCAACAAACTACTAGCTCCACGTAAATCTTGTAACACAATTTTTCATCTGCCAAAGGCAGCTGTACCCAAAGAATTTAGATTACAGTACATGCCAAGCACTAATACACTAAGTGAAGAGGATTTGAAGAGTAGACATGGAAGAAGCCACATGCTATCATACTTTATGCTGAAAAATGATTTTGTCAGTTAAAACCAACAATAGTAGGCAAAGGTTTTAAGTTATGTTCACAATATCTAGATAGATGACACCGGCTCACAAAAAATCAATCACTTAATTTCAAAAAGTATAAGTGGCAGAGGGAATATTAAGAATACTGTTAATATTTTATAATTAATTTTGTCTGTATTCCAAAATACAATTCTAAAGTTATTTAATAAACACATCAAATTGTAATCATGTCTTATATACAGGTAACTAATAAAATAAAATTTATTAAGAATAAAAGATATGACATTTGTATTCTGTGATTAAAGAACCTATGATTCAAGAGTTCTAATGCTTGAGGGTACACTTGGGCATACTATTCTATCTTATTAATCTTTCTATTTTTTTTAAACTTTTACAGTTTACACATGAAAGATCTATACATTGTTAAAATTTGCTGAAAATCCAATGTATCAATGTTTTGACACAATCTTTAAAATTGTGAAAAATGCAAATCCTGATGAAGAATCCAGATCCAGTAATGGATCATCTCCAAAAGTTAATGAAGTCTCCCACAACCTAAGGTCTATCTTCAGTGAAAATTTCATCGAAATCCGTCAAGTAGCTTTGACGTAATCGTGTCCACAAACACACAATTAAATAAATAAATAAATAAACCAACTCGAAAATACAACCTCCTTGGCAGAGGTAATAATAATGGTCTTAACAACTTGAAAACAAATTCAAAGCAGCTAATTTTCTTTCAATCTTTGAATATAAAAATTCTATTAGTAATTATTTTTATTTTGCCTCTCATTAGCCTGACTCCGTGATTTTGTAATAATATCATTAAATAATAATAATAATAATAATAATAATAATAATAATAATAATAACTACAATAATCAAATTGTGAGAAAAAGCAGTCACTTGATTCCAGTCACCTTAAAATGATGTTTTCAGAAAGAAATAGTGAGTCATTATAAAGACATAATGACAATCTGTGAAAGAGAAGAGTTACCTATAAAACTTGTGCATAAACTTTACCAATATCTGTTACAGAAACAGAATAGTGCCTTAAACTTTTTATTTCTAGTGCTACTAAATACCAGAAGGGTTTCAATTTAGAAGAATCATGTTATGAATAGCTTTTAGTTATCAACAATAATTATAATCATGCCTTCACATGGTAGCAAAAGTCTAGAAAAGAAGAATTAACTTACAAAATTTAATTTCTGGAAATGATGGTCCATACATAAAGCTAATGAGTTTCCCAGTCAAAGCGAAGTTAATTCTGTTCCACTGGTCAATCAAACCTGCACGATGACGCCACCGCTGACAACTCTCTCTGAAAAAATTAAGTAACTTGTGCTATGAAATTCTCATGAAATTGCTTAACATTACGTTCAAACCATTTATGAATGACCTAGAGGTAATGAACTTTAGGTTACAGTTAAACTATTTCTATAATCAACTACCCTTTCACAAAGAATTATTTGCCTTGTAACAAGCACAAAGAATCATGAAGATTGTCTATTCATCACTACGAAAAAAAAAAAAAATTTGGATGTACAATAAGTGACAAAACATAAGCTATAAGGCATATTTCAGAATGATTCCAAATATACACTAGTATACCCATGAGCATCCATAATAAAAATCCTACTTATTTGTCAGTGATATGATGGTTGTAGGCCACATGCAGAAAGTACACATAATTTACACCATTTACTTTTTTCATCCTTTTGCTTATACCAAGTAAAAATACAAAGCTCAATGTATACAAATTTCAAGTAGAAGCAAGTTGACCAAAAACAAAAATGCCTTCCTCTATATAGAAAGAACTTTATCCCCTAGCCATACAGTATTCAACATTATCGATGAGGACCCAATGGCCAGGCCAAACACCACTCCCTAGAAATGGACTGAAAGAATACCTCCTTATCCACATTCTACAAGATCTAATTCTTCTAACACCTCAGGACAACTCCAGAAGGACACAACAGTTGCCTTCACTGCTGGAAAGGCAGACTGCCTTCAAGGAAGTTACCCAACAAGGAGGTAGAAGGAAGTGAGAACGGTATTTTCCCACCAACTGTTTTGATAACGGGGGCTTGGCTCCCCAAATTCTGTAGAAAAGGCTTTGATATCTGCAGTCAAGGCTCCTAAAGGTTTTCTGGCTAGGGAGGTCAATGGTTTAAATTTCATTTTAGTTATTTCTCTATTTTATCCTTAGTTAGCTGCTCTTCTTATTGGGCAAAGCACTTATAGTATTCTAATTTTCCAACCACAATGAAGCTTCATATGCTGAATCCCCTACAGCCACTACCTTAGCGGTCACCAAAGCGACCCGAGGAAGTAGCAGAGCCTATTGGAACTGTGTCACAATCACTAGCCATTCATTCCTGTTTCTAGCACGCTCTTTCACCTCTCTCTCATCTATCCTCCTATCACCTACTGCTTTCTTCACTCCATCCATCCATCCAAACCTTGGCCTTCCTATTGTACTTCTCCTATACACTCTTGCATTCATCACCTTCAGTAGACAGCTCTTTTCCATTCTCTTTACATGGACAAACCACCTCAACACATTCTCCGCGGGGGAGAAACAAACCGGTGCCGTGGTAGCCCTCTCCTCCGCTGCACCCTGTCCCAAGATGGCGACTGCTGGTTCTACTGCGCAGGCCTCCGCGCGGGTCCTTCAGGGAGGTAGAACCGGGATTGCGTCTTCAGGCACTGGAGAAGTCTAGACGCACTCTGGTTCTTGGGGGCTTCAGCATGGTTGGCCACGACCTTGCTAACGTGCGCCAATCCCAGCTTCACATCCCTTGCCAAAAGGAGGGCTAGCGAGGGCCTCTGCTGCACAGGCGCATCCACCAATCTGTTGAGGCTCGAGAGCCAGACCTCGTCAGTAGAGGGCTCAGGTTCATCCAGCCTAAGGTGCCACCGGATGAGGCCTATCACCCTCCTGTATGCGGAACCCTCCGCGGGTGAACCTTCTTCTCTGTCTTCTACCTTCTCCGATGGGGGCCTCAGTTCTCGTGACGAAGGACCTCCGACGGGGGGAGCCACACGGGGAGGAGGCATCCTCCTGGAGTGGTCCAGTTCCTTCGCTTCAGGTAGTAGGACGGGCATCGCCGCTGGAACGGAGGACTCCGTCCTGGTTCTATCTCTTCTTCCGACGGACCATGGGTCTGCGGGTTTGCCCGTCGAGGAAAGGTGTTTCTCCCGTTCTGGACGACTCATCGAAGATCTTGAGGCCGGAACGCGGCTGCCAGACCAAAGGGGCGACTCTCCCGGCTGGGCGGGTGGAGTCGGAACCTTTGCGGACTTATGCCTGTCCCTTGGTGCCTGATGAGACAAGTCCCTCCGTCGGTCATACCTTCTTTCGTCAGCAAAGCCTACCGGTGAGCGGGGCCTGGGACGCCATCCCGAGGTGCCCGCGACTGCTGCAACACCCAGGAGTTGGCTACGGGGAATGGAGACTCGTACCCATTCCTCTTCTGGCGAAAGACTTCTCCTGAACTTCCTCCTGGGGGTCCTGGAACGTCTCCTCCCGTGGCGAGAGTGTGAATGGGAGCGCGATCGAGATCTTCTCCTGCGGGACCTATCTCGTCGTCTCCTATGGTCCCTCAGGGCTCCGTCTTCCGACGAGTAAGAGTATGCCTCGACCGAGGAGCCCGAAGACCTGTAGGACCTCGTTGGAGGGGCTGAGTCTTGCCGCGTTGCTGGTGGTTCTGCATGGGGTTTGGCCGGTGAAGAAGGCTCCATGAAGTCCACCGGGAACGTAGCTGAAGGCGTTGGAGAGGAGCGGGGGAGCTCCTCGCTGGGGAACCAGGTCTCAAAGTCCTCTTCTGTCCTCAGGGGCATTCTGAAGGGTGTCTTCAGAGGCACACCTGAAAAACCTGCCCACGAGACAAGAGAAGAGACTGTTACCGTTTTTCCCCACATCGGATCATCCGAAGAGACGGGACCTGCTTTCACCAGGGCTCCGTCCTCCGGATACACACCTACCCCCTCCCCTCAGGCCCCCACTTGCCTGGACCGAAGACATAATCCCACTGTCCGGTAAATCAGACTCCTGGGGAAGGGCCACAGGCCGCTTTCCCGCAACAGACTTACCTCGACCCCTACTCTGGGTAGGGGAAGACGGCAGAGAGACTCTGTCCGACGGGACGCCAGGCAAAGCGAGGGGCGAAGAGACGCTGGACTTCCTAGGGGAGGCCTTCTTCTTCTTAGTGCCGTACCGCACCCACTGCACTTCATTCCAGGACTCGCACTCCGGACACGTGGCTGTAGGGGAACACACACTGCCCCTACACGACGAACACAAGGACTGCGGGTCAACTTCAGGTTTAGAGAGGAAAGCGCCACACGATTTTCCGGCAAAGACGGGGATGCTCCATAACGGACTAGTAATACACCACGAGACACAGGAACACAGAGGGAAAGGATAGGGAAACACACAAAGGGACCACGTGGGGACCGCGTGAGACAAAAAGGGATCAGGGACACAAAGGGTCGCACTGGGTTAAGAGAGAGCGTCGGGGTGTTACGCCAACGCGACCAGAAACTTACTGGAGAGCGAGACCTGAGCAAGCATGCTCTCTGACCCGGGTCGTCTCTGGGCGCGTATCACTCCGCCAGAGATGCCCCGCATAGAAAACGGGAGTAGGGTAAACTACACAAAATTCTGGTCGGATGGGAGGAGATCCCAGATACTCCTAAGAAAGTAGTTCGAGGTAAGTACTTCGTGTTGGAACAAACTCCTATTATTCAAACATTACTTGGCTAATAAAAAATAAATAAAATGGTCTTGATGGAAAAGATATACGACTATAAAATCTATCATTGTAAATGTTAACAGCTCTAATATAGCACAAAACACAAAATATAGTATTGCATATTTTTTGTAGGTGTCCCCATAAAAGAGTAATAACTATAAAATGCAGGTACAGTACAGTAATACCTTGAGATACGATCTTAATGCGTTCCGGGACCCGAGCTCGTATGTCAATTTGCTCGTATCTCGGATACATTTTTCCCACATAAAATAACTTAAAAATATTAATCCATTCCTACACTCTGAAAAAACACCTAAAAACAGTATAATACAGTGGAAAAGCAAGTTTTTAATTGTCAATGGAGTTCTTACTTTCGAGACAGACGATAGCAGCTAACGGCGGTGTGTGCAGAGGAGAAGGGAGAGAGAAAGGGGAGGAGAGAGAGTTGACGGCAACACATTCAGTTCGCTACACTTTTGTAACACTACGTAACATAACTTAAACTTTAAATTTAATTTGAATAAAATTAGCTTACTGCACACACAATTAAATTAATGTTAATCTTACGTTACACTAAACTTAATTCTAATTTTGTTTTCATTTTCATTTTTTTACTTTTCTTCTCCGACTCGCTTTCACCTTCACTTTTTGCCGGCCTTTTTAAAAGGAACCTATCGAGGGCTGTTTGCTTTTGTCTCCCCTTCAAAATGTTACGAAAATGACGTACACAAGTGTCGTCACAAAGGATAAACGCACGACCACACGCCAACTTGTCAGAGCGCCTCTTTTCCATAAAATCAGAAAACTCCTGCCACTTCGCTAATATGTCTCTGATTTCCTTCTTTATAGCATCCTTCTGCTTGAGGATGGTACATATTGTTGATGTACTCCTCTCATATTGGCGAGCCAGCTCGGTCACTCGTGCACCACTCTCAGGTTTTTCGATTATTTCATGCTTTACCTCAATTGTCATCATAAGCTTTTTCTTTTCACTACCCTTGTTTGCACTCCCTTGCTTTGGACCCATTGCTTATTCGCTTAATTGGTGATTAACGCAAAAAACACGTAAAAAATGCAAACACTACGGCCGATGCTCGGAGATAACTATACACAATGGAGATCCGACGGGAAAGAGTGAGCAATGCTGTCCTCATGAGCAGCCTCTTGCACATTCGGCCACCAAGCGGCCGCATAGGGAACCGTCTCGTATCCTCGTATCCTCGTATCTCAAATTTGTCTCGTATCTCGGGGCAAAAATTTGATAGAAACTTTCCTCGTATCTCAAATTTCTCGTATGTTGGGACACTCTTATGCCGAGGTATTACTGTATACTGAAGGGAATACTTAAGGTTCTTAGATAGGTCCTCTTGTGGTATTTTGTTGTCTTCTTAAAGTCAACAGCAGTTGTCAGCCACATTTCTATGGACAACTTAACCTTTGGGCCATAGCACTTAAGCCATATCATTAAAAAACTTAAGAAGAATTTGTGTTAGTATTCAAAATAATCCTATAACATAAATCATCAATTTGGAATTTTACAAGATCTCTTACCTCAAAGCATTCCAGAGAGGTGGTGGAGGAAAACAGCGAGCACATGCCAAAAGCCACGTTTCAAACAAGACACTCAACACTCGCTCACATAACTGTTCGCCAGCATCCTCTGCAACACCCCAAAGACAAAGCATAAACTTTTATGTTTCATTCAGTGATTTTCTATCAATGTAATGAAGTCTACAGTACAGTATTTCCTACATAAGAGAAGGACAAAGGTAACTACTTGAATCTAAGTTTTGTCAGCAATAAATAGGTCATAAGTGGAAATAGTTAACTTCATCACCTGATAAAATCAATAACTATACTCCGTACTTCTTGTGTATCAGCAATATAAAATAAACGTTTCAAAACCTTTTCCTATCGAAAGTTATTCAAACACACAGACACCTTAGTATATTCAAGTCCATGTCTTGTTTTAATAAGGAATGACTAATGAAGTAGGCATTTCATTACATAGTTTCTTAATGCAAGATGAGAATACAAGTACCGCTCAAGTCAAAGATTCTTTCTCCCCACATTCAAATCTTTGGCAATAACACTAACAAAACCAATGATGAATAATATAATTTTACTAATATGTAGAATAGTGTAGTTGAGTAATTTAATCTAATTTAATTTACTTTGAGCTAAGAGAAGAAATGTTCTGTTTCATGGCAGCTACCCCACAAAATTGGGGAAGTGCCTTAGTAGATGGATGAATTAATACTTACAGAATTATAATATTCAATGTTGCCCTGTGTATCACATTTGAACAACTTAATCACTACACTTTATAAAAAAAAAAAAGTATAAAATCTGATATCTACTCGATAACAACAAAATTGTTCCTCTGCCAAGATACAGCACAAAAACACCCATTAGAGTTAATTAAATTTTCAAGCTTTACTTTTCAGAACACAGCTGTTATACTGTATAGGTAAAAATCTAATTCTATCTTTATATAGTACTGTACATTATAAACACATCATAAGATACAAAACTGATAAGCAAACAATGTATAACAAACAACACAGACCTGGGGATAAATAATACCCAACATACCACCTAAAGCTAAAAAATTTAACATTACTCCTTATTGAATTGCACTGTAGTTTTATAAAGCAAAATAATTAGAAGAAATTGAAAACATCAGAATGGACACTGGTGCTAAAGATGAAGACATTCAGTAATTTCAGTTCAAGAATATGAGCAAAAGCTATATTTTAGATATATTCTGCAAATATTTCTAGAGCTTACAGTTGGTTTCACTCTCTAAGCATTTACTCAATTCCATTTTCTTATGTGATACAAAAGGGGAGAAATCAACAAAGAAAAAATAGGATAAGGTTTCTCAGGATGCAAAGGTATTGAAACCTTACAACAAAATTGTCCTAAAAAGATCTAACTTATGAAACAAATCTTATCAAATGATACCCAGTGAGTCTTAGTAGAGAAATTCACTTCAACTTTTAGAACACTGATAGGCATCCCAGTATGAAACATGAAAAATACAGGTACAGTAATGTACTACTTTATGCAAACGGTCCATAAAAAATGCAATGGGCTACAATACTGTAACTTTCTGTAATTAACCTCCCAGACATTAAAGGCTACCATATTGAAAATCTATAGTTAACCTCCCAGGCAAATCAAGCTATAACATTCTATAATTAACCTTGCAGACAATGATGGCTACCATACTGTACCTTTCGATAATTAATACTTTATTACACCTTTCTGTATTGAATACCCAAGCCTTTAAAGGCTACCATACTATCTTTCTCTAGCTATCCTCTTTGACAATTGAAGATCCCATAATAAACTGAACTTCCTGAAAAACGAAGGCTACGACATTGTAAATTTCTGTAGTCAGTCTCTCATTACCAGTATACCTTTCTAAAATTAAACCTGCTGGACAGTAAAGACTTCCAAACTAAAACTTTCTGAAACCAACCTCCCATACAATAAAAGGTGCCATAAGGTGTCTATAATCAACTAACCACACAATAATGGTTACCACTCTAACTTTCTATAATTACCTTTCCAGAATATAATGGCAATAAAACTGTAACTTTTTCAAGTTCATCTCTCATACAATTAAAACTGGTAATAGCAATACATACAAGATAACCTGTTCAAAAAAGAATAAATTTTCATAATATTCTAATCAGATTTATAGAATTTCTTCAAGTTAATCACATAAAACTAGATCGCTATTCCATTACAATAGCTGTATATTCATACACATGCTGAAATAAATTTATGGGTGTACAGTACTGTATTTTATATTCTTTTTGTAATTTGATACAGTTTTATGCCATTCTAACTACAAAATTTCTTACTAAATAAGATATAGCTAATTTTAAAATTAACTTGCATTTTCCCTGCTATACAAACCTGACTCCTTTAAAATAGGAAACATGTCTTGATCGGAGCTAGATCGCCCATTCAATTTGTTAACAAGGTAGTTGATGACACTTGGTAAGTGAAGGTGAGGAGTTCCCCCACCCCTCAATTGTAGGAAGCTCTTCACTTGAGACTTTTGGCTCAAGATTGAGTGGGGTGATTGAGGTGGGAAGTTCAATTTTGAGGGACTTTGGTTTGTTTTACTAGGATAAAAACAAATTACTTGTAAAACTCATTTGTTTTTAAGTGTATTCAAAATTTTCGTCCTTTAAAATAAGTTGACTCACTGATTGGTGGGTTGGAAGACCCACAAGAACCAAACTGACTGGATTTTTTTTTCATTTGAGGAAGTGTCAATCTACCTGATCCCATATAGGCGTTAAGGAGTGGAATCCAGCAATCTCCTATCTGCCTATCATAGAGATGAATAGACAGACAGGGCCTGGCCTGCCCAAGAAGATTGGTACAATGTTAAAAGAAGGATCTCTTTCCCAAAAGGGGATAGCAGTCCAGAATAATATACCTGGTAAAAGATGATCAATGGATTGGCATATTTTCGACCATCCTCCCCCTCGTCTAGGGAGGATGTAGGCAGATACTTCTCGATACTCTAAAGAATGGGGCTCAGAAGCATAGCTTACCAGCATTATCAGATCCAGTGAGTAAGACTTCAAACACTTCATCCCCAAGAGAGGGGGAGAAAGAATGAAGGAGAAGAGCGAGTCAATTTACCTTCATCCCAGACTTACATCTATTCCTTCCACAGACAAGATGCTTCCTGTCCTGCATAAGAACTGGGATTCCTATGCAACTACTTGAACACTCATCATAAAGCCTAGTACTATACAAAGGTGTCGAAGGATTCGTGGTATACTTCCTTTGATTTAAGGCCTTGAAGGTGGTCTGGAGTCTACACAACCAAGCCTTCAATACCTGGTTAATTGCAAGATTCCTCATGAAGGCAAGGGTAAGGCCTATACACCTAACTTTGTAAGCTCAGGTTCTAACTGGTACCTCAACCATCTCAGCAGTCTAAGAGTATTCTTCATGGACCATCTCACCATCAGAAAGACATTGTGTTCCTGACACCTCTTTCTTGGTCCTGCCAGTGCTACGGAATAGGCACTGACCCTCAGATCTGAGGTGTTAGGTCTTCTTCACATAGCACTGCATAGCCCTCACAGCACACAAAACTATAGCCTCAACATCGCTAAACAACGCTTCTTGTGGAAAGGAGATGGAGAAGGACTCAAATCTGAGGTCATGCCATGACAGGTTCTGAGTTTGGTCACAAAACCTGGTACAAAACTAAGGGAGACCTCCTTTTACCCCTCAACCTGGGAGACTAAGTCAGAGATTATGTAACTACCCTATTCTCTTCACTGAAGCTAAGGCAAAAGACACCCTTGAGAGTCAGAACCCAGACTGACAGCCTTCTCAAAGGCTCAAGCAGGTAAGTGTAAAAGCCTTGAGAAAAAGGGTCACGTCCTACTACAGGGCCTTGATGTTCCTGGGTGGGCATGATTGCTCGAAGCTTCTCACAAACACAGACTACTCCCAAGGAAGAGAGGTCTATAGCCTTAAGACAAAATAACATGCTCAAGACTGAGCAGTAGTCTTTCACGGCAGCAACTGAGAAGGGCTTCTTTCGGAGGAGGAATAAATGGAAATCCGCGATCTGAGCTAGAGATGTTCCGACCATATAAGTATTTCTTCTATGACTTTAATCGGGGAGTAAGGCCTACTTTCCCCGATGGACAGCAGCGAAGACCATCACAGACACCGAGACATTTCCTGCAGTGCCTTGCAAAAAGGCTTCTGCTCGGAGATGCTGTAAGACTTCAGCAGTGAAATAACAGTATCTTTTCACAGATTGGTGGTACAGTACCTCTGGAAGTATGGTTGACAGGGAAGTATGGCTGACAGAGAAGAGATAGCCATTAGGGTAGTTCTCTAGGGACTCTGACAAGTGCTAACAGATCAGGATACCATTGGCATGAGGCCATCTGGAGCAACAAGTCATCCCAAGTCCTAGCGTGATCAACACTAGGCTGATTAGCAGATGGATCACTGAACAGCAGAAAGGAGTACACCCCCAGGTGATTGCATGGGTGTTGGAAGGTGACTTTGAACATGGCCAATGGGTCTGGAAATGAGGAACAAAAACAATTCGATGGGGTGAGGGGAACACTGGGGTAATCCTACATGCCACCAAAACCTAAAAAGCTTGCAGACTTAGCTCCAAGAGCTCCTTCCTCCTGACACATACTTCCCTTGAACCAAGCCAGGGGCATGTGCACAGGAGCAGTAGTAGCAGATGCACTCAATACGATAATGAAAGAGATGAAAGACCTTGGCATCTTATTGGATGTTGCCAAGGCAGACCTTAGAGAAGACTCAGCACTCTTCCCTCTCTCAAGTAATATGTCTACCACTGCAAAGGAGGCCCCGACCTACACTTAGTACACAGGATGATTGTGAACAATCAAGCGCTCTAAAAGAAGTCCAGATATTGTAAATCTAAAGCTGGTGTAGTAAAAATCAGGCTGCAATGTCCACTCTTTCCTTTGTAAGTACAAATTTCTTGTTTCACATCCATAATTACAAGTAACAGCCAGTATTCACTTCCTGCAAGAAATAGATGAAAAAATTTAGTAAGAGCACAACAGTAAGTCCATACTCGGTGAAACCAAAAACAAAAGTGAAAAGCTTCTGGCAGGTGGGGAGGCAGGGCTCCTTGCCTGGCTCACGACCTACTGTTGTCTACCTCATCAACGAATTCAACAGCTGATCCAGTTCTGCTGAAAACATGTTCCCTATTTTAAGGGACAAAAGGTTTGTTCAGTATATGCATACCAACAAACACTATCAGCGTAGGACTTAAACGATAACCCACAACCAACATATAAAGTAATGTAAGCACTCACAAAACTTAATTCTTAACTGAGAACATTACTGAGAATTACTTTCACAAAAAAAGTCCTATTATATATGCCAAAGGCCATATTCAAAATCCAGGGCCAAAGACCATATTCAAAATCCAGTGTTAGTCACAACACCATACATTGACAAATAAAACCCTATTCCATTCAATTAAATTGTAAAGAAAACAGACAACCATGACTCACCTTTGACAACTGCATCCAAGTTTAGCATGAGAAAATTTAATATAAAGTATTAGAAAAAAATTACCAATCAATACGTCCCATATGCAATACTGTAATAATCTTTTATAGGTTAGAATATTTTACAACTTAGAGCTACATTTCTGGTTACTAACAAACACTAAAAATACCATCCAAAACCTTTTAGAAGTTTCTTATATGGGAACATCATAATAGAAATTTAGGTATTCTTTATACCTGGCTAAGCTCAAAAAGAATATAATTCTTTGATCAATAAAGATTATGCTATGAAGGAGTATCTTGAAATTAATGCATTGAACAGCCACCAAAAAATACTTTTTCTCTAACCAGTCACAGGAAAAATTCAAAGCTCTAAGACCAAGTATAGATATAAAACTAAGCTAGAACTGTATAGAAGTAAGTCCAAGGGAATGTCCCATGACAGGAAGTACTTCACTGATCACAGTTGGTTACCAGGTTAATAATTTCTGGAACCAGGTGAGAAATCATTAAGAAGAGGAAAGTTAAGAACAACTTTATAGTAAATAGTATATGAGAAAGTTTTTAAATCTATGTCAAATGATGGGAAAACATACTATACAGTACAGTATTATGAAATGGCATTATTTTCTGTCAGTCATTTGAAGACAGTTTCAACAGACATTTTCCTAGTTAGAAACTGGTAAAATTTCAAAATCAAAATTTTTAAAGAAAGGCTGCACAACAATATAACGTACAGTAGATCCTAGAATATTCTTATAAGCTTAGCATAGATAAGATTATTTAGCCATTTTAATGGTGACTTACCAACACTGAAAAATAACCATATCAGTAACCATAATCCATATCAACATCAAGCCAAGAGATTTCTGTTTGTCAGTCACATGCTAAAACCAGAAACATGAACAATTTACATAATTGAAGGTTTATGACAGAGGCCTCCTACACAATATGCAAGAAACTTAATTTCACAGCTGCTGTTCATCATGCAGCTGTATGATCTTGTTTCCTAAATAAATTCTTGTGATCTATGTGTTTAAATAAGGTAGAAGTTAATGGGAAAATTGCTTTTCTATAATATGTTCAAACAAATGTATTACTGTAATATATAGTAGCCTCTACCAGGAACTGGATGCAGCCTCTGCTGTTGAGTACTGTATTGTAATATACAGTACTCTCCACCCTGTACTGCATGCAGCCTCTGCTTGTGAATGTAATACAAAAAAAAAAAAAAAAAAAAATTCCTACATTTGGCAGGAAGAACTAAAAACAATATTTTCTTAAGGCACTTTGGAAGTTTTAACAATAATGACTGCTATATAAAGTTATAAAACTATTCAAAATTTGAACAAGTAAAATATAGAGCATTATAGCATTCCTAAACCTCTCAGAATGATTTTATACTGAGCATCACTAAAACTTAGTAAGTTGATTGGTTGGTTAAGATTTGTTCTACTCAGAGCAGAAAAGGAGACTCTTAAGGATTAGATTACACAGTAGTAAAGCAATTGCCTAAGCAGGTTTACCATATGTTGAGAATTTAGATCATTTTAAATAAGGACAAAATCACCTCCCTTGCTCTAGATCAAACTTCCTTTATTTAATACACACAGGTCACCGCATTAACACCTAAGTATTATCATTTAACCAAAAAAATAGCGATCAATGTAAGCCGTGTATATACAAAGGAGCCATAGCAAATGTATTTGGATTGTACCAACTTAGTTTATAATATCCAAACCATTTAAAGAAATGCATTGTATAATAGTAAACTTGGAGTCTAGACATGATGGACCATACTCTGCTTTGAGCACTGTACTGCCTAACTGTGGCACAAACGGGATATTAAAATGATAAAATTTGTAAGTTACCGAGATATCAATAAAACAATCATGCCCTAAGGGAAACTAAAAAAAATAATGATTACTTAAACAACTATTCTGACCATAATGACTTGAAAATTTGCTGAGAAAAAATCATTTTATTGTATTCATGCCAGTAAACTAGTAGCTTAAGACTCATATAAAATATAATAGAACAGTCATAAGTACATTCTGATGCACCAGTTTAGTTTTTTTACAAGTAAATATATGGTTGGGAAGAAAAATTAATTATTGTATTCATTTCAAGAAAAAGGACAAGCCAAATTTGTTTCCCAAAACACATAAAAAAGATGTAAAAAAAATAGACCAATAATGTACTTAAAATCTCCATATAAAATTTAGAATCCCTCATATCAAAATTTACTAACCCAAGAGTCTAAAGTTTATGTCAGGTCATAAAAATAATAAATTTATAAAGTAATTATCTATTTTTCCTAGCTACACAAATTTGAGTCCTCCAAGTAGGGAATATTGTTTTCAGTGCTACCTGGACAACTGTTGAAATTATTTAAAGATCTTCTTCTTTGTCTGCATCTTTTCCCACTTCTATGTGGGGTCGATGTATCTGGCCAGCGTTCCCCATTTACCCCTGTCCCACACGCCACCACCGGCCAATTCCCTTGATCGAAGGTCACCCCCGACAAAATCCATCCACCCTCGCCCTGGTCTCCCTCTCCCTCCCGCTCCCCACATCTCCACTTCCATCACTCTCCTCCAAATATACTGTTCATCTCCTCCCACGACATGACCACACCACCCCAGCCTACCCTCCCGTGTTGAAATTATTTAATAAGGTAGGTAAATGAAAGATGGTGAACGAAGACGCAGAGCCCTGCCCCCACCTCTCAAAAGCTCTTCACTTATGACCTTTCAGCTCAGGACTGAGAAGGGTGATTGAGGTGGGAAGTTTAAGGACTCAATTTTGTATACAGGTAGCTAGGAAAAATACAAATTATTTTAAAAATTTATTTGTTCTGACCTGTATACAAACTTATCATCCTGTAAGTAGGGAGACTCACCAATTCGTGGGTCAGAAGTCCCCCTAGAACTGAACTGGTTGGTTCTTTATCTTCCCAGGAAATGTCACTTTAAATGGTCCCATAAGGGAGCAAAGGAGATGACTCCAGTAACCTCCTATCTGTCTATCATAGGGATGAACTGACTGATAGAGACTGGCCTGTCCAAGAAGATTGGTACAAGGTTAAAGGAGGGATCTCTTCCCCCCAAAGGGGATAGCAGTCCGCAATATTATACCCGACGTATGATGATCAACGGTTTGGTATATATTTCACCATCCTCACCCTTGTCTAGGGAGGATGAGAGAGAATGGAAAGAAGTGTAGTTTACCAGCATCAATTCAGAACTGGAGAGTATCACTTCAACCACTTTGTCCCCAAGGAGGGCAGAAGAATGAAGAAGACCATGTCATTCTGCCTTCATTCCAGACTTACATCTATACATTACCATAGAAAAGAGACTTACCATCCAACATAGGAGCTGGGCTTGCTATACAACTACTTGAGCAGCCACCGCAAGACCAAGTGTGAAGACACCAAAATTCAAAGCAATGGTAGGGCCTAACGCCTGACTTTGTAAGTTGGGTCTTAGCTAGTACCCCATCTCTCAGCAGTTGAGGCATATGCCTTATGGATCATCTCAACTAGTCCAAAAGAGGCAGTGTTACCCGACACCTCTTTCTTGGTTCTGCTTTGTAAGGAAGAGTCGCTGACACTAAGGTCTGAGGTGTCGAGGCTTCTTTAGTTAGCAATGCAAAGCCCTTTCAGCAAACAAAAGAACCTCCTCTCCATGCCTCCCAACACTCCACATAGAAAGGGGACGGGGAAGGGCTCATACATAGGATCGTGTCAATAAAGGTTTCGAGCTTCAGCCACGTGACCAGGCACCAAAGAAGGGAGCTCATTCCATGTCTCAGCATGGGTAAGTAAGTCAGAGAGACACTGTAACTCACCTGAACTTTTGGTCAATGCTGAGGCAGCAAAGACACCCCTGGAAGTTAGAGCCTTGACTGACAGCCTTCTCAAAAACTCGAGCAGGTACGAGCGAGACCCTGAGCAGGGGACACGTCCCCCTTGGGGATCTGAGGTCCCATAATCAGCACTGTTCAAAGACTGTTTATAGACAACTCTTATAAGGAGATGAGGTCTATTCCTGTTTGTCAAAAGACCATGTTCATCATGGCTAAATGGTAGCCTTTACAACACTGACTGAATGAGGCACAGCTTCTTTTGACGAAGGAAGACGAGGAAATCTGTAATATACTCTAGAGACAATATGATCGGTGAAGAATAGCTTCTACGACATCAATCGCAAAGGGTGGTCCACTTTCCCAAGGAGACTGAGGGCCATAGGAAGTCCTCTTGGCAGCTCAACACAGCAGAACAGGATACCCTTCAGCATGAAGTCATCTGGGAGCCAACAGGGTCATCCAGAGTCCAAGAGTACTTCCGATATGTTAGATTAGCAGACGGAACATGGTTGAGCATAGAAAGGGAATAACTAATCACGTGGTCCATGGGTGTTGGAAGACAACTTCAAAGATGGCCCATGGGTCTGAACAGGGGGAGAAAACATGAGGAGCATCCTGTTTAGCTGTGTCGAAAAGGTGGATCTCCAGAGAACCCAACAAACCAGAAGCATCTCTGTTATGCAGGGATGTAGGGACCATTTACAACCATAACCTAGTAACTGAGTGTGTCTGTTAGTCCATTCCTCTTGCTTGGAATAAATACTCCTGAGAACTCTCCGGAGGTACAATGCAGTCCCGATGTGCATTCACTTCATCAGCTCACAGTGGACACAAAAACGTGCCCCTTTGCTAGACGTAAGTCACTACTCAACGTTCTTGGAATGACTGTAGCACTAAAAAGACTGCCAACCACCCAGGATGTCGATGAGTAGATTAGATGCTTCTTCAATCTATACCCTTGAAATGACCAGGTTGTTCGTGCGCCCCACCCCACTTTTCATGCATCCGAGCACAGTTTCATGTCCAAAGGCAAAGAGTCTAGTAGAACTCCCCTGTGAGGGTTTCCTTATTCAGCCAACAGGTACGATGAAACAAAGTCTTCTATCCCACTTGCACCAGAAGGGGTGGGAATTCCCTGGAGGGTGACCAGTGATTCTTCACACAGCACTGAAGAGATCTCTGGTGGTGGTGACCGCTTGAGGAACAAGCTTTCCCAGTGATTAAAGGTTACCAAGAAGACTCTACAAGTGCCAAGCTGGTAATTCTGTTTTGGACACAATGAACATGCTACCCTGTACCTGCTGATGCGACTGCATGACTGACAGACTTTCGCTGCATTCCCAAGTACTCTAACCTCAGCTTGAGCAAGAGATTTGACTTTTCCTCGATTATCACAATCCCAAATCGTGGCAAAAGAAAAAAAGTCAAAATAGACCCTGTAGTAACTACCCCTCCAAAGAGGCTAGAATCAGCCATCTGTTGAGATACATACGGAGACATATCTCTTGCAAGTAGGCCCAAGCTACTACAAAAGTGAACATCTGAATGAACACCAATGAAGCAGTGCACAGTCCAGAGCATAAGGTCTTGAACTGGTACATAGTATTGTAGAGGGAGAGGGGGAGGAACTTTTGAAAAGACTGATGCACGGATACTTAAAAGTACATGTCATCCATATCCACTATAAGCATGAAGTCTTCCTCTCTAAAGGAACTCAGAACAGACTGCACTGTTTCAATCCTGAACTTTGCTTGAGGCACAAAAACTCATTCTGTGGCAAGAGGCTCAAGCCCCCAGTTGGAAGAGTCGACTCTAGAAGCCCAGAGACAAGTCTCAAACAACTTCAAACACGTTCTTCTCTTACTTCTGTCTGCAAATCCATGGTTCTCGGCAATCTTGAAAGAATGGAAGGGGGCTGAAGAGTGTAGTAAGAATTGAAGGACTCTCACTACCCAAGGCTTAGCGTCAAGTCCCAAAGGCATGACAAGCAACACCCTACTCTCGACAGTAAGAAAGTGGGGGGGTGCATAGGCAACAGCATATCCCTCTTCTTCCCTTCTTCAATTGCCCCAATGCCTAGAAGGAACAGGTTAGATGGCTCAAAAGGGCTGTGCATATACAGGCTCCTGGGAACTTGTGGGCAGTCTTGATCAGGATTCAGGAAAGGCTCAGAGGCCTTCCTTGACAAACCCCTCACTGACAAGTTCCGAAGAGATAGAGATACCTCTGAGCTTACATTTTTTGAGATGGGGAAACCAAGCCATCCCTCCTTAAAAACCCAGTTGACCCACTGGTTGCTTGCTGGTGTCAGGAAGGTCACTGCCTTCCCATCAGACAGCACAAGACTCTTGTACTTCTCCAGAGACCCCACGGTTGATAACTCCATTGGCTTGGCAAAGTACATCACTGGCTGCACCTGACCATAGGTAAAGTCAGGAGACCACTTGGAAGGCAGCCATGATTCACACACAATGGGCTACAACTCAAGAGGTCAAAAAGGCCGTAACCTTTCCTTTGAGCCTCGCCACCAGATCAACCTGAATAGGTACTGACACAACAAGCTTTCAAAGAACCTTTCTACCTCAATAGTGGAGGGGACAAGATCTTGTTTGACTGACTAGCAGCTAGAGAATTATATCTACAGCTCTGATCAACTTAATTCATGGCTAAACTAGCCACGAATGTGCGCATAGACATCCACCAAGAAACATGCTTGGGATTTTCTGCCTCTGTCGGCACTGTTCCAACGAGCAGTGACTTAGGGGTAGACAAATCCCAAGTACTCTCTACCTCAACCAGGGAAGAAGGTATGGCAGGTTGCTCTGGCAATTCAGTTCCCATCAACATAAACCAGTAATGTAATCAGAGACTGAGGAAGATCCAAGAAGCCAACAACAGCGGGGGAAGAATCACTGGCACTGATCACGCCAGACTGAAGCAGTGCTCGTACTTCTTCCCTCTGCGGAGATATGGCCACAGTTCCTGCGATGATAGCCTCAAGAGGTGCTATCCTCTGAACTACCTCTACCAAACTATCATGGGTTGAAAGAGGAGCAGGAGTCCTATGTCCAGGCAGGACGGGAGATGAAGAGTGCCAAAGCTCCTCCATCAACCAGGGGGGAATGTGTGTATGGGGCCGTACACTATTTCCCACCTGGCAACCAGGATAGCCCGGGGAGCCCGATCTATGACCCTGTGACTGGCCCCAGTTCCGTCAATTGGCCCCAGGGGCTGAAACATGGAGTAAGACACCAGTCGCACCTGGCTACTGGGGAGGGACCAGAGCCACAGTGGGGCCATGACATGCAGTCACGCTCTAGCCCCATGCACTGGGCCCAGGTTGGCCAAAACACGGAGCCGTACATACCTGTCCTGCCTAGCTACCAAGGTAGAAGCACCTGAGCCACGGTCCCGGGAGGAGAGGTACGGAGCCGTGACACAGGGTAACGGCCCTGACCCCATGCACTAGGCCCCAGGGTCAGGAGCCACTCAGATGCCAACAATTCCCATAACAGAGGTGGTATCATAAGGAGCCCTTTCTTTATGACTACAGCGGACTAGACTTCTTCAACTTCTTCCTCTACTTCTTAGAAGAAGTGTGTACAGAGTCATAAGTCGAAGAGGACAGTAAGGAAGAGGAGTTAGAGAAAGAAGAACGTGCAAATTTCTTCCTCTTTCCAACCCTCACCTAAGGCTCTGCAAGCAGAGATGTTGAGGTCTGAGTGACCAACGGCACCCCTGTGGGGAACCACAATACTGAGAAAGACTGTCATGGGTAAGGGGTAAAGCCACTTACAAGGGAGCTGGTGTTAGGGGTCCCAGACTCCTATGCACAAGGGTCAGGGTGAAGGCACAGGGGAAGGGGGGAAGCAAGGGGTGACCAGGTCAAGGGAGATGCATGGGGAACCCGCCAACAATGGGGCAACCCGCCCTTTCTGCCCCACCGCCAACTTATGCCGAGGAAGGAGGAACCACTATAGACATCACAGGAGTCACCGACATCAGGGACACACTGACCACGCCCTTCACCACTGGCATCTTGTGACCAAGGGATACCCTGGCACTGGGGAGCCTACAGTACCTGAAAAACCTAAGGAGGGCATGTTAAACTCCTTGTCAGTGGTATGCACAAAGAAAGTCCTCCAACATCCGATAAGGTGGGGCAAACACTTGGAGAACAGTACGTGCAACCAGAATCTGAAAAGTCTGCTGATGTAGCTCCTAGGTCCTGACACAAATTTCCCGTGGACCAAGCCAAGAGCATGAGCGCAAGAGCAGCTGTAACAGATGCACTCCATGAACGAAAGGAAGAAGCTATGGTCTCTTTCTAACCATCAAAGCATATGCCTGTCACTGCATGGGAGCCCACAACCTACATTCGGTACACGGGGATGATTGCTAACAATCATACCCTTAGCAAGAAGTAGAGGGTGAGTGTGAATCTACAGCCAGTTTAACAAAAACAGGATGTAAAATCCACCCTTTCTCACATGTAGAAATCTCTTCCTTCACATCCATAGCAATTTAATGGACAGCATTTCAGTTCTTGAGAGAAAAGGAAAATAATAACTTCGAAGGAGAGCACAACAGTACATCTGTACTCATTGCAGCCGAAAATATAGGAACCTTTTGACAGGTGGGAGGCAAGACTCCTTGCCCTCACTTACCACCTGTCATTTGACTACCTTGTTAAATGATTTCAACTGTCGTCCAGATGGCACTGAAAACATATTCCTTATCTTAAAGGACCAAAGGTTTGAATACGAGTCAGGAAAAAGTTGAATTTACAAGGGCTTACTTATCTACATAAACTGCAGATAAACACACATTAATTGATTTTATTACAAAATATACTTGTATAATAAAGCATGATGAAAAACCAACACATTACTCAGACAAAAAGGACAAAAATTACCAAATTCTTATGAAAAATTTACCAACTTTAGTTATTTGCAAAATAAATACAATCTGAAAATTAATATGATATACTTAAATTTGATAGGCAATCCAAGTTTACCAGCACTAATTTACTATACATTTCACTGTATTAGGGAATAATCTGTAATACAATTAGGTCATATAAAATATTTATACATTTTCAAAAAAGAACCGAGTGCATGTTCTAGATTACAGTACATATTTCCTTATACAATATATATGCAAATATAGTGCTAATTAACCAAAGCAGGTACAATCCAAATACCCCTTGTCAAGCATCAAAAGCGACACACAACTCAAATACATAAATACCAGCTACATCTCCAGTTAAGTTTAGACTTAGAGAGGAGGTGGATGCGCCCTCACTTTCATCTGAAACTAAAGTGAAACACATCCAAATTAAGCATGAAAAAAAAAGAATATTCAAGCATCAAAAACAAGGCTGGTAAGAAGGGAAGAAATAAAAATGTTATCACACAAATAAGCTAAAAAGTCTTGTGTACTGGCTACAAACATGAAACTTCCTATGGCATTCTGCCTTTCATAGTAGTATACAGTATGTAACATTACCAATGAAACCAAAATCTCAAAATTTTAATACTTATATTTTCCTGGATCTACAAACCTGATTATTTATTTAGAATCATCATTTAGTGACACATGGTCATCTCATCAAAGTTTGGTAACAAGGTAATTAACTATCAACAGATAGGCAAATGAGTCACTAGAATGCCAACCCCACCCCTCCCCCCTTTTTCTCCAATCAAAGGGATAAGTGCAAGGTAGTATAATTCTATATCTATCCCTAGGGATATACAAGTAATCATATTTATTCAAAAGATTTAGTCCTTTACAAAAAAAATACTTCATATCACAAAACTGACTGTCACTGTTCCAAACACCAAGAAGCGTGAATTTATAAAACTGCCACATCCTGTATTGTCTGGGCTTCAAGCTAACTGAAGAGAAAGACAAACACCCTCAGAGAAATGAATAATGCCTAGTCATGTGCACAAACAATGGAATGGTGATTCCTCTAACCTTCTCCAAGGCCTGAAATTCAATGAAAGAGACTGATAGAACCCTGTGCCATGTTCTAGTTAAGGTTCAGGGGATCCTGTCAAAAACAGGGAACAAGTTACAAGACCAAAATCATGAAGAGGTGCTAAGTTATGAGGCTCACATGCATCTACCAGACCAAGATGAACAAGGGTTGGACTATCCCCATCTAGGAAGGATGTAAAGGAAGGGAAGTGACCAGACATCTATTGCCTCTCTTCTACAACTTAGTATATCCATGAACCTTAGGCAAGTTTTTATCTTGTCTGAATGAGAAGAGGAAGCTACACTACTAATTTATAAGGCTAAAGAAAATTAGTCATAGGGTCTACAGGTGTCCTTTCTAAGAGGAAGGAGGACACCTGTTAGTCAGACTCCTATCCTTGAAACCCATACCCAAAGTTCCCTCTGAACCAAGACAAGTGCAACTGTGAATTCAAATTCTAAGAAAAGTGTCCCAATTCTTCCCTTTCCAAAGGACTTTTGGTCAACAGAGGTGGTACCAAGCCTGTCTTGACCAACATGTAAGAGAGGATGTAATAGCAACACAGTAACCTGACAGAAACATAAAAGAAGGTACATCAAACACAATTTCATAATTATTCCTTGTCTGTTTCATAAAGAAGGCAAAATGGATGGCACTATATCAAGGACGAGGCGAGTGAATCCCAGTCAAGCCCCATAAAGCAGAATTGAGCTGTTTGTGATGAATGTGAAAGATTGGTAATAATCCTATTGTATTTATAGTAAGCTAATTACATAAATTATAATTACGTTGTTGTTATAAATGAAAAAAACTTGAGTAAAAGAAATTTGCAACAGTATTCAGCTGTTGTACATATCTAATTGAAACCATATCTCCATTATCCTTCCACAGAATACACTTCCAACAGTATACTTTCTTAAGAGTGACACATCTCTTACTGAAGAAGATATATATATGATGGCATCAAATTTGTGGATTGCCAGTTCTTCTTACATAAAGTTTGATTTTGAATATGAATGCAAGTCATGCATTACCAACTGTACCAAAATTTAAAATTGACTACAGAAACACTGCCGAACTTTGGAAAAAGTGGCAACAAGAATGAGACTGTTAAACTGCAGCACTGGAAAGAAACAAAAAGAGTCCTGATATGCAAATGGTTACAGGGTAAGGCGTAAAATGAATCCAAAGTCTGTCCAATTCTTCAGAAATCCAAATAATGAGAAGGAAGGAGAAAGACAGCAACCCTTAATGATCCTCCTTAGTGGTTCCTATAAAGTACCCACTCCTGGTGTTAAAAAGAATATACATGACTCCCTTATCATCATGGATAATTTTTCTCTAGCACTCAATTTCAAAGTATTCCAATAGGACAAGGTTAGTATCATGTATGAATAATCAATTTATGTCTCACTAAAAGCCTTATAAAGAAAGCCGGCTCCTGATACAAAAGAAATACAAAATTAATAAATCTGTTACTTTTGCATACCTGGCATACCAAAAACACATTTCAAAACCAAAGTAAAATTAATATTGTTATACTTTAATGATAAACTTCACACCTGAGCTGAGCTCTATGACCACCAGAATAGCAGGTACATCTTGACTTGATGACAGCTAATAGTCAACTACCTTGTTACCAAGCTTCACTGACATACAAGATGTCTCCAAAGGATTCCTCTAAATAAACATGAGGGTTTGTATTCCACTAAGAACCAATAATAGAAAAAAGCTTGAATAATATGTATGTCAAGAGGTCAAATGATATACAGTGTAATCCAAGATCTAACCCAAAAAGTTGTAATGGCGCTGATACCATTGATCAAAAGACAGTTTTGTTACCCTAGTACACAGTTTGTCAGTTGGAAGAGTTTTTTCACTACAAGAATGATAAGAATTATTCTGATAAAATCAAAGGAAATAAACTGTAAAGACTACATAACACATGGGTTGATACCAATACTTTGTACATCAAACTTTGGGAATTGGTGAGAATATCTGGAGGGGAAGTCATGGAATATACAGAAAAACTAGAAGTTTTGGGTTAGGGTTACAGCAACAGAGAAAATATTATCATAGTGCATATAGTAAAATGTAAAAGTATATAAAACTAAATTTTGATGATAAAATTATAACTGACACTTAACTTTAGGTCACTGTTAATATCTCTGAAGTACTGTATGTATTTTTCAATCTTACCACAAAGAAGGAAATTTTTTCTCCATACCCTATAAGCTCGCCTCCTATAACCATAAAGCCCCTAAATTCTGCACAACTTCATGAGAGAAAAATGCCCTCAGTGGTTCATCATCTCACCTTACTTTTGGAACCCACATTTTTAAATTCAACATAGACCTCTCGGTAAACAAACAAAACATCATGTGGGGAGGAGGGAGGGACACCATGCGACTTAATGGTATAAGATAAAAGATTTTATTTAAAAATTCTGTTTATTTCATGAATCTTACCTGTACAGGGTAACACCATCTTAGAAGAGGGAACCAAAATTAAATCCTTTATCTTTCAAAATTCAACCTGACTTTCAAACATTCCTGTATCTTACTGCATTTATTTTGCTCTCCAAGCGAATGAATAGTCCAATAATAAATGTTTCCTATTCAAAACATCCCCTTACACAAAAAAGGATATCCATAACAACTATCCATCAAATAACCAGACTAAAGAAATTTCATTTGAAAATTATTCCATAAAATTAATGTATTTGTTGTGGATTTAAGCAATACACCTTGAGACCTGATACAATATTCAAATTTTCTCGTACTAGATTGCTAATCTTTATTTTCCTGGCAAAACTGGACAATGTGGGCTTTATCATAGATAATGGTGGACATTGTTATCCGAGCCAGGCCTAAGGTATATGCAAAGTTTACAGCTTTTTTACCCCTGTCATACCTCTTTATCATTTCCAATTTACCTTGCTTTGTTATGACATGCCTCTTAGATTCACAGGCTTTAACTCTTTTGGGAGACATAGCTAAATTTGCAAAGCTTGCAAAGATAAAAAAAGACTTAAACACGAATGTACAACGCCAGAAAAAATTTGTAAACAACTACAGCACATAGGCAGTGGTAGGCCTCCTAGACAAAACAAGCGTGAAAATATTTTTTTTTATCAGTTTATTAGTTTACCCTTTTATTTTTTCTTTAAGAGACATAAAATAACCATTAAGCATATCATACTATTAACAATCATTCATGAAATAATTGTTCGACTTAACAAAGTTACAAAGCAATCAGCACTTTGGTCGGGAAAAGTTACAAGCTAGAACCTGTACTGTATGCTTTCGAGAAGGATCAAAGCAAAGTTGTAAGATGTAGCAATTTCCTTCATAATACAAGGAAATTGTAAATAATTTCTGTTTGTGCTTATACTAATCATATTTTTTTATGACTATATATTTACTAATTTCCTCAATAGAAATTTTTAAATATTTCTTTTTTGTCATTTTTCATCGTAATTATTCGATGTGCAAAGACATAAGATCATGTAAAACAGAGTAACATGGAGTTTATAATTGTATCTAATATTTAAGAATGACCGAAGTTGCTGAACCGACGTAAAGAGGGGTACTACTGTAATAATAAAACTTTAAAAGTATCTACCAACTCATCTGAGCAAGGTTAAAAAAAGTTCTATTGAAACAATACCTCCATGAGACCACTTCCCCTTCACTGTGTACTGTATAAGAAGGGGAAAGTATAGGTCAAAGCTCAGCTAATAGGTTTCATATAATAGATAAACAATTAGGTAAGACACTTAACGTACCTGAATCATCCTAGCACCAAAATAATCATTAAAAAACAAATAAAGTTATATTCTTGCACTTGGAAATGTTTCAAACTATAAGAGAAACACCTAAAAGGGCGACTGCCGTTCTGAAGTGATGGAAAGAGTGTGAGATCCAAGAGGTACGGTGAAGTCCAGAACCACTGAGCACAGGTTTTCTACCATTTAGTTGCGTGTAATGTTCCTGTGGTATGTGGTTTCAGGAAGGGAGGTTATAGGAGATGGAAAGCTAAATCAATTTTTTTATGATAAAATCCAAATTTCAATTCATGCTTCAGAGATATTAGTAATGTGACTTATAGGTAAGCTTCATCAATATAATTAGATCATCATCCTAGGATGATTGAAGAGTTGTAAAAGTCTATCCTATATTTGATGAAATTTGATACCAAGTTTTCAACAGCATGTTTTCATTCTTTGCTGATTCAGTATTATGAAAGTATGCGGTATTAAAAAAGCATTATGAAGACTCCCATCATATCATGGAAGCAATTATAAACATGAGATATTTATAGAAATCCTGCTTTTTAATTACCTTGTCTCTTTCTAGGGTGAAAGAACTACTCTGAACCAAAAATAAAATATACTATACACAGAATTATCATCCCAAACAGTTGAATCAATTAAACCACTAAAATATGATACATTATTTTAAGAGGATAGACTCATGATGTGATAGCCTACAGCTCTATTCTGACTCAAGCCCAAACAAATCGAAATTAAAGAAAAGTAAGGAAGAAGGATGATGCTTAATCATGAAAGAAGAAACAGTCCTGGATGTTTAAGATAGAAAGGTTATAAATTATAGGAAAAATTGTTGGAACAAAAAATTTGTCAAGCAAATTAATGCATAGAAGCATCTTACAAAGATGATTTCAAATTAAATTACTCCATGATTATGCCAAATATTCTTAACTTTCTGAGAAGAAAAAAGGTATAACCACCAATTTTAATCAAGTATGCAAATAAAATTATCCATTAAAACAGTGCTGCAATTTGAGATGAGCAATAAAGTCAAATATAATTCAATTTAACTACAAACCCAGCATTCATATACAAATCACACTTATGGTCTTCATATCAAGAAACACAGCAGTCTTATGTTAAACAGACAGAGAAGTGGTAATCCTTTTTGCATGTATCACTTAGAACCGCATGTATCTATCTGTCATCTGCCTCACTTTTTTACACAGTGTTAATGGCAAAGAACGTTTTCTTAATCTGTTTTGCTCTGAATCTAAGAGCATATGATCTGTTTTTTACCCATCTTTCTACTTCTATAATCCTAAGTTTCAATTTCATCATCATTTTACTCTTTTGTATTAATTTAACAGCTTATTCAGTTAATCATCTACCTCAGCAATTAGTTCCTGCACTAAAGCATATGCTATTGTCGCAATTTCAAGTTTAAAAAGCTACTTGCTTGTAACTTCATAATTTCTTGTTGCAACAGTTCTCGTATACTTTTTAAAACATTTCCATTTTTGTTAATAGGTCATATAGGCTAAATGTAACTTATATCATCAGCATACTGGTAAATACAAATTTTATATAATTTTTATTTTTCCTAACAATACAAACCTGATCATTTAATAGAGTTACTTCTGATTTTGTTTCTTACAGCCAGACAAAAAAAAAGAATCAATAGATTGCGTCATGCTATGCTCCTGGGCAGCCAGTGCGCACGATGGGCTATGCTTGTATCAAGCGTCTAGTCACAACACTCATCTGGTTAAAGGCTTGAGGAGTGGCTGAGGCAGGATCTTTGGTAAATGAATCAGGTTTGTATAGCTAGGAAAAATACAAATTGTATAAAATTTGTAGTTTATTCCTGTGTGGATACAAATTTCCGAGTCATTTAATGGGGAGTCTTTTTTTAGGTGAGAGGAGGTCTCTGTGGTGTAGTAAGTTTGCCCTTTACCCTAAAATATAATTACTCTAATAATAGCAAGAGACCAAAGTTAATTATTTGTGAACAGTGCAGCCAGCTCATACGAGGCAGAGCCTTTTGTTCCAATCCAAACAGCTTTACCAGGGTGAAGTGAAATGAACATCAAGTGACTTGTAACACTATAGTCAATTTTTTTTAGTGAGGCAGATTTGCACCGACTCGCAAGGGTGCCCTTTTAACTCGGAAAAGTTTCCTGCACGCTGATTAGTTGGACAAGATAATTCTAACCAATCAGATAGCAGGAAACTTTTCCAAGCTAAAAGGGCCCCGCTCCGACTCAGTGCAAATGCGTCTCATTAAAAAAATTGAGTATAATATATGCAGTATATCATTATGTATCAGTCAACAAACACAATACTTTCTCACCAGCACTGGGGAGATTTTAAGTGAGGAATTCAAATTCAACCAAGATCGCTATTTTCCTTTATGCTCACAAACAGACAGTAACTGACGCCTGTGATAGAAGTACTTACTTGTCCCATGAGAGCTTAGATTACACTATTTGCTGGGCAGCAATGATGGGTGCTATAGAAAATATGTCTAAGGACCTGTGTCTGCAATCTTTAAGGTGGTTTGTAAAAGTGCTTTGTCTCTACCAGACTCCTACTTTTAGAACTTGAGCTACCAAGTGGTTTTTGCAGAATACCAGGGTTCCAGCAAGCCCACTTACATCATGTGATCGAGAGGGAGGGGGCTTGGTGACGCTTCCCCTGAGGAATTACAGACTCTCATAATGATTTCTCTCAACTAAAAAGAGATGGTATTTCTAGACACCTTCTTTTTGGAAGAGCCAGTGCTTACAAACATATTAGAGATTCTGGGTCTGACATACTGCGTCCTTTTTAGGTATCTATGTACTGCTCTTACAGGACATAGTAACATGTCATCTGGGTCATAAGGGGCAAGATCATGAAAGGGTCAAGATCTGTTATTATCACCAACTGGATTTGGGCTTTTGACCACAAACTCAGGAGCAAAAAACAAAGATAATTCTCTCCACCCTATGGAATGTGACACAAGGTGAGATATACCATGCAGTTCAATCACTCTCTTGGCCGAAGCTAAGGCAAGAAGGTTTCTGTATAAGACTTTATGCATAGGTTCATCCAAGCTTTCCTTAAAACCTGTAGGACCTTAGTCACATCACAGGAGGGGGATTTTAGTTCTTGGGGAGGACAAGACTGCTTGAAACTCCTTATCAATGCTGAGAGTTCCCAGGAATCTGAGAGGTCCAGCAGACCTTTCAGTTAGAAAACTTGGCTCAAGGCAGAGCAGTAGCCTTTCACCAAAGTGACAGAAAGGGCCTTCATGTTCCTTAGGAATGCTAAGGAGTCTGCAATCAGGGGAATATTGGCTTTGAGTAGAGCAATATTCCCGGTACAACACCAATAACAGAAGATTTTCCACCTTGGGGCCACTAGTGTTACTTGGATGTTCTTATTCTGTCCAGTATCTGACGAATTAGAAAGAACGCTGGGAAGGCGTAGAAGTCTAGACCGTCCCACGGGAGTTGAAATGCGTGTTCCATCGCTGTAGCTTGGTCTGGCACTGAAGAAGAATACACCGGGAGTTTGTGATTCAGGTGGGTGGTGAATATGTCCAGAGATGGGGAACCCAACAAAGTCACAAGTCTTCACCATTAGAGCAAGCAAAGACCATTCTAAACCAACTGTTGTCCCTCGACGGCTCAGCTCATCTGCAATGACGTTCTTCCGGAGATGAACCTAGCCGAGAGAGAGATTGCCTGGCACTGTGTTCATTTGAGGATCTCTATTGCTGGACTGCATAGCAGGAGAGAGGCTACATTTCCTTGTTTGAAGATGTAGGTCACTGCTATGGAGTTGTAGCTCATCAATACCACGGAGTGACCTGTCAGTGTCTCTGCAAAGTGAAGTAACTATAGTTGAGCGGCTTTCATTTCCAGGAAGTTTATGTGGAAGCTCTTATCTCCTTCTGACCCTGGCGAGATGCATCTGTGAACAACATGAACTAGTGAGGAGGACCCTGAAGGGGCGTTCCTGCTAACAGGTTCCCCTCCCTCAGCCACCACAGGAGGTCCAAAATCCCCTCTTAAGGTACTATTAAGAGGGTTGCAGGATGGTTTGTAGCTCAAGACCACTGCACTGACCGTATATGCAATCTCGCCAGGGGGGAAGTTTCTCTAACAAGGAGAGATGACCTAATAACTTCTCCCAAATATGGACAGGCACAAGGTCCCCTTCAAATTGAGTTGCTACCAAAGTCCTGAGCGTTGCCACTCTGTCTGCCACAGGGAAGGCCTTGGCTTGCACTGAGTCTATGTCCATACCCAGATACCAAATGGATTGGTTGGGGATGAGGCTGGACTTCTGGAGGTAGAGCTGAATTACCTAAATCCCTGCACAGATCCAGCAACATGCCTCTGTGCTTCAGCAGGAGAGCTCAGGATTCCAGAGAAGCCAGTCGTCTAAGTATCTCAACAGCCTGATACCCATAGCATGAGCCCATGCTGAGACAAGGACAAACACTCTGGTGAAGACTTGAGGGGCTGTAGACAGGCCAAAGCAAAGCAGTTTGTCTCGAAAAGGAAACCTTAGGTACTGTAATTCCTTGAGACCGGATGGATGGGGACCTGAAAATAAGCATCTTTCAGGTTTATGGTCAGAAGATAATCGTTCTTCCTGATAACCTGGAGAATGGAGGGTGGAGTCTCCAGCTTAAACCTTGTCTGCAGAATGGAGAGGTTCAAGAGAGAGAAGTCTATGATGGGTCTCCAACCTTCCATCAGCTTCTCTGCTAGGAATAGATAGCTGAAGAAGCCCATAGAGTCGTCAAAGACTTCCTCTACCGCATCCTTGCTTAGCAGCTAGGCAAATTCCTCTGCAAGGAGTAGATGTTTTGATGATCCTTTCATATAGTACGGTAGGATCCGATTCCTGGTCAGAGAAGGTGGATAGTCTGTAAAGGAGATCCTATGCCATAAATGGAGGACTTCTACCATCCATGGGTTGGCCCCCAAGTCCTGCCATCTTTGCCAGTTGCTTTGCAGGTATCCCCCACTACTGGTAAGCTGGAGGACAAGCCACCCTAGAGTGACCTTCTGCCCCACGTCCTCTTCAGTTGGAAGGGTGACATCTCTGACGAAATTTAGGTCTAGGTTTCTGCCTCCCAGATTGTTGTGCATCCATGAGAGGGAGGAGACATCTCTGTTAAGGGGGTTGCCTAAAGGACTAGTTCTTAGTCTGATTTTGAGGAGTGGGCAACCTCAGTGCTGCTGCTCTGTTGACTATTGAGCTCTAGCCCAGCTTATCACTTTTCGATTGCTTTGATCACTTCTGAGGACGGAAAGAGAGAAGGAGAGTTGATGAGGTTAGAGTTCCTTAGGACTGTGGCATCTTTAAGGACAGCTATCTACAGCATTTTTCTTAGACAAAATCATCCCTCTTCAGAACACAGTTTCCCCATAGGAAAACATTCTGATAGAGGAGAAACTCTACGTCCTTGGCACCAGATCTGAAGAGTTCCTTGATCTGATCTCGTATGGCCTTTTTTTCTGAGGTTCCTTGAAACAGCGAATAGATTGAGTGCCCCAGACCAGAGGTCTATCCACGAACAGGTCTGAATGGCTGCCATGGCAGCTACCTCCATATTTGCAAGTTTAGGACCTGAGATCGTGGCTGGTAAATTCTGCAGTCTTTCAACCGAAACTGAAGGTACCAAATTGGCCGCATCTGGATCAATAAGTCATGGGCTCTGAAAAGCACCCGAGTTGATGTAAAAAAGTCTCTGGCGTGGCAGAGGTAATGGCGAAAGTTTTGAAGACCTACTTGCTTTTTTAATGAGTTTTCAGCAGCAGGGACTTGGACGTTCAAAAACTTGAGTGTCTTTCGTTTGTTTGGAAAGTGTCATTTCAAATCTAAGTCTGGGATACAGAGACTAAAGAAAAGTATCATTGATGCCACATCGTCTATAAGCAGTCCAAGCTAAATAAGCTCATCCAAACCTCCCAAGTGGCAGATTAGGTTCATGATCTTAATAAAATTAGACACTTCCGAACTCAATAATGGGACCTCAAGTGGGGGTACATCAGCAGAGCTTATACTTACAAACGCAACATTATTCTTAAGAGAATCATCAATTGTGAAAGGTGCCAGAGTTAAAATAAAAACGACAATGGCCTGGCCGAGGTAATGGCGGAAGTTTCGAAGACCGACTCGCTTTTAACAAGTTTTTTGCAGCAGAGACTTGGGAATTCAAAGACTCAAGTGTCTTTGGTTTGGTTGGCAAGGCTCACATCAAACCTAGGTCTTGGATTCTGAAACAGCAGGAAGGTACCGGTGATGCCGCATCCTCTATTAGCAGTCTGTGCTAAAGGAGGCTCATCCAAACCTTTTAAGTGGCAGATTAGGTTCATATTTTAATAAAATGAGGGGTTTCCAAACTCAATACTGGGGCCTCAAGTAGGGGGTACATTAGCAGAGTTTGAACTTGCACATGTCACATTATTCTCAAAAGAATCATCAATCGTGATACTGTAATGTCCTGTTGCCGAATTTCTGATTTGATAGAGCTCTTTATCCTTCCTCCAACATCCTTCCTTTCCCTTGACTGATAATGAAAAGAGGCAGAGGAGGGAGGATTCTAGATCCCTCCCATCATAAAAGCAGTCGTTTCTATGTCTAGATAGCGAAACAGAGCAGTTGAAATATCTCTCGGAGTTCGTTCTAAGAAGCAAGTGAAAGTACTCAGTACTCTGTTCTTTTGAATGTCTACAGCGAGGACCACATCTGCGTTATCGGCCAGATCGTTCTTCTATATCTGATGTAAGGGTGATTCTTGGAAATGGGAAATTTTCTGCACCCTGAATCCACTTCCTATACCTAAAAAGAATTTCCTAAAAAAGACTAGCATTCCAAAGAACACCTATCCTGGTAGTTATGATTGTCAGACAGAGTGAAAGAACAGGGTCTAACCGGACGATTAAAGGTTTTGTCTCTAGCATAAAACACGGGGTTCTTATCTGCATAGGGAGAGCTTGTATCTCTTCTGTCCCTGGCCAAGTTTATAACACTCTGGTTGGACTCTGCATGGTTTATTACGTCCTCTACTATCTGATAGGTGAATGTCCATTTACTTAGCAATATCATGACATGGGGGAATATGCTCACACATCAAGATGGCGGCGCATTCAGTGACATCACGACACTTGGGAGTGACAACTTGCTTGGACCTGTTGGCCTCCTTAGGCAGCCGGAGGGTACCTTCCACACAGTAACATCATCATGGTTACATCTATTGGCACATTTAGTATAGGAATCTGAATGTTTGGCCGGACGGCATTCTTGGACAACTTCCCAGCTTTAGGAAACTTGGGAGGAGAGGCCTGCTTGGATCATGAAGGAATTGCCATCTTGAGGGGGGACACAGCTGAAGCAGTCTGACCACCCTCATAGTACAGAAATGACAAATCTCTCGAGTCATCCAGGCGCTCTTGAGAGGAGTTTTCTGCAGAGGACCCCAAGGCGTACGAGGCAAACCTTTCTCGGTAGAACAAGTTGGAGACTGGTAATCAGGATCTTCCAATAAGACCGCCTTAGTACGGGGGATATGACAGGCTCGACTCAGGTCACTTCGGGAATGAGGAGATGCTTCTCCTGTTCTTATTGGAAACACTTCTGATGGGAACATCTTGACTGCATTATTAGTAAGGTATACTCCCAACTCAGCACACTCAGAAGAGGGATGTAGACAAGGCAGCATAGTCTGGAATAGAAGCATCTAGCGGATCTGGATCAGGTTTAATTCCATAATCACATTACTGACAAAAGGAGATATGTTCACGAAATTAGGGCCATTGTCCGCTGTGACAGAAACCTCAGAGGGATTCTGACACGTAAAACTTAGATGCGGGATAACGTTCAACGGCGCACTTATTTTGCGTTTCTTCTCACCACATACCAAGGGAGAAGGAGGTGAAAGATCTCTATCCCATTGGAAGGATGACCACTCCCTACATTACTTACAAGGAAATTTTACCAAACTTCTCTTTCCTCTACATGCTGGACATACCAGGTGAGGATCCACCTCTATCCTGTTCATAAAGGTTCCACAAGGGCGACCATTATGGCCCAAACAAGAAGGCAACAAGGTCGAAGTGGTCAAAAGGCACCTTCTAAATCCCAAATAATTCACACACAAGTAACAATTAATGTCCTAAAATAAAGACCCAAGCACAAGCAAAAATAAGGGTGACAAGTGGGCGATGACATTGTCTTATCATAGGAGTGAAGTCTGGGGCATCTTACTACCTCCAAGGCCAGAAGTATTGTGACTGGCAGCCCAGCAGCATAGCATGACGCAATCTACCAATTCTTTTTTTTGGGGGGGTCTGGTTGTTAAGAAACAAAACCAGAAGTAACCCCATTAAATGACTCAGAAGGTTGCATCCACATAGGAATAAATGTAAAAATTGTTAAATACCTAGTAGTTAAGACATCATTAGTTCCCATTCATATTCCCTCCCTTAAACTCAAGATTTTTCCATCACATTTGTCATTTTTTTATGTGCAGTTTTCTATATATCTTATCCTGTTTTTGGAGAGGTGCAATTACTTATAATACTTCAGAAATCAACTGCTTTTCTCTGTTTTACTTCAATTAAAAGCCAACTTTTTAGTTAGCAATGGCCACGGATTATAAATTAACGAGGGTAAGGTTATCTATACATGTCAGAAACAAATGCAAACACACTCTTTAATTATACTTCCTGGGCATTACCTTCTTTATTTCTTGCAATAATTTCCTTTTGGTGTGTTTTGTATTTTACCAGTGATCTCTTTTATTTTCCAAATGAACTACTCAGTATCTTTCTGATACTTAATGAAATAGTGAATTCTATATATAACATAAACATACCGTAGTTTTTACCCTAAAATATATTACTTCCGTAATTGCCTGGGATTAATGAGCTATTAATTTAAAGAAGAAATAGATTAACTATCATAAAAAAACTCTCACCACATCTTATTCAAGACCCTTTTTTCCAGTGGGATAGAGGTACCAGTGTAAGGAACAGGCGAGCATAAAGAGTTCTCTTTTAACCCCAACTATTTTCATAAGATTTTGAGTAAGATTGAGTATACTCTATATACAGAAAAAATATCATAGCCACTGTAAATGATGAGGCAGGTGGGAATTTACACAAATCCCAGGTAAGTTTTGAAAAAATTCTTTCTAGTTCACAAATTGTTTATTTCAATAGAATTACCTGGGATTCGTGTGCTAAATACAACATTACCAATCCCAAAAACACTTCCCTATAATTGAATCTCATCATTTAAATTTAATTTGGTACAATCAAATTCCTATAGAGTACATATATTCGATTATAATGATTTTAAGGAGGATGAGTGTTGTAATTCAAGAGGTATTAGTTTGTTGAGTGTAGTTGGAAAAGTGTATGGTAGAGTACTGATTAATAGGATTAAGGATAAAACAGAGAATGCAATCTGGGAAGTACAGGGGGGTTTTAGAAGAGGTAGGGGTTGTATGAATCAGATTTTTACAGTTAGGCAGATATGCGAGAAATATTTAGCAAAAGGTAAGGAGGTGTATGTTGCGTTTATGGATCTGGAGAAAGCATATGATAGAGTTGATAAGGAAGCAATGTGGAATGTGATGAGGCTATATGGAGTTGGTGGAAGGTTGTTGCAAGCAGTGAAAAGTTTCTACAAAGGTAGTAAAGCATGTGTTAGAATAGGAAATGAAGTGAGCGATTGGTTTCCGGTGAGAGTGGGGCTGAGACAGGGATGTGTGATGTCGCCGTGGTTGTTTAACTTGTATGTTGATGGAGTGGTGAGAGAGGTGAATGCTCGAGTGCTTGGACGAGGATTAAAACTGGTAGACGAGAATGATCATGAATGGGAGGTAAATCAGTTGTTGTTTGCGGATGATACTGTACTGGTAGCAGACACAGAAGAGAAGCTTGACCGACTAGTGACAGAATTTGGAAGGGTGTGTGAGAGAAGGAAGTTGAGAGTTAATGTGGGTAAGAGTAAGGTTATGAGATGTACGAGAAGGGAAGGTGGTGCAAGGTTGAATGTCATGTTGAATGGAGAGTTACTTGAGGAGGTGGATCAGTTTAAGTACTTGGGGTCTGTTGTTGCAGCAAATGGTGGAGTGGAAGCAGATGTACGTCAGAGAGTGAATGAAGGTTGCAAAATGTTGGGGGCAGTTAAGGGAGTAGTAAAAAATAGAGGGTTGGGCATGAATGTAAAGAGAGTTCTATGTGAGAAAGTGATTGTACCAACTGTGATGTATGGATCGGAGTTGTGGGGAATGAAAGTGATGGAGAGACAGAAATTGAATGTGTTTGAGATGAAGTGTCTGAGGAGTATGGCTGGTGTATCTCGAGTAGATAGGGTCAGGAACGAGGTGGTGAGGGTGAGAACGGGTGTAAGAAATGAGTTAGCGGCTAGAGTGGATATGAATGTGTTGAGGTGGTTTGGCCATGTTGAGAGAATGGAGAATGGCTGTCTGCTAAAGAAGGTGATGAATGCAAGAGTTGATGGGAGAAGTACAAGAGGAAGGCCAAGGTTTGGGTGGATGGATGGTGTGAAGAAAGCTCTGGGTGATAGGAGGATAGATGTGAGAGAGGCAAGAGAGCGTGCTAGAAATAGGAATGAATGGCGAGCGATTGTGACGCAGTTCCGGTAGGCCCTGCTGCTTCCTCCGGTGCCTTAGATGACCGCGGAGGTAGCAGCAGTAGGGGACTCAGCAGTATGAAGCTTCATCTGTGGTGGAAATGTGGGAGGTTGGGCTGTGGCACCCTAGCAGTACCAGCTGAACTCGGCTGAGTCCCTGGTTAGGCTGGAGGAACATAGAGAGTAGAGGTCCCCCTTTTTGTTTTGTTCTTGTTGATGTCGGCTACCCCCCAAAATTGGGGGAAGTGCCTTTGGTATATGGATGGAGAAATTGAAATCAAGGCATCTATTTTTATTCTAAGATTTATTTGAAAATGGGGAGGGAAGGCATTGAAACAGGAAGAAGGGAGATCAAACTCTCTCTTCTCCCCTTGCCAACAGTTCTTCCTTGTTGGCATGAATGGGTCAGCAGTTCCTAGTGATCAGAATCCTCCAATCATAATAAGAGGGAGGAATAGCCTCAATCTTGTCCTGGAAAGCCTCCAACAAAATAATTCCAGGCAGCCCAATCTTGACACTTATGTAAACACTTGTGTGAACTCTCATGTGAACACCTCAGTGAAACAGGTGCTTTCAGAATTACTGAAGGCTTGCATGAAGTCTTCTTCTCTCATTACTGAGTATAGAGCAAAAGTTACAATAAGAATCGGGCTTTCAAGTACTGGTTCGACTGAGAGGAGTACGGACTCATACTCTACTGCTGTGATGACTCATGAACAGCCGACAGGAGAAGACTGGAAAAGGTCGCACATGCCTTATAAAGTAAAACTCAAGGATCATTCCACCTCTGTTTCACAACCAGAGATGAAACCTAGAAGGTAGGTATGGAATGGATTTGGATGGAAGATGGATGGAATATACAAGGCAAGGTACCCCATTACTAACAGCAGGTGACACCTCTACATTGTTACTGCCCTTCTTCTTCCTCTTCCTAACATCCCTCCTAGACTCAGCCTGGGAAGGGAAAGACTGACTGGAGTACGGTCTAACCCCTTCTGAAGGAAGAAGTTGCTGGTGTTCATTGATGGGATTTGGAATTGGCCGTGGCATTTCTCAAAACCAAACCAAATGGCATGGCCACCAATGAAGGCTTGCAGTCTTTCTTAGAAAACCAGATCCCTAGAGAGGTCCACGAGGAGTACAGCACTTATCCAATATTTGGAGCAACTATGGTCTCGGGGTCCCAAATGTGCTACAGAGACTGACCATCAGTCAATAAATGGTAAAAAAAAAATAGCTTATAAGCTTGACAACACATTCTGGGTTTGTTTCTTCTCCCTAGAATATGAAGGTTCAAATATGAACAGATCCAGAAACTTTTAATAAGAAGGAAAACCATGAATCATGCTGTGAATTGTCCTGTTCCATGTCTGGAAAGCAATCCCTGGTGCCAGAGTGGAAGAGAAGTACAAAGTACCCTACCTATGGTGGAAAGGCATGGTCATGTGGTCTACCCAGCTCAGTGCTATGAAGCCCAGAGCAGGGACCAATCACAGATCTGCTCAGTACTTTCAACAGCGGTAGTGTGCAGGACCAGTACTAAGCGGTGGTATAAACTATTTCAAAAGTACCAAAGTATCTCGGGAAAGAAGAGACCAAAATGGTACTGTGTCGTCCAGGTGAAAAGTGAAAAAGAGCGCTCAAAGTCCTCGATTACTTGGTCCATACCATGATCAGCGCATTTGTGAGCAATCAGCCGCAGCCCTACAAGCTGTTGGCCCCATGGGATAAGCTGCATCCTCACATAAACAGCCATGGCCTCATGGGCCATCAATGACAGTCTTAGATGGACCAATGGAATGTCAGTATGGGTGGTCAGTACTTAATGGAACCAATAGGACATAGGCACAAGTGATCAGTCCCTAATAGGACCAATTTGCCGTTGGTACGGATGATCCATCCTGAACAAGATTAATCCCTCAGACCAAAACAATTGTAGTAGACCCACAACCGTGTTCCAATATGCATGGTATTGGGTACATAGTAACAATTTTCTTTAAAAAGAGTTGAGAGATCCACAAGGACCGATCACCTGATACTAGGGTGAATGCATTCATTGTTGCACTGGTATCACATTACTGGACAACCATAAAAGAGCCAGTCAATGAGAAAATTCCATATCCCTATTTCAAATGATGAAAGGTTTGTGTACTCATAGGAACAAATTGCACACAGGAACCAATGAAGGTTCTACAAAATGCGACTGAAAAGATTCCAATATTTTTCCAACATTCCCAGACCTTTTATCAAATACATCTGTAAACTCCAATCAAGTTCCCTTTAGAATCATCAAGAAAAAGTTTCCACACCTACAATAACTACTACCAACTTGTTCAAGGAGAGAAAATGTAGCCTGAACGGAAGAGGGGTATCAAGGGAAGAGGATACCATATGAAACAGAACCTGACCCCAAAATAAAACTTCACTCTCCTTTCTTATGTTTAGCTTCCCATTCCTTGCCACTAGCCTCTAATTTCGGATAATGCTAAAATTCAGTCATAAGCTCCTCTGAAAAGGGACAAAATTCAGCAAAACAAACAAGTAAGAAGCAATTGAGTCTGCTACATGGGATACAATTTGAATGTGCACCCACCTAAACTGATAATAGCTTTTTCACTTTGCATTCTTCACAAAATCTAGCTTGTAAAACCTCCGGAGACATACCTCAATTAATCAAAGGAAAAAGAAATTACAGATATACACTAAAAAAATATTGTATCTAGTCGAAACTTTGACTTGCAAATGAATCACTATATGTTCACCTGATCTTTACATAGGCACTTCTTTCCAGTGATAACAAAGGGTCTTTATAGGCCATGGCCATTATTTTAAATATATTTGTTAAAGTATACCTTTTTGAATAAATTGCACAGGAATAACAGGTAGTTTCATTAAAATAATGACCCATCAATAAACCTGTTACTAATGTAATAAACGAACTACCCCTAGCACCCGTCACGGGCCAGTCTCAGATCTAGAACACACTAAAAAGTGAGGCAGATAATTCTAGGTAATACAAGAGTAGATGACTACTGCTCTTCTTCTCTTGGCTATAAAATAGGCTGCAGAGTGATTGGACATTTAATGACCAAGAATGTGGATTGAATGCAAGAGATGAGGTTTGTATTGAAAAAAAAAAATGTTCAATAAAATTTAATACCTTAGCAACAATCAGGTAATATACTTTGCAACGTCTGAGAGATCTACTGCTTTTGTAATTAGTAACCGGCCAGTTTTAAATGTGAGCATCTTAGATAGGAAAACATTGAGATTTTAGACAAGACTTCAATCCAAAAATATCCAAGAATGAAACATAGCGAGGCTCCTACCAAAACAGAAAATATGAAGATACAAAGTGTTCATCAAGGCAAGGAATTTCTATAAATAATCAATATCACTAATTTTTATGTGATTTATGGCTAGCAGCTAAAACAACATATCTCTAAAAAATTAACAAAAAAGGAGCAACAATATTCCATGTATCATAAAATTTAAAACATGGTGTATTCAGTAACAAAGTAAAAACATGAATCCCTCTCTAGAAGTAACTGATCTTTTCTAACTACATTCCTTTACTTCAAATAAGTTATGATGAACTTAGCAAATGATTTTCAATGCCAAACTAAAGGAACTTGATACAAAATCCTTTCTGGTATTTATATAGGTCTGTTTAAAAGGGATAATTAGGTAAAACTCAAACATACAGGCATTAGAACATATCATGAATCTACTAAGCAAGTCCCTGCAAATAATTCATGCTAATAATCAATAAGACTGAAATAAGCAAGAGTAAATCCCTACATGCATTTCAGAAGGGAAAAATTTAAATTATGCTCATGCAGGCTTCAAAACCTTCTCAAAACTAAAAACTCATTCCTAGTTACAATCTAGTATTCTACACAGACTACGTACAGTATTTAACACTACATTCTTAAACCCCTCCTTTAATAAAAACAGAATTAGTCATACACCTACAGAAAATTAATAGCAACTTAGGGGGAAAATTACTTTCCATGAATTATAAGTCAAAGCACTGATGCAATGAAAAACCAAAGTTTAACATCAATTACAATGTGGAAATAGAGGTAAATGAGACCACTCACACTGGCTGAGCTATTCATTACCAAGTGCTAAACATACAAAATTCCTATTGGTAAATTAATATGTTGAGCTAGATAATCAGTATCCTCAATTTTTTAAACCTAATAACTCAAATCAGCCATGCAAGTACTGATAACTGTAACTACCTTGTATGCTTATATGGCTGCCTCAACTATTACAGTGATTACTAAATTCAATAAATGGTGATTGAGATGGGAATCACAAATAGCAATAATGAGATTCCATAAGGAAATTCATACTTGTTCCATATGGTGCTACAATGTATATATAAAATACTGTATTTATAGTATATAAAGTTTAACAAAATGGAAGATTTACCCTGGGCCTCGATGATGATTTAGAGACCTTGTATAGCATTTCTATAAAAGGAAAAACCGCTGAAGAGCTTAAAGTTTATGTATGATCTACAGGATGAAACAAGATTACAGTATTTTCTTCCATTTTGAGTAATATCATGGTTTCCTTTTAGAACCTTTTCAAGTAGTAATAAGAGGCTCTAATTCAATACACTATTATTCAACAATGACCCATATACTTGTTCATCACCAAACTCGACAGATTACTAGTAAAAATCTATACTATAAAGATGGATATTTCCTTCAATGAAGCTTTAAACTTCCCTAGAATTTTATAAGTCTTTGGTTATTCATGACATGACAAAGGGGCTCCTGCATAACAGAACTTTCACACATGCAACAGGTATTTTAACTGATTTAGTTATGCATTTAAGCTACATTCTGAGAGGAAACCAATAATAATCACGTAAGTGAAGAGAACATTGACTGACCATATTTTGTTTTTAAATTATACATTCTTACCTCGGTTAACTATGATAAATACATAATGACTAGAATGGAAATACCTTTCACAGTTGGTGGGGACAACAAAGCAGAATTAATGTGCAGCAAAAACAACAGTAAAGTTTGCCAGGTATCTTCGCTTAGACAAGGTGAATTCTGAGCAATATTCTGCAAGGTTCTTAAAACCCGGTGACAAAGAACTGCTTGGCGATTTATGACATCTGGGCCTATATATCGTGAAAACAAATAATGATAAAATAAGTTGATCTGAAATAGATGCAAATCTTTACTGTTTTTTACTATCAATTTCTAGAAAATACATTACACACACATAGTACAATATTAAAAAACAAATTAATACAGTAGAATATCTACTGGAAGCTTGGCTGTCTGAATTAACAAGATTAAAAAAAATTATCATCAATTTTAAATATGATCCTCATACATGATAGAAACTACATTTGTGACAATAATGGTTATAAAGTATGTAATAAAAAAATTTATTTTGCAAATTAAACAGCACAAAAATATCTGCTACAAGGATTCCTCCTATACTGTAATTGAAAAAGACTAAGTACACTCCACCAAATTGTGAGTACAATTTGCATATAACATCTCTTACGTTGTTACTAAAATGCATTCAGACTTCTATGTAGCCATATACTGCACCACAACAGCATTACATTAAATGTACTATATCCTCTCTAAATCAATATTCTGATACAAATTTCCACACAGTCCATAGTAATTCATCAATTGAACATTTTACAAACAGTACCAATATACTATACCCTTCTAATGAAAACACTCTAAGGCTTCCACACAACTAGTGCTTTATAAATAAATACAAGAGGGTTCAGGAAAGGATAATAAACAAATAATATACTACAAGTGCTCTTACCTTGAGCACCTCTTGGAACAAAGAGGTAATAGAAGTGATTTATTACAATGCGTGCATAATGATTTGGGTCACTCAATATCGGTGCTGGGACGCTACTCTTGGGGTTTGGGAGAAGGGCTGATAACCACTCGCAGTACACACTCACACAATCTCGTAATATATCAATTTCTGAGAGAGGAAAACTCAGCCCATAACCAAGTGCCTAGAATTTGAAACATATTGGAAATCAGTAACCATAAATTCTTTGAGAGACAAAGAATGTCTTCTAGAAAGAGCTAAAAGACATTATATCAACACACCACAAAGGATTAAAAAACTATTTCAATAAGAACATAAAAGCATAGTACAGTAGGGTCCCGAATTATGCGAGAATTTGGTCGATCAACGCCCTCATATAAATGGAAAATCGTATATTTCGAAACAAACAACTAACAGAAATAATTCCATTGGGGCCATGGCAATCAGCAACTTGCCTATTCAAACGGTTTACTACCCATTTCCAATACTTTCTATGTACTACACTGTATTTTTTTATAATATCAAATTGTTCTTGTAAATAAATCAAACATTTAATATACTTTAAAGTTCTAATAACTTGAAAAAAGGTTAAAATTACAATCAGGATGGGTGTAAACACTGTATATTTCCCGTTATAACACGACCCAAAATACAGACAAATTTTAATGTTTGTCATATCTATTATATAAGACAACTGGTGAATAGCAAAACCATCACTCTATAGACTAACTTTTGTTGTATCATTGAAAATCCAGAATTATCAAAATAAAGGCGATTCTATATCATGCGTTTCGTAAACACGCCCAAAAGCACAATAAAATACGACAACCAATGTTTTGTTTACGTTTATCTCTGATCATAACGAAGAAACAGACGCATTTACACATCTGTGTTTACGTTAGTTTTTGCATCGACAGTAATCTTACCAAGTATTGAATAATATATTGATTTTGTTATTACCAATGTTCTACTTAATTTTTCTTAGAACTTCCAAATAAATGAAATGAATGCCATTTATATAATGTTTTTCTTTATGACGCCGCCTGAAACGGAAACCTTCCATTCGTTTACTGTACGCTCCATCTTTGGAGCGTGCACGCATGATCAAAGTGATAAATAATGATACTATATAAATTCCTACATACGTAGCAAAGCAGGAAAAAGTTTTTTTTTTTTTTTTTTTTTTAATCAGAATGATAATTTAAGATAACTCTAATCTTTTACAAAAGACAATTGTCCATTTCATATCCAAAATACTTTTCCTAACTTCAGTTATAAATCAACTTGTACCCACCTCAATTACGGAACCATCAGAAAAAGAAGTAAAAAGAAGAAGAAAGTACTAGGCCGGGTTTTAAAGTCATCAAACAATTAAGTTACCGCTATAATGTTCGACGTGACAGAGATGGTGCGAGTTTGGAGAAAGTAAGGAAAATTGAATCATGATTGATTTTTAATATAATTAATACTTTGTGAAGCCACAAAGATTTCATTTGTTAGAGACAGAGGTAAAAAATGAGAGGTAGCAAAAGGTAGCGCACACACACACACACACACACACAAGATTTCATTTGTTAGAGACAGAGGTAAAAAATGAGAGGTAGCAAAAGGTAGCGCACACACACACACACACACAGAGAGAGCGAGAGAGAGAGAGAGCGAGAGAGAGAGAGAGAGCGAGAGAGAGAGAGAGAGAGCGAGAGAGAGAGAGAGAGAGCGAGAGAGAGAGAGAGAGAGCGAGAGAGAGAGAGAGCAGAGAGAGAGAGAGAGAGAGAGAGAGAGAGAGAGAGAGAGAGAGAGAGAGAGAGAGAGAGAGAGAGAGGAGTGTGTGTTTTAAAAGTACTAAACAAAAAATATGAAAGGTTAAAACACATTGGTGCTTATGTAATATTAACTAACTGTATAGATGGTTTGAATAAGTTAAGAAATGGTATAAACAATACTTTTTTACTGTATTCGTATGCGCATATTATTGAGAGCGGCAGCTAGACATCAGCTGATCTGATCACAGCCAGAAGTAAAACAAAAAGAAGTCAGCAATACTCGATTTTTAAAACACACCCGAAATTTAAAAACAAATGTACATGTTTTCTTAAAGCGCAATTAACTATTTAAAGAGTAGCAATTTTCTAGAATAAAATGATGTTTCCTAAAAAATTGTGGTTTGCTGACGAATTCGGATACCGTATTTCAAGCTATGATTGAAATGGATGTATACACGGTATTATTTTTTCGTTTTGTATTTAATCGACACTTTAAGAAAACTTATTTTGGTTTCTTCATCTATTTGTTAGTATTGTATAACACGAGAGAGAGAGAGAGAGAGAGAGAGAGAGAGAGAGAGAGAGAGAGAGAGAGAGAGAGAGAGATTGATTTCTATAATTATACCATGTACTCTACAAAACCAATCTTTGCCAATCAAATGTATACTGTTTAAAATACAGTATGACAAAATATTGCCGACTCGTTACCGAAGTTTAGGCCATTCACTGCCAATAAACGAACCCAGTCTACTCGTGAAAACCTTGAACGCCCGAAGGGAAAAATACAGCTTTTATATATATATTGCACTAAACAAAAATAATGCTTTAATATACTATCATTAACACTACCATTAAAATTATCGAAAGGTTGGAGAAAGATAAAGATTGCCGAGAACATAACCTCAATTGTGTTTACATTTTGTCAGCTGGACTCGCACAGTTAACAGTAGATTTCACTGTTGATGTGGAATTTTATCCTTAAATAGGTTATTTATTATGAAATTATGTTAATAAGATGTAATGTTAATATTGTTTTGTAACATTTATTATAAATCAGCGTACTGTATTTAGGGCGACCAATATACTTAAAAAGACAATAGATTTGATACATTTTGTAGTGCTTGACTAGTAGACTTTGAACAGCTACACAGATACAGAAAATTTATTTTTGAAAAATAGCGATCTCATAAAAGGGGTATCGTATAATTCGAACACATAATTCGGGACTGTACTGTAGTATTGCTACCCTCTTGAATGCAGCCAGTGATGTGAGAAAAAATATGAGAAAAATTTTGTAATATCACAAATTGTTTCAAGTAGTTTTCCTAACTATACAACCCCGAGTACTTTAATAAGAGAATGATTAAAGTGAAGCTAGAAACTCAGCTGTTACAAATTATAAGGGTGTCGGTAGATACTGGCAGGTGGGAGGGAATCCCCGCCTCTCTGCCAGTACACCACTAAGCCATTTTGACTCCACCAGGGAAATGAGGGGTGGCTGAGGCAGGAACTGTAACTTAAAAGAACTGAGATTTGTATTGGGATTTGTTCTACACAGATACAAACACTCGTCCTTTAATAGGAAACTTATCCTTAGGAAGGAGGATGTTCCTATAACCAAACTGGCTTGTTTAAAATCCCAGGATGTTGAACACTTAAGACCTGAAAAGGGACAAGAGTGTCGACTTCAATACGCCACACCAACCAAAGAAAATATTCCCAGATGATAGTCTAGGGTTCTATTTTACACAGACAGTCACAGAATAACTTATCCTCATGGGGCACACTGTCTGAAATGTTTAGCAATTAGTAATGAGATTACATTTCTATCCATCATCACCCTCACAAGGAAAATGGAGGGACATTTTTGTATCTACACAATAGAATAGTAACTCGGTATGGTAGCTTAGCTGCTTCCTAGCCCATTCCAGTGAATAATGGCGCGACTGTAGTAAGATCCAGAAATTTTCACTCTTACCAACAGTCGTCATAACCTGTATCTTAGACAAGATGCTTCTTGTCCTCTGAGGGAGCTAGGTATGCTGCACCACCCATTGAGTCACTTTGTAATGTCCTTCAGAGATTCCGTCAAAGGACTTGTGGCTATATTCCCTCAGGTATTGGGCTGTGAAGGTTTTCTGGCATTTCCCGAAACCTATAAGGTTTTCTGGCATTTCCCGACACCTATCTTCAATACTTGCCCCAACCACTGTGCCTTCATAGCGCATTCCTGTGTACATTCCTAGGGATTCCTCAATGACAGTGAATACACTCTCATTATTGTTTCTTAAAACTAGAAGGAGATGGTGTTTTTGAAGATCTTATACCTGTTTGAACTCGAAAACAGGATTTGAAGTCGTGGTCTAAAGGAAAGGTCTTGCTTGTTTGCCCTCAGGGCACCAAAGCAAGACCTCCGTATTAACAATAACATCTATAAGGGAGGTAATGGAGTAGGTATAAAACTTTGGATCATCCATGGCAGGGTTCTGGGTTTTTGCAATAAACTCTGGAAAAATGGTGAATAAGACCATTCTGCACCCCTCAGAATGACTAACGTTGTAGGAAATGCCATGTATCTCGCCTACTCGTTTCACAGAGGCCAAGGCAAGCAAGAACACTGTCCTTGAGTTAGGTCTTTATCTGACACTTGCCGTAAAGGTTCATACGAAGCCCTTTTTAAGGACCTTAGAACTTTGGTCACATCATATGCAGGTGGTCTAAGTTCTTTTGGCTGGCACGACTGGTCAAAGCTCATCATCAGCATTGACAATTCCCTAAATGACGAGAGGTCAAGGCTTTTAAGTTTATTCAAAAACTTGACTCAAGGCTAAACAATAGCCTTTCACTGATAAAACTGAATTAAGCTTCTCTCAGCAAAGGTAGACAAGAAGGTCAACAATTAGTTAAATACAGGCTCCGACTGGAAAGGTACTGTACCCCTTTTACGGCACCAATTACAGAAGACTGACCAATTTGTCTAGTATACTGCCGTCAAGGATTTTCGGATATATCCAGAGATCACTTTCACGGTGCGTTGAGTGACAGGGCTGTCATCAAGCTGTGATACCTCTGCAGGTGTGGCACACTAAAGATTGGGCAAAAAGGGTAGCTCACTTAGTACCTCGATGAAGAACATCATTAGGTCTGGATACCATTAGATGGTAGCCATTTGGAAGCCATCAGAGTTACTCAGAGGTTTGAGGTAGTCGGTATCCATTTGACTACCCTTCATATTAGGCAAAAGGGTGGAAAACCATATACAGTATATTCAGTATATTGAGATTGTCCCACGGGTATTGAAATGCATCCTCTAGCGCCAATAGATGGTCGGGAACCAGCAAATAGAACATGTAGTTTTCTGTAGAATCTTTAGACAAACATGTCTATTGATGGGGAACCCCACAATGTCAAAAGACTCTGCCACTAGACGATGAAGGGACCACTCAGCTCCTACCACTTTGACTCTGGTGACTGAACTTGTTTGCGATTACATTTATTGTTGCCGGAATGAATCTTGCTGACAGCTCCACAGCATTGTTTAGTACCCAAGAGTGAGCCAAATTGCAGAGGTGCTATAAAACAGTATCTGCTTGTTCATTAAAAGTTTGCCACTACAGTGGCAACAGGTTGATGTGCAGGCTTTTCTTCCTTGGACCAGTAACCTGAGGCAATCTGATTCATTAAGTGTGCTCCACAACCCTCCTTCAAAGCATATGTAAAGAGTAACCATTATGTAGGAGAGCACTCCAAAGGGTTCCCTTGATAAGGTACTAGCCCCTTAGCCACCAGGTTGGATTGTCCCAAACCTCTTGGTTCACCGGAGGCAGATCAAAAGGGGGTTCACTGCCAACTGTCCAGTGTTTAATCTTCAGACGCCATTGAAGGCACCTCTGGTGGAGACCTCCATGTGGAACGAACTTCTCAAAAGGGAAGATGTTTCCAAGTTCTTGTTGCCACTGCTGAGCTGATAATTATTGTTGGTACAGGAAAGGTCACACTAGCTACCCTCCTGAATCTACTAATGCAATCGTCAGAAGGAAAAATTATATCTTCATAATAAAATAAATTTTTGAACATACTTACCTGGTAGTTATATATATAGCTTAGTCCCTGACGTCACGGGAGAAATTTCAAAACTCGCGGCAATTGCCGATTGGATAGCCAGGTGTACCATCAGTGCACCCTCTACCCAGGTACCTGGAACCATTCCAAGTATTCCTCAGATCTTCCATGCCCTTAGGTCTCTAGAGGGGAGGAGGGTGGGAATTAAATTATATATAACTACCAGATAAGTATGTTCAAAAATTTATTTTATTATGAAAATATCATTTTTAAACATCTGACTTACCTGAAAGTTATATATATAGCTGATTGACACCTTTGGTGGAGGGTCAGAGACATCCAACATTGTTGGAATTTACCTAAGAGTTAACAAACAAGCTTAAGGGTACGTACCTGTTAAGGAAGCTGACTTCAATGAATTCCTCCCTCATTATGTCTGCTTTCCTTACGAGATCCAGCGATCCACCCAGGGAGCTGAAGATTTTCTGTCAAACCGGTGTATAACCTCTATGTGACAGGACCTCCTCCAATACCCTTGTTCCGGGCACTCCCAAGGAACAAACTGACCACCTGACTAAAATCAATGATTGTGGAAGACTGTGTCCAATCTCCACAAACCACCATAAAAATACAATAGTTCCAAGAGAAGAAAAGGGTATTAGGTTACGGGAATGTAGTGGTAGATCCTTCCCCCACTACTGCACTCGCTGCTACAAATGGTCCCAGGGTGTAGCAGTCCTCATAAAGAGTCTGGACACATTTCAAATAGTGTGAGGCGAACACAGATTTACTCCTCCAGAATGTTGTGTCCATAATGCTTTGCAAAGACCTATTCTGCTTGAAGGCTACAGAAGTTGTCACAGCTCTAACTTCATGTGCCTTGACCTTCAAAAGCTTGAGGTCTGCTTCACTATAATGTGAATGAGCCTCCCTTATTAAGAGCCCGATGAAGAAGGATAGTGCATTCTTAGACATCTGTAATGAAGGTTTCTTGACTGAGCACCAAAGTGCTACAGACTTACCCCGTAAATTCTTCGTTCTTTCCAGGTAGAACTTCAGGGCTCTTACTGGACACAGGACCTTCTCTGATTCCTCTCCAACCAAATCCGAAAGGTTCGGGATTTCAAAAGCCTTGGGCCAGGGTTGTGAAGGGAGTTCGTTCTTAGCAAGAAAGCCTACCTGTAAGGAGCAGATAGCCTTGCTATCTCTAAAGCCTACATTTTTGTTGAAGGCATGAATCTCACTGACCCTTTTTGCTGTCGCCAAACTGACCAAAAAGAGAGTCTTCATGGTGAGGTCCTTAAACGAGGCTGAATGTAAAGGCTCAAACCTGTTACTCATTAGGAACTTCAAGACTCTGTCCAGATTCCAAGCTGGCGATTCCTGATGTTGTTCCTTAGTTGTTTCAAATTATTTGAGAAGGTCCTGGAGATCTTTGTTATTGGAAAGGTCCAAATTCCTATGCCTGAAGACAGCCACTGACATGCTCCTGTAACCCTTGACAGTTGAGGTCAAAAAGTTACGTTTCCTTCTAAGGTATAGAAGGAAGTCAGCAATCTGAGTCAAAGAGGTACTGGAAGAGGAAACAGAGTTGACTCTGCACCATTCTCTAAAAACCTCTCACTTGGATTGGTAAACCTTGATGGTGGAAGACCTCCTTGCTCTCGTAATCGCCCTAGCTGCCTCCTTCGAAAAACCTCTAGCTCTCATGAGTTTTTCGATAGTCTGAAGGCAGTTAGATGTAGACCTTGGAGGTTTTGATGGTACCTTTCCAAGTGGGGTTGTTCGAGTAGATCTACTCTCAATGGTAGGCTTCTTGGTGTGTTCACCATCCATTCCAGTACTTCTGTGAACCACTCTCTTGTGGGCCAAAAGGGAGCCACTAGAGTCATTCTGGTTTCCTCGTGCGATACAAATTTTTTTATTACTTTGAACAGAGGAAACGCATACACGTCCAGGTGGGACCAGTCCATGAGGAAAGCATCGATGTGAACTGCTTGGGGATCTGGCATTGGGGAACAGTAAGTCTCCGCCACAGGCTCTTGCAGACTTCCTGATGAAGCGTCCACTCTGTAGACGGGACTTGACCTCTTCTGCTGAGACTCTGCCATCACGTTTCTTTCCCCTGGAATGAATCTTATTACTAGGGTTACATTCTTTTCTTTTGCCCAAAGAAGGAGTTCTCTCACAGTCTCATAAAGGGACCTCGAGTGGGTTCCCCCTTGCTGGGCTATGTAGGCCAACGCTGTAGTGTTGTCTGAGTTGACCTGTACCACTCTGTTCAGGACTGACCCTTCGAAGCCTTTGAGGGCTAACATGACTGCCAACAGTTCCTTCTGGTTTATGTGAAGGATCTCCTGATCTTTTGTCCAGAAACCCAAGATCTCCAACTTTCCCAGTGTTGCTCCCCACCCCGAGTCCAGGGCGTCAGAACACAACACAAGGTCTGGGTTCCTCTGTTCCTGAGAAAGACCCTCTTGAAATTTGATGGGGTTGTTCCACTACTGAAGGCATCACTTTGTGGATTCTAAAATAGGGATACATTTTGTCTCCAGCTCCTTTCCCTTGTCCCAATGTAGATTGAGGTGGTACTGAAGAGGGCGAAGATTCAGTCATCCCAGGGAGGCAAACTGTTCCAACGAGGAAAGGGTTCCCAGAAGACTCATCTAATCCCTCAAAGAACACCTTTGCTTCTCTAGAAAGCATTGAAGCTTCACCAGCGCTTGTTCCATCCTTGAGGCAGACGGAAAAGCCCGAAAAACTCAACTCCGAATCTCCATCCCCAAATACAGAATCTCTTGGGATGGAGTCAGTTAAGACTTGTCTCTGTTTACCAGAAGACCCAGTTATTCTGATAACTTCAATGTCATCTGCAGATCCTCCAGACAGCGATCGTAGGAATGAGCTATGAGTAGCCAGTCGTCCAGATACAGAGAGGCTCTGATACCTCTTGAATGCAGCATTCCCACTACATTTGACATCAACTTCGTAAAGATTTGAGGCGCGGTGCTTAGGCCGAAACAAAGAGCCCAAAACTGGAAAACTTCCTCCTTGTACATGAACCTTAGGAATATCCTGAACTTCGGATGGATGGGGATGTGAAAATAAGCATCCTGGAGGTCTAAAGAGACCATCCAGTCATCCTTTCTGACTGCTGCTAGGACTGATTTTGTTGTCTCCATAGTGAACTTCGTCTTCTGAACGAAGACGTTGAGTGCACTTACATCTACAGTAGGACTGGTCTCCATCCCCGCGAGTTCTTGGGATCCAGGAGCAAGCAGTTGTAAAATCCTGGTGACCGTAACTCTCGCACCCTCTCTTGCCTCCTTCTCTAATAAGAGAGACATTTGATGTTGCATCGCCTGTATCTTTGATTCCTCTCTGTATCTGGCCGAGAGATCTATGGGAGTCGCTACTAAAGGAGGTTTCCCTACAAAAGGGATTTTGTATCCCTCCTTGAGTAACTGTACAGACCATAGATCTGCTCCTCTTCTCTCCCAAGCTTGCCAGAAGTTGGTTAGTCTGGCTCCTACTGCTGTCTGAAGGCGAATGCATTCAAACTCTGCTTCGCCCTGGTTTCGAGCCTCTCCTCTTTGCTCTCCTTCCCTCGGGTCTGGTACTACCCCTGCTGAAAGTTTTCCCTTGAAAGAGCTGAGAAAACTGATGGGATGGAGCTTCCTCCTTAGGCTTGCAGCTTGAGAAGGAAGTAGGCAGAACCTTCCTTGCTGTCTTAGACACCAAATCCTGTGTGGCCTTTTGGGCTAAGGCAGAAGAGACCTCTCTGACCAGCTCTTGAGGGAAAAGGGAAGAAGAAAGAGGTGCGTACAGCAATTCCGACTTCTGTATGGGTGTAACCCCATTTGCCAGAAAAGAGCACATTTGGGCTCTTTTCTTAAGAACACCTGCCGAGAAGAGAGCCGCTAACTCGTTGGACCCGTCTTTTAAGGCTTTGTCCATGCAAGACATAATGTGGACGAGGCCTTCTGTGTCCACATCCTTCAAAGCAAAAACCTTTTTCCCCAAGGCTCCCAGAGTCCAGTCAAGGAAATTAAACACCTCGAAAGCTCTGAAGATGCCTTTGAGAAGGTGATCCAGCTCCGACGTTGACCAAAACACTTTGGTTCTTCTCATGGCTGTCCGACGAGGAGCGTTCACCAGACTCGAAAAGTCTCCTTAGGCAGAGGCAGGAACTCCCAAGCTGAGAGCTTCTCCAGTCTCGTACCAAACGCTAGATCTGGATGCTAATCTGGCCGGGGGAAAAGAAAACACAGTCTTTCCCTGGTCCTTCTTAGATTGCATCCAGTCCCCCATCATTCTCAAGGCTCTCTTAGATGAGCGAGACAACACCATCTTCATAAACAGACTCCTTCAACACCTTCCCTAGCATAAACTCTGAAGGCGGGGAACGAGGAGCAGCAGGAACAAACTAATCACGAAACTCTTCGAAAAAAACTCTCATAAGTTTCTTTAAATCCACCAACGAATGAAGGGTCTTAGGATCTTCTCCTTCCGAGATTTCCTCTATGGGATCACTAGGGGAAAGGTGGCAGTCGTTCCCTTCTTCCGACAGGTCTCTAATCGAGGTAGACACGTTCTATTTCCTTGGAGTCAACTCCTTAATATCCTGACTTCTGGCGTCAAGGAGTCCAATATCACGATGCCTGTCGTCACGTTGTTCCAACGCTTGACGCTTGGAACTATGACGTTCGTGATCTCGACGCTCGGTTTCATGACGTCCGAGGTTCTAACGCTCGGCGTCCCGACGTCCAACTCCTTGACGCTCGGCGTCATGCGTACCAGTCACTCGACGCTTAGCATGATATTCCTCCTTACAACGCTAGGCGTCATGACTACCAGGTTCCCGACGCTTGGTAAGATGTTCCTCTTCTCGACGCTCGGCGTCAAGAACCTCTCGACTCTTAGCTTTCTGACGCTTGGCGTCAAGGCGTGAAGATTCCTGACGCTCGGCGTCTTGGTGAGCCACTCTCTTATTGTCTGAAGGCTGATAGACTTGCATGAGGGAGGAGAGTTTCTGCTGTATATCTTGCAGTACACTAAGGTTCGGGTCAACTTGTTGTCGTGGCGAAACATGAGACGCTGCTTCTTTAACAAGTTCGCCTTCCACGTCGCTCAAGGAAAGCGCAGAGCGTTCAGGGGACGAATACCAATCTGAAGGAGGAGGAGGAGCATGCACAGAGGTCATGCCAGCCTCCGAAAACTGTCTTCCAACCGATGGGGATGGACGCCTGACAGCTTCCGACTTCCTTCTATCTCCTACCGACATAGCAGGGTGCTTGGCAGGAGAACATTCTTCGGAGCAGGAAGGAAAACGCTCCGGACTGCTCCAATGGCTGCAACCTGGAGCCTGAGGCGTCATGACACGACGCTGCTCAACAGCGGCAATCTTCCTCTTCAGAGGTCTCGATGCAAAACGCCAGCCCAGTCTGGGTGCTGCGTTATCCGATGAAGATGAAAACACTTTCACCTCACCTTTCCCATGGCAAGGGCGAGCGTCCTGTGAAGCGTCAACAGGTACGCTCGAGGGGACAACTGCTCGGGCGCTAACACCTCTCGTTTCCTTTCGCCTGTCGACATTCCTTCTCCCAGGGGTTGGGGAGCTTGGAAGAGGTCTATGGCTAGGAGAACGACAGGACCGAGCAGACGCACCCTCCACTGCACTGATTAATTTCACTGAACCCTTAGTACTGACACTTGCACTCTTTAATTCCTTGACATCGGACCATAATTTAGTCCTGTCCTCTGCGAGTGATTCCACTCTCTTGCCCAGGGCTTGAATGACCACCAATTTGTCCTTTAGAGTTGGTTCATTAGCTTCAACAGTAGTGGGATCTGGAACTACCACTACAGGTGAAGGATCAATAGGTTCATTGACACGGAGAGGGGTACAGTCCCTAGAAGAACGAGATAAACTCTTACTCCTTTTGATCCTATCACTCTCAAGCTTACGAGTGTAGCGGTCATACTCCAACCACTCACTCTCAGACAAAATAATACATTCATCACAACGATCAACCAACTCACACACTTTACCACTACATTTCACACAAATGGAGTGGGGATCAACAGAGACTTTAGCAAGCTGGGTCTTACGGTGAGGCGGCAGGGAAGATCTGAAGAATAGTTGGAATGGTTCCAGGTACCTGGCTAGAGGGCGCACTGGTGGTACACCTGGCTACCCAATCGGCGATTGCCGAGAGTTTTGAAATTTCTGCCGTGACGTCAGGGACTAAGCTATATATATAACTACCAGGTAAGTGGGATGTTTAAAAACTGTTTCTTCTGCTTGGGCACAAGGTTGGAAACTTCACTAGGTTTATCACAATTGCCAAATCGTGGTAAAAAAAAGAGAGAAGTTCATCACGATGTTGGAAAAGCTGTCTCCAGGAGCAGGACAGGACCAACCAATTGTATAGGTACCTCAGCAGAGTAAGCCCTTGTCATGTGGGCAAACCGAGACCAGTGTGAACACGCAAGTGAACACTCGGGGGCAGTTTACAGTCCAAAGCATACGGCTTTGAACTGAAAACCCTTTCCCCAAGGACAAAGCAACGGAACTTCATAGAATACCAATAGTCTGGTATTTGAAAGTACCATGTCCCTGCAAAAAGGACACAAGGACTCAGGGTTAAGATTACTCCTGCTTGTGAAGGAGCTGCACTTTCGGCAAGCAACTCCAGGGCAGGACCAAATGCCTGCATATTGTTTCTCCATTCCACAAACAGCAAACATTCTGTAAAGAGAAGATACAAGGATTAAAGCAGCCAAATTAAGAAGACAGAGAGGACATCCATACTGATAGGCAGCTAAAGTCAAGTGACTGGCTACAGAGGGGGGACGAGATTCCCCACCTCCCATCAGTAACTATGGACACCTTGTTATAATTTTTAAAAGTCAAGTTTCCAGCTTTGTTGGAATCATACTCCTACTAAAGGACAAGGGTTTGTATCCGCAGAGGAACAACTTATCGTTTACAAATACTGTAAAGTAACTCTGTAGGATATCAAAAGACAATTCTAAACATAATTAGTGATATCCATAATAAAAAACATAATAAGAAGTAACAAGATTCTTAGAAAGTTCCTGAAGCTATGCTGTAAATGGTGAAAGATTAAATTTATAAATTTGATAAAAAACTATACTAGTAATTGCCAACATATTCAGCCAATCTGGTCTATGTTGCACTATGTTCTGTAATGTACATAATAATTGCATTACTGCCCCATCTAATATTTTGATTTTGCACGTTTTATATTGCAATCTAATATACATTTATTCATTCTAAGGTACCCACCCATGCCTATCATAAGGGTAAAGCTGGGATAAGTAGTAGTTTCTTTTAAATAAAGAGAATATTTAACACTTGAAGGGCATATAAAAATGACAAATTCGGAGATAATTTGTATTTTTCCTAATCATACAAACCTTAGCTATTTACATAGGGGTATTACTTTCGGCGTAGCTGAAATGGCGAGCCATTAGATTTTTAACGAGGGTTAACTACCCCTGCGCTAGTTAGCAGGGGTAGGGTAGCTAGCTACCCCTTCCCCCTCACACACTGGTGAACTGATTTACTTCGCTTAGAGGTAGGACTTGACTTGGGGGACAGGGCTGGCGGGCAAATATGTGTAAATACCTAAGGTTTGTATGGTTAGGAAAAATGTTATTTTTATTAATAAAATAAATTTTTGAATATACTTACCCGATAATCATGTAGCTGTCAACTCCGTTGCCCGACAGAATTCTATGGAGGGATACGCCAGCTATCACAATACTAGAAGGGGGTGTACTTACCAGCGCCACCTGTGGCCAGGTACTCAAGTACTTCTTGTTGACACCTCCTCAATTATTCCTCGGTCCACTGGTTCTCTATGGGGAGGAAGGGAGGGTCGATTAAATCATGATTATCGGGTAAGTATATTCAAAAATTTATTTTATTAATAAAAATAACATTTTTCAATATTAAACTTACCCGATAATCATGTAGCTGATTCACACCCAGGGGGGTGGGTGAAAACCAGTGTACAAGATTAAAGGATAGCTAAGTATCCCATATTTCATATAACAGTTATCTCAAATAACAATGAAATAATAAGTACCTGGTAAGGAAGTCGAATTGAACCGTTACTCTGCCTCTTTTTTAAGTTCGTCTTCCTTACTGAGCGCAGCGTTCCTCTTGGAGGCTGAATCAACCCAAAGGTGCTAAAGTATATAGGGTTGCAACCCCTACTAAAGGACCTCTACAAAACCTCTAACCCAGGCGCTTCTCAAGAATGAATAGACCACCCGCCAAATCAAAAGGATGCGGAAGGCTTCTTAGCCTACCGTAACAACCATAAAAACAACAATAAAAGCATTCAAGAGAAAGGTTAAAAAAGGTTATGGGATTAAGGGAATGTAGTGGCTGAGCCCTCACCTACTACTGCACTCGCTGCTACGAATGGTCCCAGGGTGTAGCAGTTCTCGTAAAGAGACTGGACATCTTTAAGATAAAATGATGCAAACACTGACTTGCTCCTCCAATAGGTTGCATCCATTATGCTCTGCAGAGAACGGTTTTTATTAAAGGCCATCGAAGTAGCTACGGCTCTTACTTCGTGGGTCCTTACCTTCAGCAATGCAAGGTCTTCCTCCTTTAAGTGAGAATGGGCTTCTCTAATCAGAAGCCTTATATAATACGAAACCCCGTTCTTGGACATGGGCCTCGAAGGTTTCTTGATGGCACACCATAAGGCTTCTGACTGTCCTCGAATAGGTTTAGACCTCTTAAGATAATATTTGAGAGCTCTGACAGGGCAAAGAACTCTCTCTAGTTCGTTACCTACCATGTTGGAGAGGCTAGGTATTTCAAACGATCTAGGCCAAGGACGTGAAGGAAGTTCGTTCTTTGCTAGGAATCCGAGCTGAAAAGAACATGTTGCAGATTCGGTCGTGAAACCAATGTTCTTGCTGAAGGCATGAACCTCACTGACTCTCTTAGCTGTTGCAAGGCAGACGAGAAAAAGAGTCTTGAGGGTAAGGTCCTTGAAGGAAGCTGACTGGAGAGGTTCGAACCTAGATGACATAAGGAACCTTAAGACTACGTCTAGGTTCCAGCCTGGAGTGGATAGACAACGCTCTTTAGACGTCTCAAAAGACTTAAGAATGTCTTGAAGGTCCTTGTTGCAAGAAAGGTCCAAACCTCTGTGGCGGAGAACTGAAGCCAACATACTCCTATACCCTTTAATCGTAGGGGCTGAAAGGGATCTCTCATTCCTAAGATGTAGAAGGAAGTCAGCTATTTGGGTCACAGAGGTATTGGTAGAGGATATTGAATTGGCTCTACACCAGCTTCGGAAGACTTCCCACTTAGATTGGTAGACTCTACGAGTGGAAACCCTTCTTGCTCTGGCAATCGCACTGGCTGCCTCCTTCGAAAAGCCTCTAGCTCTAGCGAATCTTTCGACAGTCTGAAGGCAGTCAGCCGAAGAGCGTGGAGGTTTGGGTGCAACCTGTCTACGTGAGGTTGACGTAGAAGGTCCACTCTTAGAGGTAGAGTCCTGGGGATGTCGATTAGCCATTGAAGTACCTCTGTGAACCATTCTCTTGCAGGCCAAAGGGGAGCAACCAGCGTCAGCCGTGTCCCTTCGTGCGAGATGAATTTCTGCAGAACTTTGTTTATTATCTTGAACGGTGGGAATGCGTAAAGGTCGAGATGGGACCAGTTCAGTAGAAAAGCATCCACATGAACTGCTGCAGGGTCTGGAACAGGGGAACAGTACAGCGGAAGTCTCTTGGTTATGGAGGTGGCAAACAGATCTATGGTAGGTTGACCCCACAAGGTCCAAAGTCTGTTGCACACACTCTTGTGGAGGGTCCATTCCGTGGGAATGACCTGATTCCTTCTGCTTAGGCGATCTGCTGAGACGTTCATATTGCCCTGAATGAACCTCGTGACCAGAGTGAGGTTTAGACCTCTTGACCAAATGAGGAGGTCCCTTGCGATCTCGAATAGGCTCCTCGAATGGGTCCCTCCTTGCTTGGAGATGTAAGCCAAGGCTGTGGTGTTGTCTGAGTTCACCTCCACCACTTTGCCTAGCAGGAGGGACTTGAAGTTCAGCAGGGCTAAATGAACTGCTAGTAGTTCCTTGCAGTTGATGTGGAGCAATCCCTGTTCCTCGTTCCAAGTTCCCGAGCATTCCCGTCCGTTCAAGGTCGCACCCCAGCCCGAGTCCGATGCATCTGAGAAGAGATGAAGATTGGGGGTCTGAATAGCCAACGATAGGCCCTCCCTGAGAAGGAGATTGTTCTTCCACCACAGGAGAGTGGTCTTCATCTCTTGGGTGATTGGGATAGAGACTGCTTCGAGAGTCGAACCCTTGTCCCAATGAGCTGCAAGATGGAATTGAAGAGGGCGGAGGTGGAGTCTCCCTAGCTCGACGAACAGGGCCAGTGATGAAAGGGTCCCTGTGAGACTCATCCACTGTCTCACCGAGCAACTGCTCCTCTTCAGCATGCTCATGATGCACTCTAGGGCTTGGCTTATCCTGGGGGCCGATGGAAAAGCCCGAAAATCCTGACTCCGAATCTCCATTCCCAGGTACACAATGGATTGGGAGGGAATGAGCTGAGACTTTTCTATGTTGACTAACAGACCCAGTTGTCTGATTAAGTCCAAAGTCCAGTTGAGATTCTCCAGACAGCGACGACTCGTGGAGGCTCTCAACAGCCAGTCGTCTAAGTAGAGGGAGGCTCTGATGTCCGATAAGTGTAGGAATTTTGCTATATTCCTCATCAGATGAGTGAACACCATAGGAGCTGTGCTTAGGCCAAAACACAGGGCTTGGAATTGGTAGACAACCTTTCCAAAAACGAATCTCAGGAAAGGTTGGGAGTCTGGATGAATAGGAACGTGAAAGTATGCATCTTTCAAGTCCAACGAGACCATCCAGTCCTCCTGTCTGACCGCTGCTAGGACCGACTTCGTCGTCTCCATCGTGAACGTCTGCTTGGTGACATACGCGTTGAGCGCGCTGACGTCCAGCACCGGTCTCCAACCTCCTGTCTTCTTGGCCACAAGAAAGAGACGGTTGTAGAAGCCCGGGGATTGATGGTCCCAGACTATAACCACTGCCTTCTTCTGCACAAGTAGCGACACCTCCTGGTGCAATGCTAGCCTCTTGTCCTCTTCTTTGTAGTTGGGAGAGAGGTTGATGGGAGATGTGGTCAGAGGTGGTTTGAGGCAGAATGGAATCCTGTAACCGTCCCTCAGCCAACTGACAGACTGGGCGTCTGCACCTCTCTTCTCCCAGGCTCGCCAGAAGATCTTGAGTCTGGCTCCTACTGCTGTCTGGAGATGCGGAGAGTCAGTTTTTTCCTTTAGATGTCTTGGAGCCTTTCCTAGACTTGCTCCTGTAAGAGTCTGGACGGGAGCTTCCTCGGCTGGGGGCTCTACCACGAAAGGGCGGTATGAACCTCGTAGCAGGGGTATCAGCCACTGGGGAGCGATAAGTCTTGGGGACTGAGGTAGCAACCTTAGACTTACGAGCCGATGAGGCAACAAGATCGTGTGTGTCCTTTTGTATCAGGGCAGCAGACAAGTCCTTAACCAGCTCTTCGGGGAAGAGGAACTTCGAGAGCGGAGCAAAAAGGAGTTGTGACCTTTGACAAGGTGTAATGCTGGAGGAAAGGAAGGTACACAGCTGTTCCCTTTTCTTCAAAACTCCTGATACAAACATCGACGCAAGCTCACCAGATCCATCCCTAATGGCCTTATCCATGCAGGACATTAATAGCATGGCAGAATCCTTGTCCGCAGGAGAGGTCTTCTTGCTGAGGGCCCCCAGGCACCAGTCTAGAAAGTTGAACATCTCAAATGCTCTAAATACTCCCTTCAGTAAGTGATCAAGGTCTGAGAAGGTCCAGCAAACCTTAGAGCGCCTCATTGCAGTTCTCCGAGGCGAGTCTACCAGACTTGAGAAGTCAGCCTGGGCAGAGGCAGGTACTCCCAAGCCTGGTGCTTCTCCTGTGGCATACCAAACGCTAGCTTTCGAAGTGAGCTTAGTCGGAGGGAACATGAAAGAAGTTTTGCCAAGGTGTTGCTTAGTCTGCAGCCACTCCCCTAAGATCCTAAACGCTCTCTTAGAGGACCTTGCTAGGACTAGCTTAGTATAGGTGGACTTAACTTGTTGTATGCCCAGCGAAAACTCAGATGGCGGAGAGCGGGGAATAGCAGAGACAAAGTGGTCTGGGTAAACCTCCCTAAGCAGAGCCAAGACCTTACGAAAGTCAATAGACTGTGGAGAAGGCTTGGATTCATCCACGTCTGACGAGGGATCCAGGTGTGCCTCCTCATCATCAGACGCCTCATCACCAGAGTGTAGCGAAGAGATCGGACAAGAATGCTGAACAGCAGAGTCAGAACGAGTAGGAACAATATTAGTGGTTTCCTCTTCAAGTAACTGTTGAGGGAAAACCTGAGGCTCAGACTGCAAAGGCTAAATAAAAGACGAAGCAGAAGGAAGGCGCATGGGTGGAGGAGGTTGACTCCTGGTTGAACCCAAGGGTTGCGCTTGCTGAGCTGTTGGCGGAAGCGGAGTAGCAAGTTCCTGTTCCTGTGGTGTGAGCGGAGCGCGATGAGGTAGAGGCTGCGCAGAACAAGGTAAATGTCTCGCAAGCTGAGGCTCCTGAGGCGCAAGGCTAAGGTGTAGTGGTGCTTGCCTTGTGGAGGGTTGAGCTCGCTGCAGCGAGAGCTGAGGAGACTGACTCATGGACGGGAGAGGTTGTTGTACCTCAACCGAGTGTTGCACCACTGGTGGAGCAGCAAGTGGAGGCGGAGGAAGAGAGGTATAATCCTCCTGATCCCATTGTAAAGGTTGCCTTAAAGAAGGCGGAGGCTGAACACCACTGGGAACAGCAAACTCAGAACGAGGCTCAACATCGTACGCCTGGCAGGTGGTACTGCGATCAGGCGGAGCGAGCGCAGGCGGAGCGAGCGCAGGCGGAGGGAGTGTAGGCGGAGGCGGAGGCGCAACACTCTCAGCCCGACACTCACGCATCAAGTCCGAAAGCTATGTCTATGTCTATGTCTGACGGTTTATCAAGTATCCCTGCTTTCGCTATTAAGCGTTCAGACGGGATTTCCAAATCATTTATATTATAGTTAAAAATTTAAAAGTCTATGTAATGTAAAGAGGGTTAATTTCATTTGTCTCAATGTTATAGCTGAGTGAAAATAAATGGGTTTTCAATAGTTTTTTGAACTGAAAGACATTTTCAGCACACTTAATTGATGCCGGAAGTTGATTATACAATCTAGGAGCGCAGTGCTTAAAAGTTCTCGTACCAAGAGTGGTCGTTGCACGAGGCTCATCAAGTCTGAAATCATCACTGGAAAGGCGTGTATGAACACCAGGCCCTACTACGTATCTTTTCAGGCAGCCTTTAAGATACAATGGCTCTCCCGTGTTAATAGCTTGATATGTTAAGACGCAAAGTTTAAAAATAATCCTTGCTTTGACTGGTAACCAGTGTAATTTAATTAAGGTTGGAGTAATATGTTCTCGCGGGGATATACCAACAATCAGTCTAGCAGCTCTATTCAAAATCATTTGAAGTTTCCTAAGACGATAATTAGGTAAATTGTAATACAACGAATTACAATAGTCTACTCTACTGACTACCAGACTATTAATTAGCAGCTTAGTGGCATCTTCGTTAAGATATTTTCTAATGGATGCGATATTCCTTAGATGATAATTTGCGGTCCTAACCACATTGTTAATATGTTCATCAAATGTCAAAGAACCATCAACTACTACCCCGAGATCTCTGACTTTATCAGTTAACAAAATATTTTCCTTATTGATGGAGATGCTATTAACGTTATCAAACCTTCTTACGTTATATTTAGTGCCAATTAGAATACATTCAGTTTTATTTTCATTTAGTTTCAGCTTTTTCTTTTGCATCCATTTCGAAACATCTGCCATAAGTCTATCAATAACAGCTTGATCTTCAATAATGTCATCCACTATTAAATAGAACTGGGTGTCATCCGCAAAAAATTTACATTGAACGCCATGTAATTTAAATATCCAAGACAACTCGATTGTATAAATACTAAAAAGAACCGGGCCAAGTACGCTTCCTTGTGGAACACCCGTGGTGAGCTTTCTACTTTCAGAATATCTATCTTTAACCTTCACCTTGAAAGATCTATTCGATAAATAGTTATTAAACCATTTAAGAGCATCCCCATCGATCCCAATAGCAGTCATATCCTCTATTAACACTTCATGAACCACTGTATCGAAAGCTGCGCTAAGATCCAGGAGAATAAGCAAGCTACATTTACCGTCATCAGAGAAACCTAACAAATCATTTATTACGGCACAAAGAGCTGTTTCAGTAGAATGGAATTTTCGATAAGCCGACTGATCTTCAGGAATAGCTCCAATTACTTTCAAGTGCTGACTGAGTTGATCTAAAACAGAAGTCTCGATCATTTTTGACAAAAAAGACAAGTTAGAAATTGGTCTGTAAGATTTCAATTCTTGATGATCAAGGGACCCTTTAAGAAATGGATTAATGATAGCAACTTTTTCAGAGGATGGGACTAAGCTCTTAGTAATACTCAAGTTGACTATTCGAAGCTGCAATTGCAATAACCTATCTATGTTCGGGGCGTCGATGACCTCATTTATTGGAAAAGGATCGCTACTGCAATAAGAGCGGCCAGAACTAATGAACATAGTTTTGTAAGCACCGAGTGAAACTGGCCTAAACTGCAAGAACTTTGAGAAAGGAAAATCAGGAAAGTAAGGATAGGGGCAAGAGACATCAGTTGTGAAGTTACAAAGTAAACAGGCAACCTTTGACTCAAAAAATTCAGCAAATTCATTTGCCAATTCAAGCTCAGACCTCCCGTCTGGTAAAACATGCCTCTTAATTTTCCCTAAAAGTTCATCGAACACAGAATACAGCCTTTTGATATTGGACCTAACCTCAGTTACTTTTTCATTATAATATGTCTTTTTTACATTTCTTAATAATCTATTTACCTCATTCCTAGCTTCCACATATAACATTCGATTTCTATTTGTTTTATGCTTATGCCAACGTGACTCTGCCAATCTCCGTTTTTTCCTAGCTTCCCTAATAGCAGCATTGAACCACGGGGAGCTGTCTTTTATGACAATATCTTTCTCTACCACAGGGCACATTTTATCATATTCTTTGGAAAATACAGAAAAATACAAAGCAACAAGACAGACCACACATTCACCCACAGAAACATTTCTGCTACTATCTAAGTCAGTACATCCACAGGGTTCATCATATTTTTCTTCAATAACAGTAACACCCACATCTATTAGTACAGTAGAGTCTAATAACCGTTTGTTCCTAAATGTTATTTTAGTCCTAAGTTTACTTGGTAATAAGACTGAAATATCAAACATAATAAGCTTGTGGTAAAAAGAGATAGAAAAATCTGGCTCCACCATCAAATTCATAAAGTAATTATCACCCGCAAAACAAAACACAGCATCTAAAGTATGATCTGACCTAGAGGTAAATACATTCACCTTATTAACAAAATTCATATTGTTCATTATATCAATAAACTTCTTTACATTTGTATCTCTATAATCCTCTAACCACATATTAAAATCTCCACATATATAAACATTACATTTTTCATTTTCAAAACAATCCAAGAATACAGAAAAGTCTTCCAAAAACGTAGCCTTGCTTAGCTGAGGAGGACGATATACTACTAAAAATAAAAACTGTACATTATAGGCCTTAAACTCCAAGGCTAAATACTCAAAACTCACAAATGCTCCAACAACCCTAATTCTAGAGTTTGTAAATGTTTTGGATAAAACAATGCCAACCCCACCTCCCTGACCAAAATTACGTGGCGTGTGAAAAAGTTTATGAGTGTCCGGCAATAGTTCATTAATTTTCAAATTATCAGTAGCACTTAGCCATGTTTCTGTTATAGCGAACGCATCTATTCCTTGTTCACAGATTAATTCTCTTAATTCAGTTGTCTTGTTGCGTACTGACTGTGCATTCAGTAAGGCACATTTTATTCTTCTATTACTGGAATCCATGATCAGTCTGTTGGGCAATCCGCTTCCTCTCGGCAACATTCGATGGACAATTCCAGTCAAAAACAGCATGTTCATTATCGGAGAGGCTCATTCGCGCACAATGATGACATTTCAAACTTTCAGACTGACAATGCCTTGTCTCATGATCAGTTCCGTTACAACGTCCACATATCCGAGATCCATTAGAAGCCTTGACTCTACATTTGGACTCAAAATGACCATATCCTTGACAGTAGTTACATATTATAACATGATAACTATCCCATACCTTATGTCGACCAAAGTTGGTGAAAAGTATATCTCCATTTTCGTATATCCTGCGTCTAATGATAGGTGTACATTTAAAAGTATAATTATACGATTTACCATCTTTAGCTTCTCTAGTTGATACTAGTTTCATATCATCTGGACTTACATTAATACCTTGAAATATATTATTCTTCTTCAAAATCGCAGGCAGGACGACATCCATCTGTTCTTGATTACTAACATTGGCAACGGTGATTTTAGGCGACATCTTCTGAAGTACAGTTGAACATAATTTATGGTCATCAGCTGTCTGGTCCAGAGTTCGTTTAGCATTTTCTCTTGTTTTCTTGTCTGGAAAGTCAACGACCAGTGAACCTTTTTTCGTAGGCTTTACATTACTAATTTTAATATTCCCAAGGACTTTTGTTAATACACCTTTCTTCTCTTCCATTGTGGTAGCTTCATTCTCATCTTCATCAGCAATCAAAATCAAATTTCTCTCTTTCACCACGTCAGAATAACTTGGTTTCAAATCCTTTGCAGGTAGCTCACCAGTAGCCCCAAGCCTAAGAAATTGATTTTCCGTCTTCAGTTCAATTATTTGTTTTTCTAATGAAGCAAACATATCTCTTGTCATTAATTCTAACGTTTCCATTTTTCGGCCAAGCTCATTCAAGGTAACTGTCTCCGAAAAATTTGGCTCACATCTTCTACAGTAGAATTTAAGACCCTTACATCCAATAGCTATTGACTTCTCTACCTTTCTGTAGTCTTCCATAGATATTCCCTCACATTTCCGATGTACTTTCCTGTTACATGAAGAGCAGTCCAGTTGGTTATCATCGTTTTGACGATCGCAATAACAAGATGCCATTTCACAAGAAAACTCTAAGACTTCACTTTCAAATCATAGCAAGGCTCTATTAGTTGGTAATTATGACGTAACAATGACGTATCCGTGACGTCACTAAGGAAAATCTGCGCGGGAACCGTTTGGGAATGCGCATCAAGTCAACTAGGCCCTAATACACTAAGTTAGAATGCACTTTCACAGCACTATTTATATCACTAAGTGGATTAGGCACATCCTACACATATTCATACACGAATACAGACAGGTTAAACAGCAGTTTAAGGGCAAGGTACTCTAAAACGGGCCAAATAAATGAAGAGGATCTGGTTTACGTTCCTGTCAAGAGCTTCTTCTTCTTCTTCTCTTGCATGGACTGAAGAAGAGTCCACTTGGGGTCGGCAGAAACTACAGTAGGCTGAGGTAAAGCCTTAACAGTCGAGCTCTGTTGTGGCAGAACCTTACTCCTCTTGGGCGGAGTGCAGTCGACAGATGACTGCGGCGAGTCAGAGCTGAGCCAATGACTGCAACCTGGCTGAGCACTCGCGGACTGGACTCTGCGTTTAAGTGGTCTCGAGACCTGAGACCAACGTTTCTTCCCTGACAGTTGATCAGCGGACGAGAAAAAGACGGGCTCAATCGTCTGCAGGTGGGAGTGACGTTCTTTGGAAGACACGCCCGCAACCACCGAGGATACTTCTGTGCGCCTAACAAGGCCTGCCGAACCCTTATGCCCTTCGACATTGCTTCTCCCCTGGGCTTGGGAGCTTGCAAGAGGTCCCGGACTGGGAGGACGACTGGCTCGCACAGAAGTATCCTCACGCACCACACTGGCACTGACACTAGCACTTGGCACTGCACTGACACTAGCACTCGTCACAGCACTGGCACTAATTCCACCCACTGCACTCTTGACCTTAAGTTCCTTGACTTCGGCCATCAGAGACTTATGATCACTTACCACTGACTCTACTTTATCGCCTAAGGCCTGAATAGCACGCAAAACAACAGACATATCAGGCGGAGGGCAAACAGTAGGTTCGGGGGTAGCCACTACAGGGGTAGGAAAAGGTAGGGGATCATGAGGTGAGGAAAAAAGTGAAGAGTGAGAAGAACTCCTCCTAACTCTACCTCTCTCTAACTTACTTGAATATTTCAAAAGACGGACAAATTCCAGTTCCGAAAGTCCGGCGCATTCCTCACATCGATTTTCTAACTGACAGGGCCTGTCCCTACAGTCAGAACAAGCGGTGTGAGGATCTACCGAGGCCTTCGGAATACGCCTATTGCAAGACCTACATCGTCTATGGGAGGGGGCTTGCGAAATGTCAGACATCTTGAATCCAAAGAGTTAGCCAAAGGGGGTTCCAAAATCAAGCAAAAGATCGTTAACCGTTAATCAGGACTATATAAAAGCTATCTAGCTAATATAAGAAGGTTTCCAGTAAAGCGACAGCCGAAATCTGAGAGAATACTTCACCAATTAGCCGTGAAAAAACTCGAAGATCATAAGCGTATCCCAGAACGTCTTGCCGGAAGCACGACAGAGGAATAATTGAGGAGGTGTCAACAAGAAGTACTTGAGTACCTGGCCACAGGTGGCGCTGGTAAGTACACCCCCTTCTAGTATTGTGATAGCTGGCGTATCCCTCCATAGAATTCTGTCGGGCAACGGAGTTGACAGCTACATGATTATCGGGTAAGTTTAATATTGAAAAATACAAATTATCTCCGAATTTGTCATTTGTTCCGTAACCGAAATACAAACCACGCTATTTACATAGGGTGACTTACCCCTTAGGAAGGATGGAAAGTCCCCAGCCATACTGGCTTTGGCTTTACCTGGGGACTCAGAATCCGAGTGAGCAGCACTTCGAGAAAAAGAGTCCCTGCACCTCGCAAGTTCCTTGCTCCGCAAAGAGTGTGCGGCCTACATAAGCTTGTGTGTGGAGGGAAGAAGCGTGACTTGTCCTAGGCAGTTGACCTGAAGATCTTTAGATGGAATTCTGGACTAGGACTTTCTCAATACCACCTCATCAGGGTATGGGGGACGTGACAGTATCATTCTAATACTAGGAACACAAGGAAGCATGGTTTACCTGCAGAGGTTTGAGGTCAGCTATGCAGAGAACCTAGGATGCTGCTTTCCCCAAGAGAGGGGAGGATGAAGAAAGAAGTAAGGGCCAGACATACCTCTTTCAATCATGCAGTCTGACACCGGGTAACAATGCCCCCAACCTTCAGCTACTTGTCCATTAAGGAGCCTGAGGTTAGACCAGCTGTTGTGTAGCCACCACAGGCCGATAGAAAAACGTATCGAGGCTCCTGTGGGTCACGTCCTGCAGGTAGTGAGCTGTGAAGGTCGTCCGACGCTTCCAGACTCCAGTTTGTAGCACCTGCGTCACAGAGTAGTCTTCTTAGAGACGTTGCGATGCCTCTGACATCGTGTGCTCTAAGGCTACATGACGGAGGAGGGTCTGGATTCAGGGCGAGAGGGATGGTCCTAGAATCCAGGCTGCAAAGGTATTCTTGGTGACCCTCCTCTTCGTCCTTCCTGTGCTCCCAAACAGGGCTGCACGTGAGGACGAACTGCAGCTGTTCTTTAAGATAACACCTCCGACTCCTTGCTGGGCATAGTAGGAGAAGGCCTGGGTCATCTGTTACAGAACGGAGACTCGAAATCCTGAAGGAGTCGTGGGACTCCAAGATCTTGAGTCTAGAAACCGACTCAGGGACGAACAAGAACGTTACCTCTCCCTATCCTCTTGAATGGGTGAAGTCGTATGAGAGACCATGAAGTACGCTGATACGCTTGGCCGAAGCCAGAGCGAGCCGGAGCACCGTCTTCTAAGTCAGGTGCCTGTCAGATGACTAGCGTAATGGTTCACAGGGAGAAGCCTTAAGATCCCTAAGAACCCAAGCCATGTACCATGGAGGAGGTCTCACTTTCGACTGGGCGCAGGTAAGTTCGTAGCTTCGTATGAGCGAAGAAAGATCCAGCGAGGAGGAATTGTCTAACCTTAGAGCCTGAAGGCCAGGCTTGAGGCTGAGCGATAGGCTTTACCGCCGAGAGCAAAAGGCGCAATTCCTCCCGCAGATGGACAATAACTCCGCTAACGCTGGAAAAGTGGCATCGAGGGGAGAGATACCTCTCCCACGACACCAACCACAGAAGACTCTACACCTCGCCTGGTGGACCCCTGCGGATGACTTCGCAAGTGTCAAGACATCCGCTTCGCGACCTGTCGCGGAACGCCTCCCTCAGTGAGGAGATGCTGGATGGACTCCAGGCATGGAGCTGAAGCGGAGCTACGGCTTGTGGTAGATGTAGTGGTGTGGTTGCTATAGCTCTTGTCGTGGGGAAAACTCTCTCGGGAGTTCCATCAAGGGATGCAGAAGGTTCGGAAACCACTCTGCCTGATGCCGTAGCGGACCTATCAGAGTCATCGACAGGTTGACCGAAAGTCTGGTCTTGTTGAGCCCCCTTTCCCCACAGACCCAACAGTGGCAAGGCGTAGACGTTGATGTTCTCCTACCGATGTGGGAAGACATCTCGGCAGGGTGCCTTGGGGTCCGGTTCTGGGGAGAAGTACAGCGACAGCTTGAAATTCAAGGTCGTCGCGAACAGGACCACAAGGTCCGAGCTTGCTGGCTACTGGGGGTTCCAAAGACCACTCGGTACTCTCTATCTGCGATGCCCTGTTCCGACTGTCGGAGAGCACATTCCTTGTCCGGAATGAAGCGAGCCGATAGTGGTATTGAGTAGACTTCGGCTCATCTCAGTATCTCTACTGTAGGATGGGAAGACTGTTATGAAAAAGTACCTCCCCCCTTGATGAAAAGCAACTACCGTGGTGTTGTCACTCACGGAGTGACTCGCCGGGGCCTGTTGGGACTGTTGAAGGCCAGAATATGGCCTTCATCCCTAGCCAATTGATGTGGAGGTACCCTTCTAGCTCTGGCCATAGGCTTGAGATCCATTGGTTCAGAACGTGCCCCCCCCCCCCCTTTTGACGCGTCCGAGGACAGCTCCAAATGCGGAGGAGGGACGAGAAGATCCACTCTCTAGCAAAGGCTTCATAGGTCAACCACCACTGCAGGATCCCTCGTTTGGCAGGTCCCATAGGACCAGAATGTCTGGGGAATCGTGGTCTTGATTCCACCGGGACTTGAGTCGCCAAAGCAGGAGACTCATTCCGAGGCGAGTGTTAGGGACTAGAGGGGTCAAGGAGGAAGGTGACCTAGGAGGCGTAACCAGAAGAGGGCTGGAGACTCTCCTCGCCTGAGGAAAGGTTCTCCTACTCTCCTCCGCCTTGCTATCCTCTCATCTGAAGGGAAGGCTTAACAGAGATTGGAGACTAAAATTAAGCCTAGATATACCAGTTGTTGCGATGGAAACAGAGAAAACTTCTCGAGATTTACCATGATCCTTAGATCTTGGCAAAGTCCCAGAGGCTTGTCTCGGCGTCGAAGAAGGGTCGATACCGAAACCGCCCGGGTAACCAGTCATCCAGAAAGCGAAGGAGGCGGATGCCGCTCCTGTGTGGACATGAGGGTTCGGGATGAACTTCCTGGTGAATGCCTGCGGAGCTGAGGAAAGATCGAAGCACCGCACCTTGAACTGGTATATCTGTTGCCTAGGCTGAATTCCAAGTACTTCCTGTAAAGACGGATGGATTGGGATCTGGAAGTACCTGTCTCTCGGATCCAGTATGCACGTGAAGTCTTGTGGTTTCCCTACAAGTCTGATCAAAACTGTTGTATCATACTGACCGCCAGCGCTCACCTGCGCGCCGGCTATCAGGAGATCTACGGTGAGACTCAGCTACAGGAGATCGCAGGAGAGAAGTCCGGAACACAGCAGGAGAGCGCAAGAGCGCTACTGCGCGCGAGCTCGCAGGAAAACATGGGTGCGCAGGTAAAACCAGGCACTTAAGGGACTTACCCACAATGTGGAGTAAGCCCTTAGCTCCGAAGGGACCGGTGCTCGTAGGAAACGAGGTACGTTGGCGCCCACAGCGCATCTGCGTCCAGGAGAAGGTCTGGCAGGAGGATCCTCTGCGGGGAGGGTGAAGATGAAGACGACCACAGGCAGGAGCACCATCATCAGACCTCCGAAGAGGAGTCTCTGTAGTGAACTCCCCCAAGGGGGAGAAGCACTCGCAGGAGAGACCGTGGCATCAGCTGCTGCCCCGAAGGGGACTGAGCCCTCAGCAACAACAGCAGAAGGAGACCTCCGAAGAGGAGTCTCTGTGGTGAACTCCCCCCCCCCCCCAGGGAAGAAACACTTGCAGGAGAGACCGTAGGGGTCAGCTGTCCCCCGAAGGGAACTGAGCCTTCAGCAACAACCGCAGAAGGAGTCCTCCGAAGAGGAGTCTCTATGAGTGTCCTCTCTCGCGAACGAGAGAGGAAAACTTCGTAGAAGAGACTGAAGATGGAGCCCAAGGGCCGAAGGGTCAGCCAGTGACCTAGGAGCCAACCTCCGAAGAGGCGCTCCTGCAGCTGCTCAGCCCCTTTAGCGTAGCTGCAGGTGAGACCGCTCAGCACCAAGAGCATAGTCGCACAAAAACTATGGTCCGAGAAGTAACCGCTCAGCCCCTTGAGCAAGGTTACAAAAGCGGTCGCTCAGCACCAAGAGCAAAACCACCGGAGGACCAGGAACATATTATGATTATTAAAGGTAAGAGAAGTTTCCCCCGAAAGGGAAAGAAACTCAAACCTGGGCAGGTAACCTCCCTCGGAAGGGAAGTTACCCACCCAAGGAGGCGAACCTCCTGAGAGTTCTAACATGAACTGAAGAGCTGTCGGGTGCCTCGGGAGAACTACCAGGAGAAGGAGACACGCCCCTGACGAAGTCCTATAGAGGAGGCAGCAACAGCAGACTCCCCGAGTCCCAACAAGATAGCTCTGCTTCCTTGTCACATTAGGCAAACGGAAAACAGATCGTTAACTGTGAAAATAAAAAGTAATTAGTTAACATTCATTCCCCCGGGAAGACTCCGAAGAGGAAACCCGAGGGAAAAGAACACAAGAATTACATAACAGGCAAGAGCCCCAACCCCACCTACACTCACGGGAAGGGGGAAGGGCGAGACCTGTAACCAAAACTGAATTACAGTGAGCCCTCGATACTTCGCGGTTCGACCATCGCGGATTCACGACTTCGCGGACTTTTTTCATTAAATACGGCATCCGATTTCATCAGCAAACCACTATTTTTGGGGGAAACATCATTTTATTCTAGAAAATTGCTACTCTTTAAATAGTTAATTGCACATTAAGAAAGCGTGTACTTTTGTTTTAAAATTTCGGGTGTGTTTTAAAATTCAAGTATTGTTGACTTCTTTTTGTTTTACTTTTGGCTGTGATCAGATCAGCTGATGTCTAGCTGCCGGTCTCTAGAATATGCGCGTACGAAGTATTGTTTATACCATTTCTTAACTTATTCAAACCATCTATACAGTTGATATTACATAAGCGCCAATGTGTTATAACCTATCATATATTTTTGTTTATTACATTTTAAAACAACACACACACACACACACACACACACACACTCTCTCTCTCTCTCTCTCTCTCCCTCTCTCTCTCTCTCTCTCCTCTCTCTCTCTCTCTCTCCGTAAGAAATAAAACCTTAGTTCACATATGGCAACTTGAGTTTTAAGAATGCAATTAACATGAATATTGTTAGTTGTGGCGATCAATTCCTCGCTTTAGGAGGTACAGGAAACAAAAACACGTCGTTCGATTACAACAGCTGATTCTCTCTCTCTCTCTCTCTCTCTCTCCGTAAGAAATAAAACCTTAGTTCACATATGGCAACTTGAGTTTAAGAATGCAATTAACATGAATATTGTTAGTTGTGGCGATCAATTCCTCGCTTTAGGAGGTACAGGAAACAAAAACACGTCGTTCGATTACAACAGCTGATTCTCTCTCTCTCTCTCTCTCTCTCCGTAAGAAATAAAACCTTAGTTCACATGTGGCAACTCGAGTTTAAGAATGCAATTAACATGAATATTGTTAGTTGTGGCGATCAATTCCTCGCTTTAGGAGGTACAGGAAACAAAAACACGTCGTTCGATTACAACAGCTGATATTCTCTCTCTCTCTCTCTCTCTCTCTCTCTCTCTCTCCGTAAGAAATAAAACCTTAGTTCACATATGGCAACTTGAGTTAAGAATGCAATCAACATGAATATTGTTAGTTGTGGCGATCAATTCCTCGCTTTAGGAGGGTACAGGAAACAAAAACACGGCATTCGATTACAACAGCTGATTCTCTCTCTCTCTCTCTCTCTCTCTCTCTCTCTCTCCGTAAGAAATAAAACCTTAGTTCACATATGGCAAATTGAGTTTAAGAATGAAATTAACATGAATATTCTTAGTTGTGGCAATCAATTCCTCACTTTAGGAGGTACAGGAAAGAAAAACACGGCATTCAATTACAACAGCTGATTCTCTCTCTCTCTCTCTCTCTCTCTCTCTCTCTCTCTCTCGTTATAAAATAATTACAAATAGATGAAGAAACCAAAATCGGTTTTCTTAAAAGTGTATACAGTACATCCATTTCAATCATAGCTTAAAATACGGTATCCGATTTTGTCAGCAAACTACTATTTTTTAGGAAACACCATTCTATTCCAGAAAACTTTTACTCTTTAAATAGTCAATTGCGCTATAATAAAACATGTACTTATGTTTTTAAATTTCGGGTGTGTTTTAAAAATCGAGTATTTTTTACTTCTTTTTGTTTTACTTTTGGCTGTGATCACATCGGCTGATGTCTAGCTTCCGCTCTCAAGAATATGCGTGGTACAAATACATTAACAAAGAATTGTTTACTGTTACAGTACACCATTTCTTAACTTATTCAAACCATCTATACAGTTAATATTACATAGGCACCAATGTGTTATAACCTATCATATTTATTATTTAGTACATTTAAAACCATTCTCTCTCTCTCTCTCTCTCTCTCTCTCTCTCTCTCTCTCTCTCTCTCTCTCTCTCTCTCTCTGTCACATCGAACGTAATACTGTAGCGGTAACTTAATTTTTCGATGACTTTAAAAATGGCCTAGTACTTTCTCCTTTTACCTTTTTTGCATATGACGAGGTGGGTACTAAGTTGACTTATAACTGAAGTTAGGAAAAGTCTTTGGATATGGAAAGAACAATTATCTTTCGTAACAGTTTAAAATGATCGTAAATTATCATTCTGTCATTAGCGGGCAGTTTGCTATTGTGGATTAAACGCATAAGAAAAAAAAAGGTTTCCAGCTTTGCTACGAATTTAGGAATTTATATGGATACGATAAGTAAAATATTTGTAATAACATGTTTACTAAATGTTTGTTATATCATTAGTTATCACTTTGAGCATGTGTGTTTAATGCGTTCGTTTGTTTATTATGATCGAAGATGGAGCGTAAACAAATGGAAGGTTTCCGTTTCAGGCGGCGGTCATAAAGAAAAACATTATATAAATGGCATTCATTTCATTTATTTGGAAGTTCTAAGAAAAATTAAGTAGAACATTGGTAATAAAAAAGTCAATATATAATCAATACTTGGTAAGATTGCTGTCGATGCAAAAACTAACCTATACACAGACCAATGTTGTCATTTTTTATCGTGCTTTTTGGCGTGTTTAGGAAACGCATGATATAAAATCGCTTTTAATATTTGTGCCTGATTTAGTTTAGGGTACTGTAGTACATGCATTAAGTGTTCTGTACATTAAAGGTAGTATGTTAACAATACTACGTAAAGGGAAGGTTTTAAAAGCCTGAATATACATGTTAAATAAATACGTAAATATGGTTGTCCCTACTTCGCAGATTTTCAGCTATCGCGGCCGCGTTTGAACCTATCTACCGCGATTAACGAGGGTTCACTTTTAACAGTTATAAAAATGCAACTCATAAAGGAATGTTCACTAAAAGTAAGAACGAAACACCCCGAAGGGAGACGTTCTAAAAAGCTGAAAAGTTAACAAATACAATTAACTTTAATAATAAAAAAATAATTGAGATAAAAAGTACTGCGTAGCAACTCCACCCGAAAGGAGGAGCTATCGTAGAAAATGTAGTAAAAGGTGAACGACCTCCAGAGAGAGAGAGAGAGAGAGACCGTAGTCAAACTACACTCTCGCGATCCTACGCTGAACCCCACCTTCCCCATAGGAAAAGAGGAGTAGCGGAGAACAGAATAATAAGTCCAGCGATGACGACTCCCCACGGCGCCCGTGGAAGGAGGCGACCGAAGGACCAAGGAAGAGATCGCGGCCCATGAAAATACATCGTAGTGGCCTGACTGCCGGCGGCCACACGGTGATATCGTACACACACACACACACAGCACGAACACTGAAAAGGAAACTTACTGATTTCTATACTCAAATATATACATAAACATAAAAATATGTTTACATATATACATGAGTAAAGAAAGTAAGTAATTAAGTAAAGACAAAACAATAAATGGCTGCCATGCGAGGACGGGAACAGAGACATCTGTTCATCGTCCGAGCCATAAGCGAAGAGAATCAGTTCACCAGTGTGTGAGGGGGGAAGGGTAGCTAGCTACCCCTCCCCTACCCCTGCTAACTAGCGTAGGGGTAGTTAACCCTCGTTAAAAATCTAATGGCTCGCCATTACAGCTACGCCGAAAGTAATACCCCTATGTAAATGGCTAAGGTTTGTATTTCGGTTACGGAACAATGGAAGTTTTCGGTTACGGAACAATGGAAGTTTTGGCCATTTTTTTCCACAAATCATCTGCATAGAGCATTCATTTCCTAACAAAAAATCTTACAATTCTAAATAAAAAGGAAAGAATTTTGCTATCAGTTTCTCATAGCACATGACACAATAACATACTTCTCACTGACTAGTACCTAGCAGAGCACTCTTCACTTTTAACAAACCTTCTACTATTCAAGCATGAAAAGGAAAACTTACAGGCATAAGAACTTGAAGTTGCTTATCATGTATGATCTTGCTTCTGATAGGAGGTCCTGGTTTGGTTAAACCTAGACTGCTAGCAAGGTGTTTTGCTGTCCCAGCAACAAAATCTCGTCCAACACTCCAAGGTACGGCATCCTGACAAGACAAAATTTCAATTACAGTACTAATGTAAATGTGAATTAGGTTTTTAACCAAGCAAAAACGAAGTGATGAAACAGCTAAAAAAACTGTTAAGGGTTAAAGTATTTACCACTCTCAATTTTTGTTGCCTTTCTCCTCAAAAGTCATTCATACATTATGCAAATAAATATTTCTGTCTTGAAAAATCCACTTTTATTCCTTGTTGAAAAGCTAGAAGGGCATTTTTCACAGAAACTGTACAAGATACAGAGCTTCTAATCTTAAACTATGGCACTTGCCCCTATTACTTGATTGTATATCTATCATTTCTCACCCATAGCAATTTAGCATAGCTATCACCCAAGAGACAACTCTACAACTAATTATTTTCAATTATGAGCTAGGTCTTTATCTAATATCTTATTAGTAGAAGCATTAACAAAAAGTTGGAAATATAGGTGGGGAGAAATCAAAGAGGATGGATGAAAAATAAAAGGAAGAATACAAAGCAACTGACTGCCAAAGGGAAGCTGTAAAAGGTCTTCAACACTGCCCGTAGTGTTCGTTGCAAGACACACTCTAGGCAGTGCTCTGTTGCGGTTTTATTAGGGGACCACCTACTAGCTTACAGTTATATCTCACTATGCCTAAAAAAAAATACCATTTAAAAAAAATAAAACTGGATATAAGACTACAATAAAATAGAAATAAGAATGAAGATTGTCTTAAAACTAAATTCATAATTAGTTTCAGCACTGAAAATTCAAGAAATTTAGCCCTTCATATTCCACAACAGCTGTGAACTTTTTTTAAAATCCTCTGAAAAACACACTGGCAATCAAAATAACCTGACACTTATGATAGCACTATGAAGATCAAAATGCATTTGAATTATAGTTTCATTATATATTTATTATCTACCGGTATGTTCAAAGTACTAAGGACTCTACATCACATTCAAGTAATAATATATATGTACAACCTTTTAGCATTAAAATACTATGCTAGTTTATAACACACACAAATGCAATAAAGGTAAAGAAGAAATAAACATAGCATGAAAACAAATGCTGAAGAAGGCATTTCATTACGTACATACTTACAAAGCACAACTATTCGGGTGAAGTTTCACGCTAAAATTAGCACACTCTGCTAACTTGTAAGCATTGGAAGTAGCAGTTTTTGCTAATCTCACAAATAATGACTAATTAAAATGGAAGGACCACTGTTCATCGCATGTGTCGACAATAACTGTAATGCTTTTTTATCAAAAGTTTTAAATACATACTGTAAACATCAATTTAACCTCCAGTAAAATTGTATACAGAATTGTACTTTCATTTTGCAAAATATTTTTCAAATTGTTTTCTTTTGTAATGTTCATATTGTGTATCTAAATAATTGTAATGTTTTTTTTTACCAAAAGCTTTAAAAAATTTTTGAATATACTTACCCGGTGATCATATAAGCTGCAACTCTGTTGCTCGACAGAAAAACCTACGGTCAAAATACGCCAGCGATCGCTATGCAGGTGGGGGTGTACATCAACAGCGCCATCTGTCGAGCAGGTACTTAGTATTCCAAGTAAACAAAGAACCAATTTTCTCCTCGGTCCACTGGGTCTCTATTGGGGAGGAAGGGAGGGTCCTTTAATATATGATCACCGGGTAAGTATATTCAAAAATTTATTTTATTAATAAAAATAACATTTTTCAATATTAAACTTAGCCGGTGATCATATAAGCTGATTCACACCCAGGGGGGTGGGTAGAGACCAGCATTACATGTTTACATTATTATGAGCTAAGTATTTTGTATTTCATTTTAGCAGTTATTCAAAATAACAAACATAAAATAAATAAGTACCTGGTAAGGAAGTCGACTTGAACAATTACTCTGCCTTTTTAAGTACGTCTTCCTTACGGAGCCTCGCGATCCTCTTAGGATGCTGAGCGACCCCTAGGATCTGAAGTATCAAGGGTTGCAACCCATACAACAGGACCTCATCAAAACCTCTAATCTAGGCGCTTCTCAATTAATGACTTTGACCACCCGCCAAATCAAGTAGGATGCGAAAGGCTTCTTAGCCTTCCGGACAACCCAAAAACAATAATAAAACATTTCAAGAGAAAGATTAAAAAGGTTATGGAATTAGGGAATTGTAGTGGTTGAGCCCTCACCCACTACTGCACTCGTTGCTACGAATGGTCCCAGAGTGTAGCAGTTCTCGTAAAGAGACTGGACATTCTTAAGATAAAAAGACGCGAACACTGATTTGCTTCTCCAATAGGTTGCGTCGATTATACTTTGCAGAGATCTATTTTGTTTAAAGGCCACGGAAGTTGCGACAGCTCTAACTTCGTGTGTCCTTACCTTCAGCAAAGCTTGGTCTTCCTCATTCAGATGGGAATGAGCTTCTCGTATTAACAGTCTGATAAAATAGGATAAAGCATTCTTTGACATAGGCAAAGATGGATTCTTAACTGAACACCATAAAGCTTCAGACGGGCCTCGTAAAGGTTTTTAAATAGAACTTAAGAGCTCTTACAGGACATAAGACTCTTTCTAGTTCATTTCCAACCATACGATAAGTTTGGAATATCGAACGATATTGGTCAAGGCCGAGAAGGCAGCTCGTGTTTGGCTAGAAAACCAAGTTGTAGAACATGTAGCCGTTTCGGATGAGAATCCGATGTTCTTGCTGAAGGCATGAATCTCACTGACTCTTTTAGCTGTGGCTAAGCATATCAGGAAAAGAGTCTTTAAGGTGAGATCTTTCAGGCAGGCTGATTGTAGCGGTTCGAACCTGTCTGACATAAGGAATCTTAGTACCACGTCTAAATTCCAACTAGGTGTAACCAAACGACGCTCCTTCGTGGTCTCAAAAGACTTAAGGAGGTCCTGTAGATCTTTATTGTTGGAAAGATCTAAGCCTCTGTGACGGAAGACTGATGCCAACATGCTTCTGTAACCCTTGATAGTGGGAGCTGAAAGAGATCGTTCTTTCCTCAGCTATTTGAGTTACAGAGGTACTGGTCGAGGATACGGATACTGACTTGCACCAGTTTCGGAAGATTTCCCACTTCGATTGGTAGACTCTAAGGGTGGATGTTCTCCTTGCTCTAGCAATCGCTCTGGCTGCCTCCTTCGAAAAGCCTCTAGCTCTCGAGAGTCTTTCGATAGTCTGAAGGCAGTCAGACGAAGAGCGTGGAGGCCTTGGTGTACCTTCTTTACGCGTGGCTGACGTAGAAGGTCCACCCTTAGGGGAAGTGTTCTGGGAACGTCTACTAGCCATCGAAGTACCTCGGTGAGCCATTCTCTCGCGGGCCAGAGGGAAGCAACTAGCGTCAACCTTGTCCCTTCGTGAGAGGCGAACTTCTGCAGTACCTTGTTGACAATCTTGAACGGAGGGAATGCATATAGATCTAGATGTGACCAATCTAGTAGAAAGGCATCTATATGAACTGCTGCTGGGTCCGGGATTGGTGAGCAAAATATTGGGAGCCTCTTGGTCATCGAGGTTGCGAAGAGATCTATGGTTGGCTGGCCCCAGGTGGCCCAAAGTCTCTTGCATACATCCTTGTGGAGGGTCCATTCTGTTGGAATTATTTGTCCCTTCCGACTGAGACAATCTGCCATGACATTCAAGTTGCCTTGGATGAACCTCGTTACTAGTGATATGTCTAGACCTTTTGACCAGGAGAGGAGGTCCCTTGCGATCTCGTACAATGTCAGAGAGTAGGTCCCTCCTTGCTTGGAGATGTACGCCAAAGCCGTGGTGTTGTCCGAGTTCACCTCCACTACTTTGCCTTGAAGGAGAGACCTGAAGCTTTTCCAGGTCAGACGTACTGCCAGTAGCTCCTTGCAGTTGAAATGCATTGTCCTTTGACTCGAGTTCCATAATCCCGAGCATTCCCTACCGTCTAATGTCGCACCCCAGCCTACGTCCGATGCGTCCGAGAAGAGAACGTGGTTGGGAGTCTGAACAGTCAGGGGAAGACCCTCTCTAAGGTTGATATAGTCCTTTCACCAAGTCAGACAAGACTTTATCTTTCCGGAAACCGGGATCGAGACCGCTTCTAGCGTCTTGTCCTTTTTCCAGTGAAAAGCTAGATGGTATAGAAGAGGACGGAGGTGTAGTCTTCCTAGTGACACAAATTGATCCACGGATGACAGTGTCCCTACCAGACTCAGCCACAGCCTGACTGGGCAGCGTTCCTTCTTCAGCATCTTCTGGATGGATAGCAGGGCTGGGGGCTGATCGTCTTGTTCAGCAACGTCCTCATCAGAGGGTTCCTCATCCGAAACTGATGAGGAAACGGCAACGGAGTGGGCAACGTCTGACTCGCTGAATCCGGTCGCACTGGTGGATGCGTGACGGAGCCGGACGCAATATCATGGCACTGTTGCACAGTCTGTGAACTGTCAACAACCATGGGTGCGCGAGGAAGTACAGCGTCAACCCGAAACTGTCTAGACTGTCTGGGTTGTGCAGTCAACACCCTACCGGGTTGCTGAGGTTGACGCACTGCGTCACAACAAGTCACCTCTGCTGGTTGTTGAACGTCCTGAACGTCAACAACCACCTCCGAGCGTCGCTTAACGTCAACGTGCGACTGGCAACCCACACTGGGTCGCATCGGTGGAGGAACCACCTCAACTGGCAGACGCGAGTAGGTTACCTCAGCGTCAACAGGGCGCACAACCGACCGGTTGGAAGGTTGTTGGCCAGAAGGAGGAACCACCTCAACTGGCAGACGCGAGTAGGTTACCTCAGCGTCAACAGGGCGCACAACCAACCGGTTGGAAGGTTGTTGGCCAGAAGGTTCTTCTCCGCATTTAAGTCCTCTATCAAGGACGCAAGCTTGGACTGCATGTCTTGCAGCAAAGCCCATTTAGGGTCTACGGGAGCAGGTGTGGCAACAGACGGGGTTAGCGACTGAGGCGGAACCATTTACCATCCCTGAAAGCCTTGTTATGTGTGACATAATAGTACAGCAAAACTTCAAAGGCTCGACAAAAGTTGAGAAGTTGACCTGTAAACAACTTGGAGCGTCTCCTGGCTAGGCGCCGGGGCGAGTCTACCAGAATTGAGAAGTCTATCTGGGCAGAGGCATGAACTCCCAAGCCAAGAACTTCTCTCGTGTCCTATCAGACTCTCGCTCTATAAGCCAGTTTAAAAGAAGGGAAATCAAAGGCTGTATCCCTAAAACTCCTCCTGGTGCAAAAACCAGTCGCCTAGCCAACGTAACGCTCTCTAGGAGAGCGAGAGAGCACTAGCTTAAAAACAACGGCTTCGAAGTAGCTAGGCCTAGTGTAAGTTCTGACGTTTAGGCGAACGAGGAGCAGCAGTTACAAGATCCGGACGAAGATCCTTAAAAAATCATCATGATTTAATTAAAGTCCATAGGAGGCTAAGCAGCTTAAGGCTCCTCTCCAAATGACAGAGTCCTCAAGGGAATATCAGTAGGAGGGAGAACAGCACTTTCTCATCTACAGGAACCTTGTCCGATAAAAGCTAGGTTATCTCAGTGAATCTCTCACTGGTGCATTAGTAGCAGACCAGAAGGCAACGTCATGTAACTGCTTGACAGTCTGTGAACTGTCAACAACTGAACTGTCATCCACAACAGGTGCGTGAGGACATACAGCACTAGTGCATTAGTAGCAGACCAGAAGGCAACGTCATGTAACTGCTTGACAGTCTGTGAACTGTCAACAACTGAACTGTCAACCACAACAGGTGCGTGAGGACATACAGTGTTCACTCGAGACTGCTTTGACTGTCTATACTGAGCAGTCAAAACAACTCTAGAATGCGGAGGTTGACGCACCGCGTCAAAACAAAACAACTTAGACTGTTGTTGTACCTCGCGAACGTCAACGGAATGTTCCGTGCGTTACTGAACGTCAACATGCGGCTGGCAGGGTACACTGGAACGCATGGGTGGCGGGACTCTCTCAGCTGGAGTGCGGCAGAAGGTCGCCTCAGCGTCCACAGGACGCACAACCGTGTTGGTTGTAGGCTAGAGGTTGGTGCAGTGTCAACCTTCTCCGCACGAAAGTCCCGCATCAATGACGTTAACTGAGACTGCATGGTCTGCAGCAAAGACCACTTAGGGTCTACAGGAGCAGGTGCGGCAACAGACGGTGTGACTGCCTGATGCGGTACCGCTTTGCCTCTCTTAGGAGGTGAGCAGTCGTCGGAAGACTGCAGCGAGTCCGAACTGACCCAGTGGCTACAACTGGGCCGTTGGACTTGCGCGGAAGGGACCGACTTGCGCTTAATAAGCTGCGAGACCTTGGTCCATGGTTTCTTACGAGAAACCTCTTCCGCAGACGAGAAATAAATGGGCTCTCTCGTCTTTGTGTGGGTGGGGCGATCTTGGGTAGATACGCCCGAAACCACGGAGGGAAACGTCTGTTCGTTGATCAAGGCCTGACGAACCCATAAGTCGTTCGACATTACTTCTCCCCTGGGCTTGGGAGCTTGCAAGAGGTCCCGGACTAGGTGAACGACAGGCACGAACAGACGAACCCTCGGACGCAACACTGTAACACTTTGCGCATATCACTTTATCACTTCGATTTTCTGTTTTGCACTTATTTCACTGAAATCGAAACTTTTACTGATTTCTACCTGAAACACGCAATTCTAACCTTCATTAAAAGGTAGTAATTGCGAAATCAGTCGTATAATGCAGCTCATTAATACTAGCAAAAAACAGAAAACATATATAAAGATAAAAAATTCAGTGGCTGGGAAAGAGACTAAACACTAGTTCAAATAAACTACGTTTACAATCTCTCACCGCACATAGCCTGGGGACAAGAATAAAACCCTAGAAACGTTTTACCTTCTTCCCCGTACAGCGACTAGGGAGGAGAGTAACACGAGAACAACGTTACCCGCTTGAACGGAACGTTTTCTCTCCTCTCTCTCCCTCCGTCTCTATCTCTCTCTCTCTTTCTCTCTTGATTTCGCACCTAAGAGAAGAGCCCAATTATATATCGTCAAAAAAACATGTTATTTGACTAAATGAAAAAACTGAAAGGTTTTCCAAATAAAAAGTTCCTTTAATTTAGAATTTAAAACATTTAAGCTAAGAAAGAATGAACAAAACGTCAGAATCGATTTACTCTTACTGCAAAGTGAAACCGTGATACACTCTCTCTCTATCGTAACGATAGAGCGCATGTTGAACGTCCTGAACGTCAACAACTGCGTAGTCTAAAAAACTAAACGTTAGTTCATCTTTGAAAACAGTACGAAGACTATCAAAGAAATTCTTTCATAAAACATTAAATTTAAAAAGTTTTAAATTCTTTAAAGGCTAAATACGATATAACGGGCTCAACGTTGATTAACTTCGGTTCCAAGTTAGGACCGCCTACTATCAGGAAAGGTCGCATATAAACAAAACATAAAAATTTATTTTTATATGTTATAATAAATGGAAAGTTAATCGAAGAGGCCTAATAAAGGCGGAGAGATATAAAATATATAGATCTATAACGTGTTAAGCAAAATTACTAAAAACCTAAACACACTTCCGTCTAAGGGAAGGGTCGGCCATTTAAAAGTGAAAGAGAGTCCATACTCTCTTTGTCACCATAATTAAATCTATCCAAAACGAGTTCAAGTTTTGAGATGAAGATGAAACACCTGCATAGCGAAAGCTCAAAACTAGAATAGTGTACTTCACCAAATAGTTGTGAAAACAAATCCAGTTAGTAACAGCGTATTAGTAGGTCTTGCCGGTAGCCCGACAGAGAGAAAATTGATTCTTTGTTTACTTGGAGTACTAAGTACCTGCTCGACAGATGGCGTTGTTGATGTACACCCCCACCTGCATAGCGATCGCTGGCGTATTTTGACCGTAGGTTTTTCTGTCGAGCAACAGAGTTGCAGCTTATATGATCACCGGCTAAGTTTAATATTGAAAAATTGGAAACAAAACCATTCAAACAGAATAACTTTACAAAATGGACAAGAGAATGATCAACCATAAAGGAAAAAATTCATTTTCGTTTTCCCAGGTATCGAAAAAAATTGTCACCATTCGCTAGGCAAATCCTTACTAACTTTAGAAAGTTTTCTAATGTGCTGAAATCCAATTCAGCAGGTACTTCCTAGTGTATATTGTTTGTGAATAATGAATTGATATAAGAATGGAAGAAAAATTGAAAACAAAACCATTCAAACAAAATAACTTTACAAAATGGACCAGAGAATGGTCAACCATAAGGGCAAAAATTAACTTTCTTTTTCCCAGGTATCAAAAAAAATTGTCATACATTAAAAAAAAAATTAACAAATTAGAAGGAATCAGCTACTCTTTCAATGAATATATAATTCTTTAAAACAGTACATGTCCTCTGTTTTACACTCATTAGCAAAGTCCCTTCTTCAGAAATCCAAAAAGGACAATATATATATAATACAATGACTAAAATATAGAAAATATCCTTAGTGTATAACCTTGCTATTCTTGCTCTAAATGTTACAAACAAAAAGATACCTAGATACCAAAACATGAGAAGGGGAGTATCCTGCAGTTGTCCACCTCAAGGTCTCAACAAATATGATATAAAGCACTGAGCGTGCTTACTCCTGGGGACTGGCAGGTACAGGATACACCTCCCCCCGAGAGAGAGAGAGAGAGAGAGAGAGAGAGAGAGAGAGAGAGAGAGAGAGAACCAGCTGCCAGGAGGGGTGGGATACAGGGGTGTAACTTTTGTTTTTGTTTCAAGATCAATTGGCTCGCACTTCGAATATAATAGTAATGTGATCCACAGGTTTGCTTCATCAAACCAACAATTATCCTTAGTGGGAAGCACAATATGATGAAATTTGTATTGTCACCAGTACAAGTTTTACCAAGAGAAAAAACTTTGCATGTGTGTCAAATCATAAATTGCCAAGTTATATACATCAGAAGTCACAAAAAGTTCTGTGTACTGTACTTCAATAAACTTGAAGAACAAATGTACCACAGTTAACCATATCTCACTCATCTTGTAATGTAGTAAAATAAAAAATATAAATTCAATCTACATTCATTAACTGTATGCAGTGCAGTTATAATCCCAAGATTCAAGTACATTCACTGTACTGTACATAAAATATTACCAGTTGAGTAACATCTAGAGGAATCAGCTTTTTATCATGAGTAGTAGCAAGGCAAAACAGAAGCTGATTAATGTTTTCTTGTAGAAACAAATAAAATTTGTAACCAAGTTAAATCTCTGAAGACTCAGGCCTGGAGTGGCACCAGCTATAAACTAACAAAAATGTGAAGACACAGAATCAAAGAATTAATATAACATCTGAAATTTCACCATATTAAATACTTAAGAGTGATGTAACTATGAATGACTAACCTTGAATGCACTGATTGCTGCTTCATCACCCCAGCCTTGTTGTGGCACTAGCTCTGAAGGCCAATCACTAAACATTTTCTACTGAAGATAAGAGGTATTCTATCTTCAGCTCATCCTCCTGAAATTTAAAGAATTTTTCCCACATTACAATATATAATATAAAACCACATTTACAATAACTCCTTTTTAAGAACAAACAAGCAGCACATAGTACAATGCAAATAGTTTTCCATAGAGTTTACAGTACCTCCCAAGGCCGACACCTGACACATGGTAACAATAAGGAACTGTACATATTGTCATACTATAGTTCCATAGGTAGGTAGTAGGTTGGCCAGGGCACCTGCCACCCATTGAGATACTACCGCTAGTGTTCTTGGGTACTTTGACTAGCCAGCCAGTACCTGTACTATATTGGATTCCTCTCTCATTTTCCTTTTGCCTACACATACACCGAATAGTCTGGCCTATTCTTTCCACATTCTCTTTTGTCCTCATACACCTGTGATTACCAAACAATTTTTTTTTTTACTCAAGAGGTTAACTATTGCACTGTAATTGTTCAGCAGCTACTTTCTTCTTGGTAAGGGTAGAAGAGACTCTTTAGCTATGGTAAACAGCTCTTCTAGGAAAAGGAGAGAGACTCCAAAATCAAACCACTGTTCTCTATTCTTGGGTAGTGCCATAGCTTCTGTACCATGATCTTCCACTATCCTGGGGTAGAGTTCTCTTGCTTGAGGGTACATTCAGGCAACTGTTCTATCTTATTTCTCTTCCTCTTGTTTTCTTTGAAGTTTTTTTTAGTTTATTAAGAAAGATCTATTTCAACATTTTTTCTGTTCTTAAAATATTTTATTTTAATTGTTCATTACTTCCCTTGTAGTTTATTCATTTTCTCGTTTCCTCTCCTCACTGGGCTACTTTTCTCTGTTGGAGCCCTTGGGCTTATAGCATCTGGCTTTTCTAACTAGGGCTGTAGCTTAGCTAGTAACAATAATAATAATAATAATAATAATAATAAAAATAATAATAATAATAATAATAATAATAATAATAATAAATACAAAGAAATAAACTACTGGCACATATTTCCATGTCTAAATACATACTGTACTCAGCAATCAACTTTTAATTGGACATACGATTATTATATTCAAGTTAAAAAACTATACCTTTCACTTGCAAATATATACAGTATCTCCAATACAGGCCAAGAAGGAAAACCTTTTTTGCTTGTCAGTTCTTCATCTACCATGTGCCTCAAAGGTCTGTACGGGTACCTCTTCAGGGGCCTGAGATTGCTTGAAGTTCTTCATCAGAATAAAAAGCTCCAATGAAGAGGAAATAACTAAACCCTTCAGTCTAAAGACCCGGCTCATGGCTGAGTGATAGCCTTTCAGCGCCAAGAATGAGAGGAGCTGCTTCTGGCAAGGGTAGACGTAAAATTTGCTATCAGTTGCAGAAAGGTTTGGACCAAAGAAGTACCCCTTCTATAAAAACAATTGTAGAAAATGGACAACCATGCTTGGTAGATGTATGCAGAATATCTACACAGATATCCAAACCTCTCTTGTGTAGTACCTCACAAAAAGCCTTTCGCACAGAGAAGATGCTGGATAGTCCTCATCAGTGAAGTAACAGGGATGTCACGGAGTTGTAAAACCTCATAACTTCATATGAGAGAAAACTCCAAAGAAGAGGAAAGATTGACTACTTTCCATCTAAAGGCTATGCTTAAGGCTGAGCAGTAGCTTTCCATTGTCAAGACTAAGAGGAGTTTTTCCTCCCAAAAATATACAAGGAACACTGCTATTACTAGAATAGCAGCATCAAGGGGAGAGATAACCCTTCCACGACACCAACCAAGTAAGACAGTCCACTTCGCCTGATAGGCTGATGCAGAGGACCTTCATATGTATACAGACATCCTTCTCGCAACTTGTTACGAAAAGCCTCTCTGTGAGAGGAGATGCTGGATGTGTCCAGGCGTGAAGATGAAGAGAAGCAACTGCCTTGTGAAAGATGTTCGTGTGTGGTTGTCTGAGTCGATCTTGTCATGAAGAGAGTTCTCTTGTGTGCTTTATCAGGAGCTGCAGAAGGTCTGGGAACCACTCTGCATGAAGCCATAGTGGAGATATGGGAGTCATGAATAGGTTGTTGAATGCTCTGAACTTGTTGAGCACCCTTCGCATCATACACAACAGGGGAAAGGCATAAACGTTGATGTTGTCCCGCTGATGTTGGAATGCATCTTGCCAGAGAGCCTGAGGGTCCGAGACTGGGGAAAAGTAGAGTGAGAGCCTGAAGTTCAGAGACATTGCAAACAGGTCCACAATCGGGGAACCCCACAAAGTCCGGACTTTGTTGGCTATCAGATAATTCAAAGACCATTCGAAGCCCACTATCCGAGTCGCTCTGCTCAGATTGTCTGTGAGCTGATAGGGACAGCAAATGTTTTTCCGTCTATCTTAACATCTCTACTGCTCGAAGGCATAAGGGCTGCGAGAAGGTACCACCTTGTTTGTTTATGGGGACCACTACTGTCATGTCGCTCATCAACACCACAGAGTGACCTGCCAGGAACTGCGGAAGAGCTAGATAGGCTGCTCTCATCTCCAAAAGATTTATGTGCTAGTACCTTTTGGACTTGGACCATAGCCCTGAGGCCGTGTGGTGCCGCATGTGGACCCCCACCCTTCTTTAGCTGCTCCTGAATAGACCATCAATTCTGGGAGAGGGGTGAGGAGGTCTGTCCCTTTGCCAAGGTTCTCTTCTGTCATCCACCTCAAAAGATCCGTCCTTTGCTCCTGTCCCATAGCGACTAATGTATCCAGAGAGCAGGTGTGTTGGCTCCACCTGGATTTCAGCCGCCACTGAAGATAAGATAATGAGACGACCGTTGGATACTAGACGGACCAGGGATGTTAGGTGACCTACAGACACAACCACTGTTGGGCTGGATGCTCTTCTCATCTGAGGAAGGGGCTTGCAACATCCCTGTCTGAGTATTCTGTCGTCTGATGGGAAAACTTTCTGAAGTCTGGCATCTATTACCATACCCAGGTATACCAATCTCTGAGAGGGGAGCAGTGATGACTTCTTGAGATTTATCCCGATTCCTAGATCTTGATGAAACAAGTAGTCTGTCTCAGTGTTGAAGAAGGGTCGCCACCGAGTCTGCTAGAATCAGCCAATTATCGAGCTACCTTAAGAGAAGAATACCGATCCTGTGCGGCCAAGATGCCACTAGGGCGAACACTCTCATGAAAGCCTGAGGTGCTGTGGAAAGGTCGAAACACAGCACTTTCAACTGCCATTGCCTGTTCTCGTGTATGATACAAAGATACTTTCTTAAAGATGAATGGATTGGGATCTGGAAGTATGCATCTTTGAGATCCAGTGCACACATGAAGTTTTGAGGCCTTACTGCTTGCATGACCGTGTCTGCTGTCTCCATCCTGAACAGAGTTTGAAGAACCAACTTGTTTAGGGCCGAACGATTGATGATTAGTTTCCAGCCTCCAGACGCCTTGTTCACAAGAAAGAGTCGACTGAAGAAGCCTAGAGAATTGATGAGGACCTCTTGGAAGGCACCCTTCTCCAACATGGTCTGGACTTTGGCCCTAAGGACCAGCTTCTTTGCGGATCCCTTCACGTAGGAGCTCAATGGAAATGGATCCCGGGTCTGTGGAGGGAGAGACTGTATGAACAGGACGCGATACGCTACATAAATCACAGATTCTCCAAGGATCTGCCCCGTGCTGCAGCCACCTCTGCCAGTGGCGTTGCAGGCATCCCCCACTCCCCCCCAGTGGGCAGGTGAGAGGACTGGGCCCCCTAACGGGAGTGGCCTCTACTGTTTCCCTTACCTCCTTTACCTCCTCTGGAGGGCTTGGAGCCCTTTGGATTTTTGGCAGGGAAGGGCTTTTTCGACACCTTCTTCAAGGACCCTGCCATCCTACTGGTTGAGGGTTTGATGGACTGCGGCTGATTTTTGGGAGGTGGTGGAGCCTTTCCATAAGGCCTGGATGTCAGGGCCCTGTGATGAAGGGAGTCCTTGGAGGAATTCCTCCATTGTTCAGCCGCCCTCTCAACCTCTTCCAGCTTGAAGAGGACTGTACTGTAAGGATAGAGTTCCTGAGCCTGGTTACCTCAGCTTTAGAAATATGTCTGTGAAACCTTTCACTCACAGCATCTCGCCTCTTCCGAATTGCATTTGCCCACAGATTAACAACCTGGTGGGAAAGGAATTCTAAGGTCTGAGTGCCAGACAAGATTAAAGTTTCCTTGGACCTCCTTGTAAATTCTTTGGACCAATTCTTGGTACGTACAAAGTAGCCTACTGACCTCAACCCTAGATCAAGCCACGAAGAAGCCTGCATGGCATACTTCACCACTTTCTTAACATTAAAGATCTAAGACACTGAAAACAAGACTGAGAGCCCAGAAAGACTCTATATTGGGATCCCTCTCCAGAGAGCTTCTACTGAAGGATCTAGTGGTATAGCCATAAGGGGCTCGTCTGTGACCTCATAATACCTCCTCTACTGGATGAATGGAGGCGGGATGAGTTTAGAGGATGACCCTGCTCGAAGTGAGCTTGAAAAGCCGGTGATCTGGGAGAACGCCTTCTTGGCTGCCATCAAACCCTTAAATGAGGCCAGGGCTTCACTGGTCTTAGGGGGTCTTTGGGTTCCATACATATGGTCCAAGACCGTGTCCTTGCCTTCCTGAGGGGCTGTCTCCACGTCAGATAACCTATTGATAGCCCTCATGCAAGCTAGGACTTGCCAAAAGGCATATTCCGACTCCCTACGCTCTGCTTCAAAATGGAATTTTGGACTCGCTGCCCAAGGGCGATACTGTAGTCGTTATCAGAGTCCATATTGTCTGCCAACACAATGGGGAAGATCTTCTCACTCTCTCTTGCATGAAAGCTGCCCATGCCATGAGTTTTTATGGATCGTCTTAGCGTCCTAAGACTCTCTGCTTGACGGCAAATATTCCTTCAGCAAGGAAGGTCTAGAAGGTGCCTGACATTTCGTAGAGGTCTGAAACTCTCTTGCAGAAGGTTCCTTACCCTCCGGAGGTGGTCTGGAGACTGGTTGTAACTTGGGTGGTACTACCTCAATAGGCGAAGGCCTAAAGTAGGGCACGAGCGGGATCTCATGAGGAGAGCCAATGCCCCTACTCAAACAAGGGTGTTGTAAATATACGAGAAGCAAAATCCGCTTCGGCATCCTATTCTTCTGTTTCGTCGTTATGACAGGGGTTAGTTCCAGGCTGGAGTGATCCTGCTGAATGCCCCGAGTCCACTTTACGGCTCCTCAAAGTCTTCCGATGGGAAAGAAGATCATGGGGGTCTCTAGAGCCCTGCTGGAAGTGGGTCTCATCCTGGAGTCAGTCAGGAAAGCAGAAGAGGAGAAGGAAGTACTGTATACTTCTCCAACGGTGATCCTAGGTGTAGAGGCCACTGCTGACCTCTGCCTGAATGGTTGCTGCGCCAGTTGGTTCATATCTACCATCGCTTGGCTGACGACTCTGATGAGGTTGTCGAACTACGATGACTGTTCTCCTACAGATGACAGGTCCGAGGTGTCCTTGAGGAGGCCTAGAGGTGGAGAACGCTTCCTCGAAAAACGCTGCCTCGAAACCTGAAACTGAGGTGGAGAAGGAAGGAGAAGAGGCATCTAAAGAGCCTCCTGAGTGACCCTTCTAAGGTGATCCGGGAAGACAGGCACGCCAACATACTTATTAGGTAGCTCTATGAAGCCTTCCAGAAAGGAAATGGGCCATAGGGTTCTAGTTGATGGTATAGAAAACTTATCCAGTGGGGCTGTTGCCTCTCTATTGTTCCATTGGGGAGCTGGTTCGTCTTCGCTCGCATGAGCGAGTGAAAGACTCGCAGAAGCAAGTGAAGTGCATGTGGAAACCTCAGTTTCGTACGCAATCCACGCACGGGAGACAAAGAATATGGTGGAGAAAGTAGGGCAGGTCTCGAAGATGATACAATGGTGAGCAACACATATGAGAGCATCGCGCTGGAGTGACGCATAGAAGAATGATGATTAGTAACGCGAAGCATTAGCGATTGGCGAGCAGGAGAGAGATGATGAGCTGGTGATCGGCAAGAAGGTGAAGGACGCGCTGGCAAGCGACGGGCAGGAGAGAGTCATACTGGTAATCAGCGAGTAGCCTCCAGGCAAATGGCAAGATGACGAAGGATGCGCCGGAAATATCTGAACAGGAGAGCAACATCTGGTGGGAAATCGTCTAGGCGGATGAGATAGCGAACGACACGTTCGAAGATCACCTGCTGGCGAACGACGAGCTGAAGGCCAATGACAATCACAAGGAGACACGTAATCGCGTGAAGAAAAGCAAGAGTGATGGACAGCAGAGCTTCGAACACGCGCCAGCGAGTGACCATAAAAAAATATTGGGTGATGAGCATGAGCCGAAGAGTGACGATCCCGAGAACAGCGACGATCATGAGCAGGAGAACGAGGAGAAGATTGACGATCTCGCGAACTTGGAGGGCGAAGAGATTGGAGGATGGCGGGAGGTCTTGTCATCAGCAGGTCGTCGTTGCTGAGTAGGCGAGCAGGCATGCTGGACAAGAGGGCACAGTACTGACTGGAGCAGGAGAGGTGGGCCTCGCACACGGGCAGAGCATCTAAGGAAGAAAGGACTTCAACTTCGGAGGAGTCAGGAGAAGGACAGCTCTGGGACCACCACTGAAGAAGATCACATCCTTGGAAGGACGGCCAAGCCTGTTGCTTCTCTAGGGGAAGCAACAACGTCCCCAGAACACCGAGGTTGCCCTTGAGTTAGTTGGTCTACGCTCCTATTCAACTGCCCCTCAGACGAGGCAGAGATCGGGAGGAGATCGGGAGGGGGGGGTGAGAGACGACGTCGGAGACTTCATCGCCCTTGAGGAAGACCTCGAAGGAAAAGAATCTCTCCTAGACTTCTTCTTTTGCCAGCGCCCACTCCCTACACACGAAGAATGAGGTTGGTCTCAACCAAGGACATGAAGGTGCAGCAAAAGTGCCCTTCAGACTCTGGACAAGTACACATGAACGTCAAAAGGAACACACACACCTGTAAGAGAAAAAGTAATGAAAAGCAATTGTTTGTAATGGCCAAGTCTTTGAGAGAGCAGAGAGCAGATACATCTGTATTCCTCAAGAGAAAAGAAAAGAAGTGACTTGGTTTCACTGGTGTATGAGTAGGAGGAGTAGCCGGTTACCCCTCACCACCCCTGCTAACTAGCGGTTAGGTGATTGCCACCTCGCATAAGTGTCTTATTATTATCATTATTATTTGCTAAGCTACAACCCTAGTTAGAAAAGCAGGATGCTACAAGCCCAGGGGCTCCAACAGGGAAAATAGCCCAGTGATGAAAGGAAACAAAGAAAAATAAAATATTTCAGGATCAGTAACATTAAAATAAACATTTCCTATATAAACTATAAAAAAATTTAACAAAACAAGAGGAAGAGAAATAAGATGGAATAGTATGCCTGAGTGTACCTTCAAGCAAGAGAACTCACATCCAAGATAGTGGAAGACCTAGTCTTCCAGGTTTGCCGAAAGATAACACCTATTAAATAGCATAAGGTTTGTAGAGTCGAAATAAAATCCCTTTATGCAATTTGAGTAGTACAATGGGCATCCGGGGACTTCACCCACAACTCCTCTCCCATCTTAACTGAAAAGGGCTTGTCTCGGCTGATATCTGCTCCATTGGGGACTACTGAAGGATACCTCCACTCATACCTGTACACTGAAAGTTGTGGAACAGACGATTCCTCTTGCCCAGATCTTGGTGTGCTGTTGTACCGAAATACTGCTTCTATAGGATTAATTTCTCCCCTCTCTACAATAACCTTGATGGGCCTATGGTGTCTTTCAACTATTCCATTTCCTCCAGGTCGATAAGCAGCCCGAAACACCCTAACAATGTTCAAACGAGACAACATATCACCTAAACACTGTAACATAAATGTACTATTATCCAGTAATAGTTCACCAACTGGCTCTCTTTCCAAAAAGACCCTGTTCAACTTGGCAGATATTTCTAGAGCCTTTTCTCTCTTTAACTGCCTCCATACTGCAAAACGACGTGGACCACAGTCCACCACTGATAAATAATGTATCCGTCTGTAATGAGTAACATCAATAGCTAGGCGTTGCCAGTTTCTTTCAACATTTAATTCACCTCCTTTATGCATCACAGGCGAAGGATCAATGGACTGTCAATGATCGCAACACTGAACTACCTTCTTCACACATTCTCTGCAAACTTCGGTGTCCAACTTTTTGGCTAAATATAGTGTTCTGTCAAATCCCATATGGTATTTACTATCAAACTCTGTTAGATCAACTACAGCACCTGCACAGAGATGTGCATGTTCAACTTCACTACTCATCAACCTATTCTTCTTGACTCTTGTCAAAATATCAGCTTTATTCTTCTCTGTAGGCACCATATGAACCACAATATTCATACCAAACTCTATAATCAATTCCTTCAATGTACCCAAACGTCTCTTAATTATCATCTCTTCATGTCCCAGCACTTACTACAGATTCCAACCATGCTTCAACAGTTGCAGAGTCAATCCTCACCTCTACCAGCTCTAGACCCCACCTAATGTGTTTGTGGTAGCTCAAGTCCAACTGATTACCTCCCAATTTCCAAAACTCCAACATTATCTAAAGTTTTTGAGCGGTTTTTGGAAAAACGTATTAATAGGTTTGCTGAAGGTAATCATTTGTTCCATTGTTTGCAATTTGTTTGTTTTTTCAAAGGCCTTGGAGCAAGTGATGCCCTTCTTACTATCTTCAATGGTGTACAGAAATCCCTTGATTGTGGTCAGGAAGATCATATGATTGGCCATGATTTTAGTGCTGCCTTTGACTTTCTTAATCATGAGGCCCTTCTTTTCAAACTCAAACAGTTGGAGTAGGTGGGTCATTTCTTAGCATCATCATTGAATCTTTAAGTAATAGATTGCAAAGAGTTGTTGTTAATGGGTACCATAGTGAGTATAGAAATGTGATAACAGGTGTTCCTCAGGGTAGTGTTCTTGGCCCATTACTTTTCATACTATATACTCATGACATGTGGTTTGGCCTCAAAAACAAACTTGTAGTATATGCAGATGATGCTACTCGTTTTGCATCAATTCCATTTCCTGGGGTTGCTGAATCCCTTAATAGAGATCTAGCTAAATTTACTGCAAAGTGGAAATTATGGGGTATGAAGTTGAATCTCAGCATTGATAATGTTTCTTTAACTTTGTATGACTTAAAATTTTAGGTGTGATTCTCGACAGCAAATTTACTTTTGAGAAACACATTAGGTCTGTGTCTTCTTCAATTGCACAAAAAAATTGGCTTATTGAGATTGTCTTTTAAGATTTTTGGTGATCAGTCTATTCTGAAAAAGTCTTTTAATTCTTTCATTCAGCCTTGTTTCTAGAACAGTACAGTATTGGTCTCCTGTCTGGTCTACAGTTGCTGATTCTCATCTTAATTTGTTGGACAGAAACGTGCGGTCTATTAAATTGCTTATTCCTGATCTAGATATTAATCAGTGGCACCGTCGTTCAATTAGTTCATTATGCATGTTGCATAAGATTTTTTATAATTCTGACCATCCTTTATATTCAGATCTTCCCAGACAGTTCCATCCTGTTCATAATACCAGACATGCAGTTAATCATAATAGCCAGGCATTCTCCATCATGAGGCTCAACACTACACAGTACTCTAGAAGTTTTATACTAGCTGTGACCAAGTTGTGGAGTGAGCTTCCTAACAGGGTAGTTGAATCAGTAGAACTTCAAAAGTTCAAACTTGCAGCAAATGTTTTTATGTTGAACAGGCTGACATAAGTCCTTTTATAATTCATATATGAAATATCTGTTTTAAAGTTAATGTTTTTAGAATATTTTATTTCAACTGTTCATTACTTCTTATATCATTCATTTATTTCCTTATTTCCTTTGCTCACTGGGCTATTTTTCCCTGTTGGAGCCCTTGGACTTATAGCATCTTGCTTTTCCAACTAAGGTTGTAACTTAGCTAATAATAATAATAATAATAATAATAATAATAATAATAATAATAATAATAATAATAATAATAATAATAGCTACATTTACCCTTTCAAAACAGCTTCTAGTCGGCAACATTGATGAGGTTGAAATCATCCTTTTTTCTAAGCCAAGCAGCATCCTCAGCAATCTTGCCATTTATCTCCAAAACTACACCCATAACAACTTTGCTGGCATCACACCACACAAAACCATGCTCTACACCCGAGACATACCAATTTCTTCGTACAGGATCATCAAACTTTACTCTTTCAATTAGCCTACCTCTCTAATTATCAACATGGACTGCTCACCAACAGGATCCTCCCAACGGCTCTTGAGACTCTTCTCTTAATAAAGCTGCATGAAACTCTTAGCCATCCAGCTATGGGATAATGACCCACTAATGTACCAAAATCTGAAAACAATTCCCCCCTTGTAAGCACATTTGCAACTTCAGGCACGCTATTACCTCTCTGAAACATCAACTCTCCTCCAACTCTTAGCAGTTGCAATCCTAAAGCAGCACCTCCATCGAGTGACTCGAGGGGATTTGTTATCAACCCAAATGTATCCAAATTACTAATTACCTCATCAGCAGAAGCTATCGATTCGTTCCCAAAAATGTCATCTACATATGAACCGGTTGCTTTCTCAATTTTTTCATTCTCACTTAATATGGTCTTTAGCATCCTAGACATAATCGGTGCTGTAGAGTTCCACTTGAATCTCAGTCTTGTAAAGCAAAATGTCTGGTCCTTATAGTTCACTAGTTGATATGGCCACAATTTTTCATCAATGCTCAACTGTACGTAGGCCGATTTCAAATCCACAACAGACACATTCTAACCTGTCTGTTGATATTTACGTAGAGTCTCGGTGCATACATAAGTCACATCATCAACAGTGACACTTGACATTCACATTAAGTTCCCAAAAATCAAGCATTGGTCTCGCCTTCTTCTTTGGCTGTTCTACTGCCATTGGAGGAATGATACCAGCTTTAACCTCTTCTTTCCATGGAACTAAAATACCTTCAGCAATTCATCTGTCCATTTCCTTCTCAAATTCTTCCTTCTTCCAAACCTCAAGCCATTTATCATGTCAACTTACTTTATTTGTCAATGTCACAGGTACACACACTGTTTTTCCAAAACCACCTGACTGTCCAATTCTGTCCATCCAACACAGCATGAAAGTCTGGGTCTTCAATTACAACTGTTGAACAACTGTCATCACTATCGCCACTAAGTCTATGCTCAATTTCTTGACCAACAGAAGCAACACCAAAGGCACGAAAACATACCATTTTCTTGGATCACTGTGACACCTCCCAAATGGTCAATAACATCAACTCCTAAGACTACATCAATGATATTAACCAGTTGATACAACACAAGAGCCCTCAGAGTCACACATTTACCAGTCACACCTAGCTTCACGCAATCTGCAACTTTACACTTAATATGACTCACATCAAAAGCACCGATGTACACTTCACTTCAACATTGGGGTACAAATTGGGAATGTAGGAATGTACCACAGATGTAGAGCAACCTGTATCTACAGGTCCCTTTGCAGGCTCATTATCAATCCAATCATCAATTACTGTATAGGCAATGTATCAAGGTGCATCATTTTATCATTAAAATGGCGGCTACAAGCGCAGCAGCCACAATTTACTCGTATCCCGCAATCTGTTCTTGACAACGACTGGCCATACAACCAATTTTATTACACTCGAAACAGCTCACCTGTGTTTCTTTACAGTCTTTCATCAAATGAGGTCCACCACATCAGAAATGCTGACCCTTAAACTGAAAAGGCTTGGCCCTATTCACAGGTTTCCCACAACCTGCTCCTTAGCCACTCTTTCTGGCAATTACAGCTACCACACCACCTTTCTGTTTAGATGACAAAATTCTAGCATGATTAATCAATTCACTCATTGCCATTGTCATCACATTTGGCACTTGCAGTAAAGCAACAGTAATGTTAGCGGGAAAACCATTAACAAAATGTTATTTTGATTATAAAATAAATTTTTGAATATACTTACCCGGTGATTATAAATCTGCAACTCTGTTGCTCGACAGACAACTCTACGGAAAAACTCGCCAGCGATCGCTACACAGGTTGCGGGTGTGCCCAACAGCGCCATCTGTCGACCAGATACCCAGCTCTCAATGTAAACAAAGACTCAATTTTCTCCTCGTCCCACTGCGTCTCTATTGGGGAGGAAGGGAGGGTCATTTAATTTATAATCACCGGGTAAGTATATTCAAAAATTTATTTTATAATCAAAATAACATTTTTCAATATTTAACTTAGCCGGTGATTATATAGCTGATTCACAGCCAGGATGGTGGGTAGAGACCAGTAATATATGTTTACACTTTTATGAGCTAAGAGTTTTTTATTTCATTTTAGAAGTTATCAAAATAACAAAAACAAAATAAATAGGTACCTGGTAAGGAAGTCGACTTGAACAATTACTCTGCCTTTTAAGTACGTCTTCCTTACGGAGCCTCGCGATCCTCTTAGGATGCTGATCGACCCCTAGGATCTGAAGTATCAAGGGTTGCAACCCATACAACAGGACCTCATCAAACCCCTAATCTAGGCGCTCTCAAGAAATGACTTTGACCACCCGCCAAATCAACCAGGATGTGAAAGGCTTCTTAGCCTTCCGGACAACCCATAAAAAAAAAAACATTTCAAGAGACAGATTAAAAGAATAAGGAATTAGGGAATTGTAGTGGTTGAGCCCTCACCCACTACTGCACTCGCTGCTACGAATGGTCCCAGTGTGTAGCAGTTCTTGTAAAGAGACTGGACATCTTTCAAGTAAAATGACGCGAACACTGACTTGCTTCTCCAATAGGTTGCGTCCATTATACTTTGCAGAGATATATTTTGCTTAAAGGCCACGGAAGTTGTTACAGCTCTAACTTCGTGCGTCTTCACCTTAAGCAAAGTTCGGTCTTCCTCACTCAGATGTGAATGAGCTTCTCGTATTAACAATCTGATAAAGTCTGACCAAGCATTCTTTGACATAGGCAGGGATGGTTTCTTAACTGAACACCATAAAGCTTCAGATTGGCCTTGTAAAGGTTTAGTACGCTTTAAATAGAACTTAAGAGCTCTAACAGGGCATAAGACTCTTTCTAGTTCATTGCCTACGATCTCCGATAAGCTGGGGATATCGAAAGATTTAGGCCAAGGCCGAGAAGGCAGCTCATTTTTGGCTAGAAAACCAAGTTGTAGCGAACAAGTGGCTTTTTCTGACGAAAATCCGATGTTCTTGCTGAAGGTATGAATCTCACTGACTCCTTTAGCCGAGGCTAAGCATACCAGGAAAAGAATCTTAAGAGTGAGATCTTTCAGGGAGGCTGATTGTAACGGCTCCAACCTGTCTGACATGAAGAATCTTAGTAACACGTCTAAATTCCATCCAGGGGTAGCCAAACGACGCTCCTTGGTGGTCTCAAAAGACTTAAGGAGGTCTTGCAGATCTTTATGTTTGGAAAGATCTAAGCCTCTATGCCGGAAGACCGATGCCAACATGCTTCTGTAGCCCTTGATAGTGGGAGCTGAAAGGGATCGTCCTTTTCTCAGGTATAAGAGAAAAACAGCTATTTGAGCTACAGAGGTACTGGTCGAGGATACAGAAACTGACTTGCACCAGTCTCGGGAGACTTCCCACTTCGATTGGTAGACTCTAATGGAAGACGCTCTCCTTGCTCTAGCAATCGTACTGGCTGCTTCCTTCGAAAAGCCTCTAGCTCTCGAGAGTCTTTCGATAGTCTGAAGGCAGTCAGACGAAGAGCGTGGAGGCTTTGGAGTACCTTCTTTACGTGTGGCTGACGTAGAAGGTCTACCCTTAGAGGAAGACTACTGGGAACGTCTACTAACCATCGAAGTATCTCGGTGAGCCATTCTCTCGCGGGCCAGAGGGAAGCAACTAACGTCAACCTTGTCCCTTCGTGAGAGACGAACTTCTGCAGTACCTTGTTGACAATCTTGAACGGTGGGAATGCGTAGAGATCCAGATGTGACCAATCTAGGAGGAAAGCATCTATATGTATTGCTGCTGGGTCCGGGACTGGAGAGCAATAGATTGGAAGCCTCTTGGTCAGCGAGGTTGCAAAGAGATCTATGGATGGTTTTACCCCAAGTGGCCCAAAGTCTCTTGCACACATCCTTGTGGAGGGTCTATTCGGTTGGAATTACTTGCCCTTTTCGACTGAGACAATCTGCTATGACGTTCAAGTCGCCTTGGATGAACCTCGTTACTAGGGAGATGTCTTGACCTTTTGACCAGATGAGCAGGTCCCTTGCGATCTCGTACAACGTCAGTGAGTGGGTACCTCCTTTTTTGGAGATGTACGCCAAGGCCGTGGTGATGTCCGAGTTAACTTCCACCACTTTGCCTCGAAGGAGAGACTTGAAGCTTTTCAAGGCCAGATGTACTGCCAACAGCTCCTTGCAGTTGATATGCATGCTCCTCTGACTCGAGTTCCACAGTCCTGAGCATTCCCGACCGTCTAGTGTCGCGCCCCAGCCCACGTCCGATGCGTCCGAGAAGAGAACGTGGTTGGGAGTCTGAACAGCCAGGGGAAGACCCTCTCTTAGGTTGATATTGTCCTTCCATCAAGTCAGACAAGACTTTATCTTTTCGGAAACCGGGATCGAGACCGCTTCTAGCGTCTTGTCCTTTTTCCAGTGAAAAGCTAGATGGTATTGAAGAGGACGGAGGTGTAGTCTTCCTAGTGACACAAATTGTTCCACGGATGACAGCGTCCCTATCAGACTCATCCACAGCCTGACTGAGCAGCGTTCCTTCTTCAGCATCTTCTGGATGGATAGCAGGGCTTGATCTATTCTGGGGGCTGATCGTCTTGTTGTTCAGCAACGTCCTCATCAGAAGGTTCCTCATCCGAAAACTGATGAGGAAACGGCAACGGAGTGGGCAACGTCTGGCTCGCTGAGTCCGGTCGCACTGGTGCATGCGTGACGGAGCCGGACGCAACATCATGGAACTGCTGCACAGTCTGTGAACTGTCAACAACCATGGGTGCGTGAGGAAGCACAGCGTCAACCCGAGACTGTCTAGACCGTCTGGGTTGTGCAGTCAACACCCTACCGGGTTGCTGAGGTTGACGCACTGCGTCAAAACAAGTCACCTCTGCTGGTTGTTGAACGTCCTGAACGTCAACAACCACCTCCGAGCGTCGCTTAACGTCAACGTGCGGCTGGCAACCCACACTGGGTCGCATCGGTGGAGGAACCACCTCAACTGGCAGACGCGAGTAGGTTACCTCAGCGTCAACAGGGCGCACAACCGACCGGTTGGAAGGTTGTTGGCCAGAAGGTTCGGTAGCAACCTTCTCCGCATTAAAGTCCTCTATCAAGGACGCAAGCTTGGACTGCATGTCTTGCAGCAAAGCCCATTAGGGTCTACGGGAGCAGGTGCGGCAACAGACGGGGTTAGCGACTGAGGAGGTACCGCTTACCATCCCTGAAAGCCTTGTTATGCATGACATAATTGTACAGCAAAACTTCAAAGGCTCGAAAACAGCTGTGAAGTTGACCTGTAAAAAACTTGGAGCGTCTCCTGGCCAGGCGCCAGGGAGAGTCTACGAGAAATGAGAAGTCTATCTGGGCAGAGGCATGAACTCCCAAGTCGAGAACTTCTCTCGTGTCATATCAGACTCTCGCTCTATAAACCAGTTTAAAAGAAGGGAAAGCAAAGGCTGTATCCCCCAAACTCCTCCTGGTGAAAAACCAGTCGCCTAGCCAACGTAAAGCTCTCTAGGAGAGCGAGAGAGCACTAGCTTAAAAACAACGGCTTCGAAGTAGCTAGGCCTAGTGTAAGCTCTGACGTTTAGGCGAACGAGGAGCAGCAGTTACAAAAAGATCCGGACAAAGATCCTTAAAAAAATTATCATGATTTAATTAAAGTCCATAGGGGGCTAAGCAGCTTTAGGCTCCTCTCCATCTGACAGAGTCCTCAAGGGAATATCAGTAGGAGGGGGAACAGCAACTTCCTCATCTACAGGAACCTTGTCCGATAAAAGCTGAGTCTCAAGCAAGGGAGAGACCTACCGTGGTGGCAATGCTTTACAAGCAGAGTCCACACTCACTGGTGCATTAGTAGCGGACCAGAACGCAACGTCATGTAACTGCTTGACAGTCTGTGAACTGTCAACAACTGAACTGTCAACCACAACGGGTGCATGAGGACGCACAGCGTCCACTCGAGACTGCTTTGACTGCCTAGACTGAGCAGTCAAAACAACTCTAGAATGCGGAGGTTGACGCACAGCGTCAAAACAAGTCAACTCCGATTGTTAGTGAACGTCTTGAACGTCAACAGGAGCATCAGCAAGTGGCCTAACGTCCAAATGCGGCTGAAAAACCACACGAGACCGCATCGAGTGTGGTTCTAAACAACCTGACTGACGTGACTAAGCTACGCCAACGTCAACAGTGAGCACAAAGGAACGTTAGGTTGGCTGAAAGCCAGGATATCAATGAGATAAACGGCTAGACTCAACGGACTAATCAGCAGAATAGTCTTCCATAAGGGAGGCAAGCATATACTGCATGTCTTGCCATACAACCCATTAAGGATCAACGGAAATGGTTGTGGTAAGAGACGAGGGTAACGTCTGTGACCGCAACACTTTGCCAACAAAAAAAGACTCTCGGAGTCTGTGTTACGCTTTTGTTAGGCGGCGAGCAGTTATCCGATGACTGCATAGGGTTGTAACCAGGACGCTGGACCTGTCCTGAAAGGACTGACTTTCGCTTAAGGGCTTCAAAACCTTGTGACAGGTTTCTTATGCGAAAAGCCTTCGGATGACGAGGAGAAACAACGTCTCTCTCGTCTTATGGTGGGGGAGATCTTGGTAAGATACACCCGATACCATAGAGGGAAAAACATCTGTTCGTTGATCAAGGCCTCTCGAACCCATAAGTCGTTTGACATTACTTCTCCCCTGGCTTGGGAGCATGCAAGAGGTCCCGGACTAGGTGAACGACAGGCATGAACAGACGAACCCTCGGACGCAACACTGTAACACTTTGTGCATATCACTTTATCACTTCGATTTTCTGTTTTGCACTTATTTCACTGAAATCGAAACTTTTACTGATTTCTACCTGAAACACGCAATTCTACCCTTCTTTAAAAGGTAGTAATTGCGAAATCAGTCGTATAATGCAAGCTCATTAATACCAGCAAAAAACAGAAAACATATTTAAGATAAAAAAATCAGTGGCTGGGAAAGAGACTAAACACTAGTTCATATAAACTACGTTTTCAATCTCTCACCGCACATAGCCTGGGGACGAGAATAAAAAACTAAAAACGTTTTATCCTTCCTCCCCGTACAGCGACTAGGGACGAGAGTAACTCGAGAACAACGTTACCCGCCTGAACGGAACGTTTTCTCTCCTCTCTCTCCCTCCGTCTCTATCTCTCTCTCTCTTTCTCTCTTGATTTCGCACCTAAGAGAAGAGCCCATTATATTTCGTCAAAAAAACATGTTATTTGACTAAAGGAAAAAACTGAAAGGTTTTTCAAATAAAAAGTTCCTTTAAAATAGAATTTAAAACATTTAAGCTAAGAAAGAATGAACAAAACGTCAGAATCGATTTACTCTTACTGCAAAGTGAAACCGTGATACACTCTCTCTCTATCGTAACGATAGAGCGCATGTTGAACGTCCTGAACGTCAACAACTGCGTAGCATAAAAAAACTAAACGTTAGTTCATCTTTGAAAACAGTACGAAGACTATCAAAGAAATTCTTTCAAAAAATATTACATTTAAAAAGTTTTAAATCCTTAGCTCTTTAAAAGCTAATTACGATATAAAGGGCTCAACGTTGATTAACTTCGGTTTCCAAGTTAGGACCGCCTACTCTCAGGAAGGTCGCATATAAACAAAACATTAAAATTTATTTTTATATGATTATAATAAATGGAAAGTTAATCGAAGAGGCCTAATAAAGGCGGAGAGATATAAAATATATAGAGGAAAATCTATAACGTGATAAGATAATTACTAAAAGCCTAAACACACTTCCGTCTAAGGGAAGGGTCGGCCCTTTAAAAGTGAAAGAAAGTCCATACTCTCTTTGTCACCATAATTAAATCTATCCATAACGAGTTCAAGATTTAAGATGAAGATAAAACACCTGCATAGCGAAAGCTCAAAACTAGAATATAGTACTTCACCAAATAGATGTGAAAAACTCCAGTTTAGCAACAGCGAGTAAAGTACGTCTTGTCGACACCTCGACAGAGAGAAAATTGAGTCTTTGTTTACATTGAGAGCTGGGTTATCTGGTCGACAGATGGCGCTGTTGGGCACACCCGCAACCTGTGTAGCGATCGCTGGCGAGTTTTTCCGTAGAGTTGTCTGTCGAGCAACAGAGATGCAGATTTATAATCACCGGCTAAGTTAAATATTGAAAAAATTAGTTTCACCACATTTTCTAAACCAACCTTATCATGCTTAGCTAAACCAGCCAACATCCTAATCTCATTAGAATACACATGAACTGATTCTCTTCTCCACTTCAATTGAACAAGTTTTCCAAAAGCAGAGAATGGATCATCAGAAACTGCTACTTTCAATTTTGTTCTGAATTTTTGCAGCGCTTTCTTGGTCTTCATCACCCTTATCCAAATAAAGTGTTAGACCATCACCCTCCAGATACTAAGGAATAAAACTGGCTAAGTCTGATATTTTCTATAGCTAAGCTACTAATGTTACTTCTTCTTAAGCCAGTGAACACCTTAATCATGTCCATTGTGATTTTGGACGCCATACTTTCTTGGAATAGGCCTAGACAGCTTGAAGTTAAACTCCCCTTACAAGCTCCCTTTGACTGAGTAATGGACGACCTTCAAGTTGCAACTCACCAACCAACGGGAAAAATAGCAGGAAAGGTCCCATGCCAGAAATTCACAACCTCGGAACCCCAGGGCAAACACCCTACCTGGACAACAACTACCTGACAACTCCTACATGTGTAAACGATATATCTCCCTCATCATTGCGGCAGTATTTTCTGACTACTCTTACAGGTGTCAACAATCTGACTCCCTCTTCAATGCAGCAGTGTTTTCCAAGTTGAATTACAAAAAAATCCTAAATTGCATTAATCATCCGATAAAAATATTAACAAATATTTCACTAATCTGAAAATTATTGCTATTATAGCCATCATCCTCAGCTACCAAGATCAAAAGGAGCTCCAGTAAAGGAGGATCAGGGTGAGAGATCGCACGTCACATGGAGACGCTTCCATTTCTTGCTCTCAACAGAGGAAGAAGTGGAGCAGGACCTAACCCTCTTGGCTCTTTTCTTGCAACGGGCACTATACTTTTCCCACTGGGAGGGAAGCCAATCCCTGCAAAATTTACAAGGTGTGTCATATGAACACCACCTACCACAGCAGTTCGGGCATAAAGAGTGTGAATCTACAGTACCTTGACCCAGCTCATGAAGGTTCCACATGGGTGGCATTCAAGGCCAGGAGAAAGTTTGCGTACTACCTGAAAAACCATTCATCTCACAAATCACACTTTAAAATAATGCACTGAAAACGGAAAAAGGGCACTAATAAAATCCAGCGTGGAGTCATAATTGCAGCGGGGGAGGAGAACTGTCAATGACAGTGACCAAAAGAACAGTTACTCAGCCTCACAAGGCATGAGCGCACTACCCAGTGTGAAGTTTGCTGTTACATACATGGTTGCCAGTTAAGCCCTTTTTTTTGTCTGGTAATAGCAAAACAAGTTAGGAGTAAACCCACATACAGTATGTAACTCAAAGGTTTGTATCTGCGTAAGAAAAAAATACATACATGTTTTATTTATGTTCTTTATTCTAACTACAGTTTCTATCTATCTTTATTCTTATGTTAGGTAAGATACGTAACATAACCATAAGTAGATTGAAAAATATCAATACTGAACTCTGTAAAATATAGCATTTTGTAATCAGTCGCAGGTTTTTAACAATGAAATTTCTATCAAAATAATTTCCTCACCATGAAAGATAAACCATTTTTATATAATACTGTATTCACATGAAATAAATTTCACAAACATACATTATATATTTGTCATGACTATTTTTTCAAAATATCTGTTTTTTGCTAAGAAAAAAAATACAAGCTAATAACACACTATTTTATCATTTCTTAGCACCGCAAAGATATTCTGCTTGCATCATGAAAAAGATCAATCATAACTTGACATAAAGCAGCAAACCATATGCTCACATCTGTTATAGTTTTGACATGTCAAAGCACAAAAAAAAAAAAAAAATTCTACTTGTGCGCCACTTTTCTACCTCGGCAAAAGCACTGGGTATTATGACAAAAAAACAGGGGACAAACTTTGCTAATAAAAAAATTGGGGTATATATAGAAAAACTACAATTTCTTATGAAAATTACCTTCATTTCCCTCCCAAATAAATAATTAATAAGATATACCCCAATATATCCTACGGTAATGGAGGCCAGCCAGTCGGAACCCGGGTTTTGGGTGGGGAAAATTTACTGGTGAATCAATAAATAATGATAAAACTAACCTTTTCTTCTCTATACATTATTCTCTAGGACACATAATAAATCCAAGAAAAATTGAACAAAATAAGGGGATTCCCTTCCTTTGAAATGTTTATTTCACCATTTTGTTTACATTTTGCAAGTCGGATGTTTATGCTTTGGTTTGTACATGGTTTCTTGCGCGATTACGAGTTTATACTTCTGCGCACTAGCCCGATTCCTTGTTGCTCCAAGACGAGTTTATACTCCCTGAGAACATACGTCATTCTCCTACCATGCCTACCATATGATGTTAATCATAAGGTAAGGATTTATTTGTGAATTACTTTTAGTTTGTGACCTGGGAAGGGGGTCCCCAACTATGGGTTATGACCTGGGAACTACCGTACTAGGTTTGGTTATATAGGCTTGTTAGGTTCTTGTACCCTTTTACATGCCAAAAAATTTAAATCAATCAATCAATTTTAGGGGTGTATGTATGATAGTGGCCACCTGTATGTATCATTATGTCTAACTTAGAATATGGCAGAGTAAGGGGGTTCGCAGGGGGCATTAGCGCCCCCCCCCCCCTTTACGTAAGTAGGTAGGGACACGGCTCGTAGGGTAGGTTGGGGGGAAAGTTTATGTTAGTTGATGTCCATTTTTCATGAACGCGCGAGGAACTGGCCGCTGATATACAAAGGCTCCCAATTTTACAAACCTTAAGTGTTACATTATCATGTTTTGTCCTGTTATCGCGCACCCAAAATCCCAGGTTCCCATCTGTGTCCTTCAGGAAGGGGGGGATCCAAAACGGCTGAACAGCTTATTTGCTGTGGAAATAAAGGTCAAATTCGTTGAAAGCACATCATTTAGCGTAGTAAAAGTTTTTCTTTTCTTTAAGAAATGTTAACCCGTGTTTTTCTATAAATTAACAGAATGGATAAGTTGTTATATTACCTCCAAATAAAGCAAATTAGTCTTTGTCATATTAAACTTTATTGTCTAGTAGCTTTAAGTATTTCCTATTTGTAATAAATAATACTCATGAGATCACTTATGTCCTCTAAGATATAAAAAAGAGCAATAAGTTTAAACATATTACTGTTATGTATAAAACCCATAGCTGCACATGGTATCCTAGGTTAGGTTATGTAAAAAAAAAAAAAAAGAAGAGAGAGAGTAATAAGTTTAGTAATATTGTACTTTATTACAGGGTAATGTAACCTATGGAAAAAAACGACTTTTTTTCTATAGAAAAGGGTGCGTTCTCTTCGAAAATGACACTCGTTCCTGTCGGAAATTAATAGTTTCTGAAATACAGTATATATATATATATATATATATATATATATATATATATATATATATATATATATATATATATATATATATATATATATATATATATATATATATATATATCCACCAATAATGGGGGACCCTCAGTGGGAACTGAATTTTGGGTGGGGAAAACATACTGGGGAAACGGTATATAATGGTAAAACAAGACTTTTTTTCTCTATACATTAACTTCTTGGTTGTATAATAAACCGACGAAAAAATACGCTAATTATCTATATCCTATACTAACGGTATATTTTTCATTTATTCGTTGACATTCTACAGGTCGGTTGTTGTAGGTCTCATTCGATCGTTTGTACATAGCACTTTAAATCACGTTATTTGCTACAGGAAAACATATTTTCTGTTCAAAATGATACCCTGCAGACTTGTAAAACTTTACCATAAGTTTAAACAGATTACTGATATGTATAAAGCCCATAACTGCACATGGTATCCTAGGTTAGGTTAGAAAAAGTTTGCAGTAGTACGCACATTATACATTTGCGGACAGGTTACCTATTCTATCATACAAGTATTTCAAAATTATTCAAAAATAAAATTACATATGGTACAATAAAAGGTGTTCATCATATGCGGAAAACTCAAAAAGTGTTAGGATGCATCCCAGTTGAAGTACCATAGTCCTATTGCTTTTCTGTGGTTTTCCCTTAAAATTGCCCATTAAAGCCAGTTGATCTAGATCAAATCAAACATTTGGTTAATATATGATAGTTTAATTGCTAGCGCAAATGAAATTTGCTATAAGAAATGGGCGAGTGCTGGCTAGTTTGTTGTTTTTCTCTATATGTTTAATGGGGGCTGGAGCATAATAACTTACGTATCGGTCGATTGAAATGTGAAGTACATTTTTCACTCAAAGTCCATTTAAGTCTACATTTGAGAGACTGAAGGGGACTTATTGCGAATGCGTTTTTTCCCATGGATTGCTGAGCTTTCTGTGCATTTACAATGACGTATTTATCAGGTGGTTTTCTTAACCCAATTAACAGCTTACAATTTATTCTAAATAAGTCCCCAGATGTTGATCTACAACAGCCATTTTTTTTCCCACCTTCGCCTTCAGTTTTAAGTTAACCACCATCTCGTAAAGATGTCTCGAAGAGTGAACATCAATCTATTTCGAAATTTAGTGTAACTTCGTTTAGGTCTGCAATTGATTATGATGGAAATGCTCTCCGTTCAGTGTAAAGCTATTGTTACTCCTGTGAAATTACAAAACAACAGCGAAATAAGGCCTCAATGGTCGGATTCCGACTTAATTTTCAGGGAAGGCCAGAACATTTTCTACTGCAAAGCTTTTGTAATGATTTCCAAGAAAACAAAGAAGGCAACGATGTCAATCATAAGGTAAGGAATTAGCTGTGATTTACTTTTTCATAATGGAAGGATTTATTTGAGATTTACTTTTAGTTTGTGACCTGGGAAGGGGGTGTCCGGCTAGCGGTTGTGACCTTGGAAGGGGGTGTCAGGCTAGCGGTTGTGACCTTGGAAGGGGGTGTCAGGCTAGCGGTTGTGACCTGGGAACTACTAGGTTAGGTTAGGTGGTTTTGTAAGGTTCTGTGGTATTATTGTTCTGTATTACAGGGTAATGTAACCTAGGGAAAAAACTACTTTATTCTATGGAAAAAGGTCCGTTCTCTTCGCAAATGACATTCGTTCCTGTCGCAAAAAATAATAGTTTCGGAAATATATATAACTATATCCACCGATAAAGGGGGACCCTGAGTGGGAACTCGGGGTATTGGGTGGGGAAAACATACTGGGGAAGCGGTATATAATGGTAAAACAAGCCTTTTCTTCTCTAAAAATCACTTTCTTGGATGTATAATAACAAAATCACAGACCTCTGTCAATTTGATACCTCTAAAGACAATATTAACTTATTTAAATGGGATATGTCAAGTTCACTACCGTAGGCTAAAACCAAATAAGGTTGAGACATACAGCAGGTCTATAATAGTATCACAATTAACCTAAACAACTTAAAGCCTTAGCTACTTACCCTAGCGTACTGATCATGCTGGAAAAAGGACAGACAAACACAAACACCACACGTTATTTACAACAAATTCCAAGTTTAGTTGTCAGATTCTAGATGTTGCTACGTATCTATCAACTAAGAAATCGGACTTACTTTCCAGACCTTCAATCTTACGTTGGCGTTTAATACACTAATATTTCCTAAAGTGAGTATTAGCTCTCCCTTTTATTTTATAATATATATATCTTATATGTGTATTATATATTACATACTTGACATCGAGATCAAACACAAGGAGAGGATAATTACCAAACATGAAACTACCATTAGTGAATTATGTAGAACCCTTTTTAAGTCTGTTTTCCTGATGCAGTTTTGGTTTCTCAACAGTTTAATTATTTCATTTTATAAAGGATATTGAGAAGTAACAAGAGGCTTTCATCCATGGCAAAATTAAATTCTGAATGTGAAATTTTTCTACTGATAAGACCACTTCTGTATTCAAATGGCCTTGTTTTAATTATGTTTATAACAAAATAAATATATAAAAGGAAACTCAGATCGATACATAACATATACAGTACATTGCTATTTACTGTATTCTTTTTGGACTTTTGACGTGGAAGTTTTTTGTTATAAAATCAATAAATATGAATTCAAAATTCTTAACCTTATCTCACAAAATATTCAAAATTATAATGACAATGATAGTAAAGATAATAAGAATTATATGAAAATCCTATTATATGCGTTTCGCACTTTTATATAATAAGAAATGCGAAATTCTCCGGATTTATAATAGGTACTTTCATTTCAGTTGTGTTTATAGCCATCTTATACAACTCAATACTCAAAATTATATTTTTCTAAAGAATTTTTGGCCTTATTTTAGTTTTTGCTCTTTTTCTTTTTAGGTGATTATACTTCTCAATGTCACACATTATTAATTTATTAATCATATAACAAGTGAGACGAATTAAATGAACTAAAATAAATATGGTAATTAAAGTTACAATAATTAAAAGATAAAGTTTCTAGTCTTATGAAGAAAACCTATTTGTTGAATGGACCGTTAATCGCCAAATGGGCAATACTGGGACCTCTAGTCTATTAAACCAATTATTCAAATTGTTATGCAGGAACATTAATGGACGATATTGTTGTTGGTGATTATTTGACTTACTGACGTTGGTGTTCATTTACTGATAATTGTGACTGTAATGTCATATATTATTTCCCTATTTCTCTTGTTCGTCTCAAAATAAAAATATATCACAGAAATAATCTCAAAATTATCTACCCCTTGTCAATTGCATGCCAGCATACTGCGAAGACTTAATTGTGAGTGAAATATGACGTTTTCAATTTTGTGAAATATGCAATGACGTAATTGAAAAATCTTAGAACTAACTAAAAAGTCTGTGTTTGTTAGAAATGTCTACAAAAAGTAAAACAAAATAGTGCGATACGTTCATGATCATGAATGCAACATCAATCATTTGTTTTTTTATACATCTATGATGCGCCCAAGCATCCTTTATCTTCATATACATACTTCTGTAGCTTATCAGTTGGTTATTCCTCAGTATCAAAATAGTATACTAATCTTGGTGCCATGTTTGATAGATATTGATGTGTAACATGAAAGGAAATTAGACATGGCAAATGAGAGGTGTGACTAAACTTTGACACTGTACTTCGATCGTTGAGCGTTGTAATGGGCGTTGTATAGCTCAGCTGTTGTGAACAACCAATGGAAAAGCATATTTATACCATAATAATACGGGAAAGTTACGCCTACAGTGACAAATGTCACTTTTCAGGTCAATCAACTGCTTTTTTGATCAAATATCACTACACAGTGGTATTCTTTTATATTTTCACCATAGTGCAAAACTTAAATACATGAGTGAAATTACACCATACTGGAGCATATTTTGTTTTGTACATTATTTATAAAATAAGCTACTTTTTATTGTATGAACACATGGCGGCCATAATTATGAAACTGATCTACTTAAATCTAATAGTATTGAAGAAAATGCTTTAAAAAAATCACTGAATGAGCAGTAACAATATGAGACCATTGGAATTTCATCAACGCCGTCAGCAAGACATCAGGGATGATTTGAAGTTTTGCTGTTGCAATCATGTTTGTTATATTGACCCCTGTGCCATATTGTGACCCATTGTAGTTTTGCACATTATGACGCGCCCACTCTTAAGGCTATTCAGACTTGTGTCTACTTACTGTAATCAAGCCATTGGGCAGATGGCATTGATATGAAATAGAGCTGTTATTGGTGCGAACTAGAGAAGTCTGGCTATATAGTAGATCGTAGATCAATGTACAACTAAGCTGTTGTCCTAATAAATGTTATCTGTCTGACCTACTTTACATCAGGTCTAGACGATTGTTAAATGTCTGGAATAACATAATAGTAATATTTTTACTTCTAACTTCTTCCTGTTATAAATCTTTAACAAAGCTTCGTATTCTATAATTTACGAACTCGAGTACATTTTCACTGGTCATATTCACTAACTATTGCATCATTCCTAATTATGTTGACAGAGCATAATTTTTACCTTAACACACACTTGATACAAGGATTTGGTTAGATCGTTAATAGTTATTCTGATAAAACCTGGGCTACATCTGTGTAAATAAATATATATATATATATATATATATATATATATATATATATATATATATATATATATATATATATATATATATATATATATATATATCTGCAAACGATCACCGTACATCAGACCAAAGTCTCAACATATGTTCAATGAGATGACGAGATTGAAAAAGAATTGTTCTAAAAATTGATGCTCTTCCTTCTTTCGAAGGAATCTGAGGTACTCGTAAAGTCCAGTTGATTACATTTCAAAGGTTTCATTTTTAAATTTCATAATTTTCATCAACTTTTAACTGACTTTGTTCCTTTGAGGTCTTAATTTTTCTCGGTTTCTTAGACCAATTCAGTTTCATCAGCTAATGACTCTCTCCATCATACTCAGCGAGCAACAAAGTCTGAGATTGCTAATCTTCACAATGTTTGTTGAATTTCATGGCTAGGGATTAGATGACTGCCTAATTTATTCAAAAGAATTAGACATAGGTAAGTTACATTCGTATGATCTAATATACCATGGCTTCATATATTCATTTATCTTTTGTATTATAGAAATATGCTTTCATACTATTCATTATCTAACTTTTCAATCACGTAACCACATACTTTCAACCATACATATCTTGCAACTACATCGTCCGTAATATTCTTGGCCTTGGTTTCATATTAAAAGCAATGGACTATAAAATGTTTAACCTAACACACTCTTCTTCTAGTCTAAGTTCATATCAAATTAAATAAGGCAAAGGAAAAAGAGAAGGCTAGACTTTAACTTCAAGGAAATACAATAGATGAGAAGGTAAACTTAACTAGAATTATTTGTCAGCTCTGTGATTACACGAAGTCGGTGACCCAATGGAAATCTACTGGCTATTGTCGGTGGCGGTTTAGATTAAAGGGAAAAATTTCTTGGCTGTTGGACAGTCGAGGCTGATAGAGGTTGTGTAGTCTATCAGTTTTATCTAATACATTTCACGACGATAGTCTCACAAGGCGATAACAGGAACTCATAATTTGGGGAACTAAAGGTAAAAGCAGAAATATATAGGCCGTTTTTAATTCCCCGTCGGCTCTATAGCAAAACAAGCATCGACAACTACTGATATTGTGATACCAGTCTACAGAAACCAAGTAATCTATGCAGAATAAATCATCAGAAATTATTTTAATCGTTATACAAACTACGGATTACAGAAATCATGACATGGTGTTTCCCGAAGAATTAGACAGACGAAATATTTTCATAAAGAAAAAATATCTTCAATGTTTCCAGGTTCAAGCAAGAAAGAAGATTATAAAAAAACTGTTATTAATTGTTACATGAGATGCAACCTTCATATTCCTTTCCACACATTTTTTGTACTTAGTAAAGGTGTATACGCGACTTGGATTTACCATGGAAGAATGTACTTAATATAATATTTATAATAATGATTATACTATTACAACTTCTGTTTGAACTTGTACCAATAACAGTAACAATGTTAATAATAGTAACAAACACAAAGAGCCACAAGGATGGTAATGAATAAATACTAGTAAGATTTTCAATAAAATTATGCTACTATTATTGCTAGTAGTCTTCTCAATAATAATAATAATGAGGATGATGATGTTGATTATTATTATTATTATTATTATTATTATTATTATTATTATTATTATTATTATTATTATTATTATTATTATTATTATTATCATTATTATTATGAATGAAATGAGGTACATATAATTGTAGAAATCAGCATTGATTATATGATATCAAAACATAACTACAATATAAAAAAATATCATTGAGAGATTGTAGATTAAATAAGAAAATATTATAAAGAATGTTGATGTGGAAATGTGTGATATGTTAAAAAATTAATGAAATACAAATGGAAGTGAAAATGTATTCAAAAGTAAACATTTAAGATAAATATAAAGGATAATAAAGGCAAGGAAATATATGGCATATTGCGGTCTAGGATATAGCTATAGACCGTATGATATTATTATTATCATTATTATTATTATTATTATTATTATTATTATTATTATTATTATTATTATTATTATTATTACAAGCTAGGCTATAACCCTAGTTGGAAAATCAAGATGCTATAAGCCCAAGGGCTCCAACAGGGAAAAAAAAAAGCCCAGTGAGGAAGGGAAACAAGGAAATAAATAAACTACAAGAGAAGAATAAACAATGAAAATAAAATATTTTAAGAACAGTAACAACATTGAATTAGATCCTTCACATATAAACTATATAAACTTCAAGAAACAAGAGGAAAAGAAACAAGACAGAACAGCGTGCCCGAGTGTACCCCCAAGCAAGAGAACTCTAATCCAAGACATTGGAAGGCCATGGTACAGACGCTATGGCACTACCCAAGAACAGAGAACCATGGTTAGATTTAGGAGTGTCCTTCTCCTAGAAGAGCTGCTTACCATAGCTAAAGAGCCTCTTCTACCCTTACCAAGAGGAAAGTAACCACTGAACAATTACAGTATAGAAGTTAACTCCTTAGGCGAAGAAGAATTGTTTGGTAATCTCAGTGTTGTCAGGTGTATGAGGACAGAGGAGAATATGGAAAGAATAGGCCAGACTATTCGGTGTATGTGTAGGCAAAGAAAAAATGAGCCGTAACCAGAGAGAGGGGGGATCCAATGTAATAACTGTTTGGTCAGCCAAAGGACCCAATAACTCTCTAGCGGTAGTATCTCAAGAGGTGGCTGGTGGAGAGGAAAAGCCGGGGCACATATTTACTTGTAAGATGCCACTGGGTGCTAACCCAAGAAAAACGTATAGGAAGTCCATCAAAGGAAGTGGTTTGATATAAAACAAGGGCGATGGAGATAAGGGAAGTATATAGGAGGAAGGACGGTTACAGTTGATAATGACGTCCTGTTCGCAGGTATACCAACGCTTTGCACACTATCAAGTAGTGTGCGCATGGACATCTTAAGCTGTGGAATTATATAGACCTACAATATTTAAAAAAGAAAAATTATGTTAAACAATTACCGCCCCCTCTCAGGAAAAATTTTTTTTTTCTCGTTTAGATGAATAATCTCTCAATATTCCAGGAATAATCAGGACAGGTCTCTAATATTAGCAAGAGTCAATATATCCCCCTATATGGGATAAGCCGTTGCAGCTCCACTGCCAAGCTTTTGGAATCCTCTTAACATTTGCCTTTTAAAGGAAAACTACTTCTTTACCCTCCCTCGGTGTTAAATCTCGCGTTTTTCTTTTTTTCTTTTTCTTAATAGATAACGGGGTTACTCGTTCGTCCCATCGATCTATAACGGGTCTAAGTTCATATTTTTTTTTTTTATAATATACTAAATGTTTTTGATTGATAAATTTTTCCCTCCAAATCATAGTTGATTGCTGCATTATGCTAAAAATGGTCAATGACCAAACTCTTATCAATGTCGTAAAGTGAGAACAAACAACAGCAAATGCAACTGTTTCTAGTCCACTGCAGGACAGAGGCCTTATACATGTCTGGGGTTTGGTCATTTCATCACCACAATGGCCACTGAGGATTGATGATGGTGGGAGAATGTTCTGATCGCTCAGAGCAAACCAGTCTTGCATGGGTGGCCATAACTAGTACAGCTTTGCTGATCATTGCGATACGCAAACCCTTTCACCACGTTAAGGTATCCCCACTCATAAAATAAGGGCACCTGGTACCAAATTGTCTATCATCAAATTGATAAAGATATCAACACAAGTGAAAATAAATAAAAATTACACCTGGTTCTGATCTACGTCGTAAAAAAAAAAAGTATGATACATTAACTTTGATTTCGATTTTACGTAGGGTGTAAAGTTAACGTAGAATTGTAGTGCAAATCAATATAAGTTATTTTGAATGCATTGGAAATCGTTGTTTAATACTACTAGGGGTATGAAATTGTGACTAACACATTATAAAAATAGTTCAATGAATAAAGTATAATATTTACTTTCCTATGACAGAAAACTTTGCTGGTGTATCAAACTGACAACTTTCTTAATTAGGATTGAAATTAATATTTGAAAAAAATAGGCTTATGCTATGCAAACTATGTCAACTTCCTTGATAAAAGATTAAAAATGATATTATAAAAGAAAACTTTGGCACTCCTAAGCCTGTGTCAACTTCCATAATAGTATATTGAAATTGATAATACAAGAGAATGCTTTGCTATGCACAACAGTATGTCAAATTTCTTAATAAAAGATTAAAATTATTATCGCATATAAAAATCAACCAGGACGTTTAAAATTTTTTTTTATCCTTCAGCGGATTTTATTTCATATATGTAGCCTAATCCTTTTAATAATTCTTTTTTCAACTAGACTTGTAGCTTAGCAAGATAATAATAATAATAATAATAATAATAATAATAATAATAATAATAATAATAATAATAATAATAATAATAATAAGAAAATGCCTTTCCTCCATTAAGATCACAGTCATAATAGCTTTGAAAACATGCAAGCACGTGTTTTCAACGTGTGGTATCCATATCACGAGTCAGATGTATTATTATTATTATTATTATTATTATTATTATTATTATTATTATTATTATTATTATTATTACTTTCCAAGCTACAACCCTATTTGGAAAAGCAGGATGCTATAAGCGCAGGGGTTCCAATAGGGAAAATAGCCAGATAGGAAAGGAAACCAGGAAATAAGAGAATTAAGATAAAGTATTTCAAGAATAGTAGCACCATTAAAATAAACATTTCATATATAAACTATAAAAACAAGAATAGAGTACAATGGTTTGATTTTAGAGTGTCCTTCTCCTAGAAGAGCTGCTTACCATAGCTAAAGAATCTCTTCTACCCTTGCAGAGAGGAAAGTAGCCATGACCAATTATGAACAATATATGCATAGATGTTACAATTTTTACATGAAAAAAAATACATGAATAGTTTTTATATCTTGCAGGGGGTTCATTAGAAGAACAATCAATAACTATTGTATCAATTACCTCATAGTACTGACATACTTCGAATACAAGCAATGCATTTATTATGTTTAGGTATCATAAGGATAATTTTCATGATATTCATATAAGGCATTATTCATTACGTACATGCTATATGAGATTACATCCGAGTCTCCAACATCTGATGAACTCCTTCATTTGAGCTTTCTCTGTAATTATTCAATAAAATTAATGAAAATTGTTTTATAACATTTTGTAGACCATCAAGCAAACATGTATATTTTCACGAGGGAATCCATACTGTGTTTAACCTCATAAAGATTCGATAGTATGCATAGATATCAGTCTCAATACACATCTAAGAGTACACAGATTCCGGGAAAGTTATTACTGCTATTCATGTTTATGTAACCATAGAATTTACTGTGCTATATACAAAACTATTTTCAATTCCTCATATCGTTTGGGTGAGAAGCTTCGGGTCTCTCTGATAAACGTGAATTCAAAATCGAGGACGCCATCGCAGCAATCAACATAAAAGTGGCTCTAGTACTAGGCCGTTGGAAGAGGAACGTGCTAAACGCTATGTAACCCTAACCGACGCTAGGCTTAGTTGTCTTAAAATAGCTTCGTTTTGTTTACTTCTTTCTCTTATTTCCTTCTTTGTATATAAGCAAATCTTATTCCATCGCGGCAGAGTAACTCGTTCGATTTTACCCTGTCGAAATCGGGACTGTGACGTGAGAAAACAAGCTGTAATATGTTTGAAATATCCTAAGAACTAGTTTCCGTCACGCAATCTCTTGAAATATTTAGCATGGATATGAAATATAACGGGTTGTATTTTTCACAAGAAAAATGCAACTTTTATTAATGGACTCAGCAACCCTTTGTGACTCCTCAGTGCCTGTGACACACATTCAAGACTAACTTATAGATCTTAGCTTTCCAACTGTCAATGTTTGGTATTCTTACACCGGAACATTTAATTCAAACTAAAGTATGTGGCATTTATTTATTTTGCTCAATCTTATGCGGCTATTTGATGTGATATGATGTAATTCCATAATCTTGGTTCGACGTCGAAACGTCGATTACAGTTTAACTAACAAAGTCTTGACTGATCGCAGACTGCGCGTGCGTGTTCGTTGAATCCTTGTGTCTTATGCAAACAGAGGAATAAATTCTAATTCATATATTTTCTTCCTTGCATGCTTTCTCTTAGTCCACCAAAATCAAATTGCTTTAACTTATATTCATCAAGAATAAAGGCACACCGTACCAGAGTGATGTAAATGCCGGGTTAGCATACTTGAATTCGGCAGAAGTATCTAGGAAATGCATTGTTGCACATCATGTCAAATTTAATCATAATAGCTCCATGCTTCTTATTGTGAAACGAAAAACAATGAATTGTTTATTACTCGTATTCGTAAATGTTGAAACTAATGGATTATTAGCGATTTTAGCTTAAGAAGCTACATATTGATTTTATGCCAAGCGGCACGTGTAATTTAAAGATGGCGCCTTTCCTGAGCAGCATTCGTCATGGACCCTAGTCATGAGATGCAGATTACTTAATATAAAACTTCTCCGGAGCATTGTATTTACTTCTATTGTAATACCATACGTTGCATACCTATATAAGGTATTAGTGTGAATTAAAGAAATAATCAAATAACAACGGAAATTTACTTGTTATCATAGCATAGTTAGATTCTCTGGTGACTAATGGCAAGAATCAACAGCTGATCCTCCAATCAGCTGTTGGGTGTCAAACAAAGAACTACCAGCCAGTCTCAGCTGAGCTTCGGCGGTGGTCGGTTGTTTCTAAAACGTGATACGGGAACGCAATTTAATCATCCTCCTAAATCGATTTCACATATAGAATTTGTATTATACAAATACAATTATAGATTCCACAATCTTGGAGGTCCAGAACATCGAAGATCTCGCCTGGAAGAGCTGATACACGCTCTTGCATCCATTTACATTGACGGAGGCTTCCTGACTTGAGAAGGGGAAAATAACTTGGATTTGAATGTAGAATCCACACACAAATCGTTTAAGCAATCATGGGACACCTAGTTGACCAAGTAGAGGTAAGGAAATGTTTTAAAGTTTGCTTAACCGATGTTGTTACCAGGAGAGAAGCAGAGATATAGAAGGTAGCTAGTCACTTGATGGGAGGAAAGAGAGAGAGAGCAAGGGAGCTTGGGAAAGAACTAACTCACTTTTTAGCGTTTGTTTTGCTTGTTTTGGGTAGAATGGCATATATTGTATTTTATAATACTGTGGTGTATTTTTTATTAGCATTGTGCGTTGAACGAATCGATATTGGGGATTGTAGGCGTCCGTCCTCTGTCACCAAGCGGGTTGTAGGCCTATTCCATCCTCTTGCTGTCCTGGGTCCTCTTCACTCTCTTTTGTGACAACGATCGCTCCTCTTCTTTCTTGTTCTTTTGTTTTATCAATTTCTCTGCTCTTGTCTTGTATGTTTCCAGCTTTGGGTGAAGGTTCATTGTACGCATTCGTTGATAATTTGTGTATGTATTTCCATTAGTTTTTTCAGTTCGGTTTTGTTTTTTAAGAGTTGTCAGTTTATGTAATGCTAGTGTTTTAATTTCGAGTTTTTAAAATTTTGTCTCGATTTGTTTGGTATATAATCAGGTGTTCATAATTTCTTGAGCTCATATATTTAATATAGGACGATCTTCTCTCTCTCTCTCTCTCTCTCTCTCTCTCTCTCTCTCTCTCTCTCTCTCTCTCAACGCCGAATCAATGTTGGTAATTACCTTGAAAACACAAGAGAAGGGAAAATATCTTATGAACTTTTCACGAGGAAGCCGGTGTATGCGAGGTGACCTTGTTGCTATGTAAAGCTCTCAAACCTATAGACGGAAACTATGGGAGGAATTTTCCCACGACGAAGACAATGCGAATGCTTAATACTTTTACATGAGGTTTTCAAGTTAATGTATATAGTTATTGATATGTATATGTATACATTTACATCTATATATAAAAGTGGTTTGCCAAAGTGCAATGGTGGGACTAGGAACCTCATCCCATAATATTGTGTGTGTGTATATATATATATATATATATATATATATATATATGTATATATGTATATATATGTATATATGTATATATATATATATATATATATATATATATATATATATATATATTTGTTCCAACACAGAAACTTACCTCGAAACACTTTCTTAGGAGTTACTGGAACCTCCTCTCAATTCAGATTTATCAGGAAGCCAAACGAAAACAAAATCTGTAACATTTTTCAGCTACATCAGTTAGATCTCCAAGCTTTCGGGAATCATCATCTTCATTTTCAGGGGTAAAATCACAAACAAATGAAATAATACACATTAATTTATAAAAATTTACAATGAAATCTGACGGCGAAGAATATGAAACGACGAAAAGGAAACTATAAGAACTGAAATACTCCAAGATAAAAAACTGATATTGATTAATATATATATATATATATATATATATATATATATATATATATATATAATAGTATATATATATATATAATAGTATATATATATATAATAGTATATATATATAATAGTATATATATATATATATATATGTATAATAGTATATGTATATATATATATATATATATAATAGTATATGTATATATATATATATATATATATATATATATATATATATATAATAGTATATGTATATATATATATATATAATAGTATATGTATATATATTTATATATATATATATATATATATATATATATATATATATATATATATAATAGTATATGTATATATATTTATATATATATATATATATATATATATATATATATATATATATATATATATATATATATATATTAAGGATTTTTATTGTATCAAGGCATCGATTGTTCGAAGAGAAAGTCACGTTACCACTTCTTTGTAATGTTATAAAGTAAATTTGATACACCGTAGAGTACGAATTTCTTTGTGCCAGGGTACGAATGCGCATGATTTCGGATTGAGGAGAACGTTCGCTTCTACAGTATATAGTTTTAAGTTATATCTTTACTTAATGTAACATAGGAGACTCGTCTCGTTAAAACACAATATCAGTGTTACTTCTATTAGGGGTCCAACTAATAATGGGTGTTTGTATATTTTTAGTGTTGGTTAAATAGAATTTCGGGGTAACCCCCCATGGAATGTTGGAAAAAGGGAGAGAAAGGTTGAACTGTACGCAAAGGGAACCGGCAACTCTCTCTCTCTCTCTCTCTCTCTCTCTCTCTCTCTCTCTCTCTCTCTCTCTCTCTCTCTCTCTCTCTCTCTCTCTCTCTACATAATGGGGCGCTTTAGTCAGGCAATCTAGTCATCAAGCTCTTTTTTGTTGTAATGAATTAGTTATAGGCACTTTTAATCACTGAATAGCTTTTCTCGCTTAGGTGTATTGATATTATTTGGTGGTATTCGGCTTTTGAATCATATATATAAAAAACAGGACATTGAAATCCTAATTTTATACTAATATGAAAGGATATGAGTTGAATTTACCTCTAGCTAGTCCTTTACTCTGGCGTTTCCGAAATATGTTGGTTAAACTGGACTATATTGTGTGGAACTATCAGACATCCAATATATATATATATATATATATATATATATATATATATATATATATATATATATATATTATATATATATATATATATATATATATATATATATATATATTTATATATATATATATATATATATATATATATATATTTATATATATATATATATATATATATATATATATATATATATATATATATATATATATATATATATATATATATATATATATATATATATATATATATATATATATATATATATATATATATATATATATATATATATATATAGTTAGTTGGTTACAACGTATACTGTATAAAACGTTCCATCATGTAAATTCAAAATATTCCCATTCGTGTAGCAGGTCTAAACGATTCCACAGAGCGAAGTTGTGAAAAAGAAGCTAGTCAATAATTTTTCTTGTTTAACTGGATGCTTCTAGTGCTTCATTTTTGTTTCCTTCTAATCAAGTTGGAGTTAATTCCAATTGAATTTAATCATATTGGATTTGTCCTCTGAATACTTGAAGGAAATAACATTCATAGGCTATTATTAGTATGGAATGCGATCGTCCTAAAAGCTTTTTTTACGGATTCTTTCGGGTATCAGGTTAAGTACGCTCATACATCCAGTACTGCACACACACACACACACACACACACACACACACACACACACACACACACACACACTGTGAACTCGGGCGCAATGAGTGCTCTTTGCATTTGTATGTACTCTTAAGGCTGGAATTGTGCAGGGGAGAAAATGCTTATACGAGAATTTCGACCACTACAATACATCAAACCTGAAAGGTTCAAGGTTTCCTGCGATTTATGTATAAAGTGGGGTAGACACATTACCAACTTACCAGTGCGATTTATTTTTTCCATTTAATGTTGTGCTTCATTTTATGATATTTCATTTTTTCCCCATTTTTTTTCACTCGTGTTGGTATGATGGATGAAGGTGAATGGAATTATCTTTTGAGAATGTAAGCACCTACATTTTTATTTTACTTTACCCTCTCCTTAAACCTCTAATCCCTAATTAACTAGGGCACTAGAAATGTATAGGCAATGGTTTGATATAATAGTATATATAAATAGTGGGGATACCTTAACGTGGTGGAAGGGTTTGCATATTGCCATGATCAGCTAAGCTGTACTAAATATATTATAGTCATGGTCACCCATACTAGGTTGGTTTGCTGTGATCTATCAGACAAAAATCACCCCTCCACCAATTCGAATTGGTCAGCGTGGCGATGAGAACTAAACAACCTCAGACATGAATTGACACGTCTGAGGCCTTTGTCCTATCGTGGACTAGAAACGGCTGCGTGTTGAGTTGACTCGTCTGTGAAGTAAAGATTGAATTTGCTATTTATGAATAGTTTGTGTGATATTGAAGTCTGTCTATTTAAGCTGCCTTCTGAAACTATGGGTGTTCCCGCTTTTGTCGGGCTGTCACCAAGTGGGCTGTCTTTTCCTAGAGGATTTCAACTTTCATTTTTTAAATTATTTAAACAAGTATGTAATGCTGAATGCCCGTAGAGCGTAGGGTCCTCCTGGAATATGAGATCAGAAAAGACAGTCCTTAAAATAGTGTTTCGTGTATAGTACGCCAGTTTATCATTTTTTCAGTGTCGAATTACTAAGCTGATGCACATTACTGAACACTGGGAATAGAAAAATAAACATTACTCAGCAAAAACTGCAAACTTTTAATGCTTGTTTAGAAGTTTTCTCGAATCATTTCATTCCATCAGGAAGCCACACATTTTGAGTATTGTCATCGAGTTCTGGATAAGGCCTTCGTTGTCCTGATGTTTTGGATGTCATGATTCAACTTCTCTTCATTCCACTGAGGACGACTGACTACTCACTTGGGGCTTTTGATGACCTTATGATAACTCAGTGGTCTTCCACTGTCTTGGGTTGTGTTCACTTCCTTGAGGGTATTACTCAGGCACAACGTTCCATCTGTTAACTTATTTCCTTTCCTCACTGAGCTATTTTCCCATGGGCTTATACCATCCTGCTTTTCCAACTAGGGTTATGTCTTGTCCAGTAATAATAATTAACTATATATACAAGAAAAAGTAGTTCTCGAAGGCTACAAACTGTAACAGACAAAGAAAAAAAAAACATGGAAATCGCCGTGTGTTGGGAATAAGGACACATTGCTTCCAAAGATAAACTGGTAGGAAAAGTGGTCTCTGAAAAAAAGTGCATTCCAATAGGCCCTTCTGAATATATGGTTCCCCCCCCCCCCCACTCCCACCTCTTTCCCCTCTCAACGCTTGGGCTCCTCTCGGTAGCGCCCCCAGATACCTGACACTCGCTAGACCTAAATATTAATGGATAAGATTATTCGGAATCGGCGTGGTTAATGCCGACGTTAGTGATACCACGAGGTCCTGCCCGTGGTCTTGCCCAGGAATGTTTATGGTGACAAAAAGGGGTCTCGAGGGAAGTTGTCGTCCCCTGTGACCGGGCCGGACACTTCTCTCGTCTGGAGACACTAGATTATAAAACATAAAACCGGGTCTTGGTTTTCCTTTCGCGGTCTGCCACTCGTTTTATTTTGTTTTTATTGCGCATGATTACGGTTTAGATGGACTGCATCTAGTGAATATTTATTTTACTTCTGGCATTGGTGGTTGGGTACAGTAATAAATATCTGGTTTTGGCTAGAATCACAACTGGTACCTTGTCCCAACATCACCGAGATACGAGGTGAATACTGTATATCTTTGATGCATAATTTAATTCGGTTTGCTTTTTTGGTCTTCATTAGTATACGTACTCACATACTTGTAAACATAATCAACTGCTAATCAATCTAAGCGCATTCAAATAAAACAAATTACATGTGCTCATTGACTTGATCAGTGTTACGTGTAGCCTACCTGCGATGATAATTAGTCCACTGTAGGAGTCACAGTCAGAATAGGATCTCTCTCTCTCTCTCTCTCTCTCTCTCTCTCTCTCTCTCTCTCTCTCTCTCTCTCTCTCTCTCTCTCTCTCTCAACCAAATTGAGTATACGAAAAAAACAAGCTGTGATCCTACATGTGTAGGCCTATGTCACTACTATGAAGGTTTCCTCATTTAATTACGTGTGTTTTAGGCAATGTTTGACCATCCTTTATATTTGTGTAGATATAATCATCCTTCAACTCTGATATTAGATCAATATTATTTTCGTTATTGAAGAGTTAATGTGGCGGTCAGGATTTCTATTAACTTCAGAAAATAAATGTCAGGTGGCTGGTTAGGTTAAGGGCCTGCTGGGCTTTTGTGTTCTCCCCTGACCAGAAAATGAATATAAAGTTTAAACAACCAAAGTCTTGTGCGGATGAGCACAGCAGCGAGATATCCTGTATAGTTTAGATTTCCTTATCGCTTTTACCTATATGATAACTTAACCTTTGAACGATACCGTTAGCGGATATTTATTTTCAAGATTATTGATCTAGTTAGTTGGGAAATCGATTTTTTTTATTTAGACTCGCGATATTTTAAAAAAGGTTTGCATCAACGTTTGGAAATGGTATGCGCTCTGTGAGGTCCTTTTATTTTTCTTCGTGTCACGAACTATGTTCATTTGGATCAGGGCTGTCATGTATTTTATTCCCTCTCTGTGTGTATTATTAAAGAATAAACTACATACAAATTATTACACTGGATAATCTTGCAGTCCCTATATTAATTTTTCTATTAATTATCGATCTATACCGCCAGTTTACACCAATCTCTCGAGTATAACATTGGCATCATATTTAAAAAAAAAAAAAAAAAAACGCAGCTATCTACCGTCGTTGCAGACCAGAAGACGGAGCATTTAACCACAGTTGAATCTCTCTTTAGTTGGTTTGGATAGAGAAGTATCTGTTTCATATTTTAATGAAAGATAGTTATGCTATCGCTACAGTGAAGTAGGTTGGATGGAACCAAATTTATGTTCCTTTGATAGATAATGTTATAAAGGGGTCTCGTTTCATTAGTTTTATTCTTAAACAATTGGATATATATATATATATATATATATATATATATATATATATATATATATATATATATATATACAGTATATATATATATATATATATATATATATATATATGTGTGTGTGTATATATGTGACACTACAACAAATGCTTCTGTTTCTAGTCCTCTGCAGACAAAGCCTTCAGACATGTCAATTCATGTCTGATATTTGGCTAATTTTCATCTCCACGATGGCCAGTACTTACAGTTTTGCCGATCATGGCGATACGCAAACCCTTCGTGGTGAAAGGGTATGCCCGCTCAGATTTTACAGTTAGTGCAGGATATGTTGCTGTAAACCACATATATGTGGCCATTTATTTTTTTTATCTTGCTTCCTGCAAAGAAAAATATTGTTTGCTGTTAATTAAGTTGTCTTTATCAATACCTTTCAGTAAATTTGAGTTTCGAGAATTAGTGTACAGTTTGCTCACCACCACATGGCACCAGTCCTCTGTAAACAGGCTGAATGTATGTAGTTGGTGCTGGCCATAGGGGATTATGATTATTATTGTTACTTGCTAAGCTACCACCCTAGTTGGAAAAGAAGGATAAAAAAAAAGCTTCGCGAGGAAAGGAAATTAGGAAACAGGTGTAATAGTGTGCTGAATGTACCCTCAAGCACGAGATATTTAACACAAGACAGTGGAAATGGAAGACCATGGTACAGAAGCTGTGGCAGTACCCAACACTAGAGAATAGTGATTTGATTTTGGAATTCTAGAAGAGCAGTCTATAGTATCCAGAGCTACTCTCTTCTACTTTTACGTAGTGGGAAGTAGCCACAGAACAAATGCAAATGCCGTAGTTAACCATTTAAATTGAGACGAGTTTTTCGGTTATCTGGCTTTTTCAGGTTTATGAGGAAAGAGGAGAATGTGTAAAGAATAGGCTAGATTATTCGGTGTATGTGTAGGCAAAGGAAATATGACCCTTAACTAGAGAGGGATCCATTACAGTACTATCTGACTGGCGGTAGTATCTCAACGGGTGGCTGGTTCTTGGCCATCCTACTACCTGATAAGAGGGCATATCGTATATTACAAAGGGATTAACAACGTCTCATAAACATACATTTGCTTTAGGATATGGCGTATTAGGAGCCAAGTCATTGGTATTTCCTATGAGTAATGTATAAGGAATGCCACTTTATAGCATTGTGGCAGTAGTCCATTATGATTGACGGACCCGACTATAAATCGGCAGTTAAAGATAAATGTGGCAATGATTGTTGAATTGTCTGGTGCAAGTCCTTGTTAGGTACATCGGGTTAGGTTCAGGAAAGTGTCGAATTTTCTTCATACGGTTCGTTGTTGATCCTTATATATATTTTTTTCTTAAGTATAGTATCATTGACCAGGTCTGTATCCAATACTGGGATATTTATCGTGGTGACAATTAAACTTGGTTTGTTTCGATATACTGCACCGTGTTATACATAAAAAAACTAATCTAAAAGGAAAAGGTGAAAATAAATACTATCAACGACTCTCCTATGGAACTTCATTAATTGCCTAGATACTCGGTGAACTCAAGTGTCTGTAAAGGCTAGCATTTCATTTCATCGGTACAAGTACAGGCGATGAATTTAGTATAGAATGTTAGAAAATTTATTAATGGGCAGCCTATCGTGTTTTAGGGGTTAATAGTCACTGTTGTCAAGTGCTCTGAGGGATGAAAAATATTAGTAATGGTTATAATTTTTTTATTTCTAAATCCACTCGTGCATAAAGCGATACTCGTAGTTGATAAGAGTGAGTTTTTTGTTGAAGTCTACTTCTGCCAGAAGTCGGGATACGCCATCGTCTGAGGTTCGAAGTGTTCTCTTGAGGTGTTGTATGGATATGGTTGCTTCCAAACTCGACAGCCGGCGTTAGCGCAATGTGCTCGGCAGATAAATCACCAGCAAAACTAACCGTGTTGGACAGAGTACTCTGCCTTTAGGAACCCTATAATTTCCCATACTAAGTGACTCTTCTAGGCCATTATTCATTCTCCCCCCCCCCCCCGTGCTTTCCGGCTTTTCGAGACTCGAGAGGGGGTTGGGGCCACGCTGAGTGGATCTTTGAGGGAAATATATCAATATGTCGTTTTGTTTTTGTATCTAGGATGTAGCATACGACTGCACTTCGAGCGAGTGTGACCTTTACATGGAAGGCCACAGGGTCCAATTCCATCTGCTTCCTTCGGTGGTTTATGTTCTTCCTCAACTATGAATGTGGTTGTCTGGTGGTGGATAGGCCTATAGCCTACACTTGCAAGGATGGGACTCGGGGGGAGTATGGTAGACCTTTAAGGGGTATTTTACAGCTGGTTGGTAAGTCTAGACTAGCGGGTTTTGGTGACGACCTGCCGTTAGATCTCTCTCTCTCTCTCTCTCTCTCTCTCTCTCTCTCTCTCTCTCTCTCTCTCTCTCCGGGAATGGATTTCTGTGTAAATAAGCCTATTCTTGCCAGCCTGTTTTGATGGTGGGAATCCGAGAGAGGTCGTTGAAACCTTTCCTCTGACATACTTGGGATGAAGCAAGAGAAACGATTTATCGACGAAGGAAGAGCTGCTCTCCCCTGGAGAGCGATGCAGGGGCGCCTACAGTAGATTATGTGTCCTCTTTTGTCCATTGGAATATGGAGATTTGCCGGTCTAAGCAGAAATACGGGTCCTATTTGTTTGCCATGAAAGGACTATTTTCTTTGTCTGGTCGGCCATTGATTAGAACCGCACTGGACACTAACAATAGTCCTTTTGTATATATAATTCGCATCAAAGGTTTTCTGTTATTTTTTTTTCCAGTAGCAGGTGTCCTGGCGTAGCGATTATCTAAATTTAGGTGTTTTCATATTTCAAGGTAGTCGTAGGTGGGGATTTTAGTCAAGCTGGTTCGTTCACATTTTCTCTACAAACGTCGACCAATTCGGAACTATTTTCAATTTTGTGATTACGAGAACCGTTTTTTTTTATTTACCACATAATATTGCATACTCTTAATGAAGATTTTCTTATTAGAAGTAAAACACACACACGATGCATATGTATATATATATATATATATATATATATATATATATATATATATATATATATATATATATATATATACGTGTTTTACTTCTAATTAAAAATCTTGATATTTATATATATATATATATATATATGTATATATATATGTATATATATATATATATATATATATATGTATATATATGTATATATATGTATATGTATATATATATATATATATATATATATATATATATATATATATGTGTGTGTGTGTGTGTGTGTGTATGTATGTATGTATGTATTCAAATTGCCTGTAATATTATGTAAGATGGATTATTTTCTTAATATATTTTTGCTCTTAATTTCCAATATATCTAACATCCTCTAAAAGGCAATTCTGGTTATAGTTTGTTTTAAAACTGACTTTGTCATTGTTATTTCTAGATTCTACTGTATTTCCTATGAATATAGACGAATTTAATTCCTACTTAATTGATAAATGCTTAAAATTCTGGAATCTAAGTGGATTCGGCGGTTGGTTTTCCTTCTTAAAAGAAAAAAAAAAAAGTATTTAAGGTGTGGAGCTCCCTGAAGCAGAACGCTGGAGAACTTATCTATTGGTTAAGGGATTTGTGTCATAGGTTCCGCTTGACTGCGAAATTTACACAGAAAAAAAAAGTTTTTCAGAGATAGGCTTATCCGTCCTTAACCCTTTTTCACAAAACCCATCCCTTTACCCCCATGGACGTACCGGTACGTCCTTGCAAAAAAAAATGCGGTAATTTTTTTTTCATATTTTTGGTAATTTTTTGAGAAAATTCAGGCATTTTCCAAGAGAATGAGACCAATCTGACCTCTCTATGACAAAAATTAAGGCTGTTAGAGAAATTTAAAAAAAAAAAAATATACTGCAAAATGTGCTGGGAAAAAAATAATCCCCTGGGGGTTAAGGGTTGGAAATTTCCAAAGAACCTGGGAGTAAAAGGGTTAACTCCTAATTCTGATTGAAAAAAAAAAATGTTTTCGGTTGTGGTGTCTTATTGGAAACATCTGTCTGACGTTGTGTCTGACTGGAGTTCAAGTCCCGCTTATGCTCTATGGTTTCTTGTAATGTCTGCTACGCAACCTCACCATTATTGTGAGCTAAGGATGTGGGGGTGTTTGGGTTGCTTATAGGTCTACCAGCCGAGTCATCAATAGCCGTTGCCTGGCCCTCCCTGGTCCTTGGGGGCAGGGTTTAGCTTTGGCGTTTATAATATGTATATATGGTGTGTTAGTCTATGGCATTGCCCAGCTAACTAGGGCAATGTCACTGTCCCTTGCCTCCCTTTTAAACCTTTACTGTATGGTTGTTACAATGTTCCTTGCGTAAAACAAATTGTCGGTGATCAAAACTACATCAAATATGGTGTGTGTGTGAGGGGGGGGGGGGTTTGCAGAGTTGTATATTCTACGCATGTTCTGGTGTTTACTGTCCTCTTGGTAAATTTAGAATCTTGGCAGGTACGCATTGGTAAATATTTTTAGTAGACTTGCTGACAAGAAAATGCTGCTTTCAGTTCTACACTCAAGTGAGAGAAATGATATAGTATGGTTGAACCAATTTCCTGAAAGTAAGTATCTCAGTAGTATCTTTTATATATTTTTATTACTATTAACATTAGCATCAATATTGTCTGATTGTTTGAATGTAACCGAAATAAGACCACAATCACGATGTTATATGTGGCCGTGATTAACTAAACTAATATATATATATCCTGTTATCTATCAATTGATGAATGTTAGGAATAAACCAGAAAAAGAAAATGAGTACCCGTACGTGCTTCAGTCCATCTTAAAGGAAAGTAATTTGAAATTGAGGCCGTGACATTGCTCAAGGTTAGGATGGTTAACCTTTTTTTGCAGTGAGACTCGTAGATTCATGCCGAGAGGCGGTACGTAAATGAATTAATAAGTCACATTTATGGCCTTTAATTATCATGTTTAGCGTGTAGCACCTGTTCAGAATTGAAAGCCGTTTTTAAAGTCGTGTGTTTAGAAGTAAATTAGGACAAGTTGTGACGACTTATTGATATTCAGAAGTATGAGATTATCATGATCGTAGGCCAAGCCATTGCCTTGCCAAGAAAGCTTTTAAAAAAAAAATCTAAAGATAAAAGGAGACTTTAAAGTTTTGCGGGCAGATAATGTTCAGTATATACGTAGGTTACACATTGGCAGCAATGCAGGTCAGAAGAATTTCCTACTCTTGCGTAATATTTGGAATCGTGCGCAGTCTATAATGTTAAAATTTTAACATAAACAGGGGAAATATCTATTGCTAGATCAATTATGCATTACCTGAAATAAACGGTGTGAGTAATTATGACGCAGCTAGAGGTAATTCATTGCCAAATCTTAAAGTTGGCAGATAAATTTAGTCGTCGAGTGATGAAGTGAATATCCCATACCGGGATATTTTTGTTGGCATTGTTCTAAGGCAACCCCCGTTTGTTACTCGAGATTCTATTTGTTTTACATGCCAGCGTCAGATGATTTATATTTCATTTCGATGTAGATGTTGAGATAGTTGAAGTTGATGGCTTCTAGTATGTACACGAGATAGGTAAAATGAAAGTTAAATTATCTACCACCTGGGTCATTTGGTAAGAATCATGCTTTTTTATCCTAGGAATATGAGGTACCGCTTCAGTAAATATTTCTTTTTTAAATAACCAACATGCTTAGAGTTCGGTGCCAGTTGGACTGAGTACACTTTTTTTCCCCCTAATGTAAACAACTTGTTTACGCTTCATTGTCCGCGGAAATAAACACGGTGTTTACACTAGAGTCAGTTGAAGCAATTTCAGCGTTTTGCAATTGTGGGTTATTTATATCAATTTCACTGAAATGGGGTTTTAGGGTCTTGTTTTCGTAAATCAAGAGGCTTTGTTTGCATCGCTGTTTACATGTGGGATAATGGTTTGGAATGTTGATAAGATGGGTAACCAAATCAGGTTTAAATGTTATCACTGAGATTATACACACACACAATATATAATTATATGCGGTGTGTATATATATATATATATATATAAACTCCTTAGGCAAAGACTTTCTCTTAGACAATTTTCATTAAATGTCAAAGCACTTGTGGTATCAGCTGTTTTAAGAAAACTCTTTTCTTTCTTTTTTCTGTTCGTTTTCTTGTCTTCTGTCGTAGTATTTTGAAGGATAAGACGAAACTGCTCCATTTATTCAGCTCATTTCAACAGCTGTTTCAGCCAAAAAATAATCTCTGTCGTCAGTGCGTGCGTACTTACAATGGACTCATTATCCTTACAGAGTGGCAGTGCATTCATATAAATGAAAGTTAAAAGAAATCATATATGTGTGTGTATACATATATATGCATTCAAATAAGCCATATATATATATATTTATTTATTTTTTTATATATTAATGTCTGGATTCTCTTAACGACCTCGGGATCAGAGCCCCAGGCGAAATCACACAAGGTCGTTAAGAGAATCCAGACATTAATGTATCAAAAAAAAAAAAATATATATATATATATGGCTTATTTGAATATGAAAAACACGTTTAAATGTGCAAAATTTATCATATATATGCATATGTATATATGTGTGTGTGTATATATATATATATATATATATATATATATATATATATATATATATATATATATATATAACCATATATAACTTACATATTCAAGTTCTGTAAATGTCATTATTATTATTAATTGAAATATAGTTATAAGTCTATAGACATTTTCCCATAAAGTTTCAGGAGAAAGTATGTTGTTTATACAGTACTTAAGTAAAGGTAACCAGCAAATAAATTGTTTATTTTTTATTTTTACATGGTTTTAGATACGATAACTATCTGCGTACTTATTTGGTTGAGAATTTGTATGATTAATGAAAATTTGTTTTCTATTTACTTGTGTGCGTTTCAGTATTTTATTCAAGTACAGTGTTAAGTTTAGCTTTTAGATATTGCAAATTACTGTATTTTGATGCCATTTCATGTGTTATAATTACATGCAATGATGTTGCGTGGATGGAAAAGTTAAAACAAAACCAATTATTTACTCGAAAACAAATTATTTGGCTTTTTTTTTAATATGTATATGTGTGTATATGTATGTTCACACACACACACACACACACATATATATATATATATATATATATATATATATATATATATATTGAAATTTTGATTTTGCTATTGCATAATATTTTACTTCTCAACTTGGAAAACACGTTGGAAATTTGAGTGTCCCTGCTGTAGACTGGAAGTATTCCTTACTTCGTCGTTTTTAACGGAATAGATTAACATGCTAAAACAAAAATGTTATCTAAGACACTCATACAAAGAGCATGGCAAATAGCCCTGCATAAACCCAACTTGATAGTTTCCTACTTAGTTGACGTGAACGCCATCCCTTTCCTAGTGGATGCAAGATGCAAGATGCAAGATTCCGGGACCTGTGTTAGCAAACTCCTTGTTGACCCAGTTAGATTAAGTTGCAGTTTTGCTGACACAACCAGTTCATAATGGCTACGGTTTTTATTGGAATGTCGTATTTGAGGAAATGAGGTCCTACACGTTCAGTGTTTAAATTCGCCTTAAATCGGCTATTTTATTATGTGGACCCTTAGTTGAATTATTCATATTGTAGTTATCGAAGGTCATTCAAATGAAAGCTCAGGTTCGGAGAAGTTTTCGTTCTGGAAAAAAACGTGAAGATAACAGGGGATTTTGTTGGAAAGTTCTAATTTTTTAGGGTCGTTTAGTGGAATTTTCTACCACCTGAATCTTCTGTTTAACTCTTTGTTTTTACAAGGGAATTTCTTTTGATTTACTAACTTTACCATTTTACTTTAAGGACTGCTTTCCTGGTCTTATCACACATGTGATAAGGACTTTTCCTGGCCCTATCACACATGTGATAAGGACTTTTCCTGGCCCTATCACACATGTGATAAGGACTTTTCCTGGCCCTATCACACATGTGATAAGGACTTTTCCTGGCCCTATCACACATGAGATAAGGACTTTTCCTGGCCCTATCACACATGTGATAAGGACTTTTCCTGGCCCTATCACACATGTGATAAGGACTTTTCCTGGCCCTATCACACATGTGATAAGGACTTTTCCTGGCCCTATCACACATGTGATAAGGACTTTTCCTGGCCCTATCACACATGTGATAAGGACTTTTCCTGGCCCTATCACACATGTGATAAGGACTTTTCCTGGCCCTATCACACATGTGATAAGGACTTTTCCTGGCCCTATCACACATGAGATAAGGACTTTTCCTGGTCCTATCACACTTAAGGACTTCTCCTGGTCCTATCACACATGGGATAAGGACTGCTTCCTTGTCCTATCACACATGGGATAAGGACTCCTTTCCTTGTCCTATCACATTGGAAACCCTACGCGCCCCAGGACCTACAAGATCAGTTTATTGTTTACACTCTTAGCTGTTTGGCGAATTGCGTTTTTATCTTCTAATCCACGTCATCGAAGCGCTTAGAAAACAAGAAAGTCTCCAGCTTCTTGAAAGCCTTAATATCTAGTCTTTCTGATATTCAGTGGCAGCTTGTATAGTTTTAGGATCGTGTATTTGAAAGCTCTAGAACCTACAGTAGACATACATCTTGGTTCCAATAATTTGAAACCTGTAAGTATTCTCTTGTTTACATGATCCGTTGGCTGCATGGCGTTTATCAATTCTCTTAGATATTTTGGACGTCCGGTTCTGATAACTTGATGGGTTATTACTCGATCTTATACTATATGCTGGCTTTAAATAGGCAGCCAGTGTAATTCAATTACTCTTAAAATAAAGCTTGTATACATTTTTTACCCCAAACTCTTTTTGTTTAGCATACACATTTATCTTTAACTCTACTCTTAATGTTCTTAAGTTTTAATAATAACTTTCTTCCATGTTATACACAATTTTTTGCTACTGATTGGCTGTTCGTATAACTTCATTATTATTATTATTATTATTATTATTATTATTATTATTAGCTTAGATACAACCCTAGTTGGAAAAGTGTCTTGTTTTGTCACATTTTGAATAACAAATAAGGTAATCAGATCGGTTTCACTAGATATAAATCTATTTTTTATGCAATGAAAAATGAACATTGTTCATCCGACGTATTTTAACATGTTACGTAATACCACCTCATGGTTAAAGATTTAAGTAGTCAATAATTCTCACTTCGATTGCTAGACTTGATACTGCTTGTTATTCAAGCATGTCTTTTCCATGATGACCTGCCCCTCTCGTATACCAATTTTAAAATGTACTTGCGAGTCTCAGCTCCGTGTAGCCTAGTTCTTTCTTAATCTTATTTCGCAACTGCATTTCATTTCTGTTCATTTTGTTTCTTGTTTTTCTAGTATTCTGGTGTTGTTTGACTTTTCAGTATTTTGTTATTGTTTTTCTTCTCCGTATTCTGTTATTTTTCTCTTTCTTTTCAGTATTATTGTTTTTATGTCTTTTCAGTAATTATGTGTTTAAAAGTTAAGATCCTCTAAATACTGAAGTGTAATAATGTATTTATGCGTCTTAAGTTTATCAGATGTAGTTAGTTTCTTGTTCGTCTTTCACTTATATGTCCCATCATATCCTTTACTACTACTACTACTCTAGTTAGAAAATCAGGATACTGTAAGCCCAAGAGCTTCAACAGGAAAGCATATCCCTGTGAGGAAAGGAAACATGAAATGAATAAAATACAAGAGAAGCAATGAACAACTAAAATAAGATTTTTAAGAAAATTAACATTAAAATTGAACTTTCACATGTAAACAATAAAAACTTCGTATTATCATCCAATTGGTTTTGATATAGTACCTGATAACTTTTGTGAAATATATATATTTTTTTACCATAATTCTAATCTCTTCAAAGGACCTGTGTGGTTGTAAAGGGTGTTAAGAGTATTACTTGTCGTTGTCATATGTCAATTGGGTTAGATTCTAAGATAATGGATATTTATTTTGTTTTGCCCGAATATTTTCAGCGTAAGAATGGTAACATTTCTTCAGTATAATTCTGTCCATCCGATATTTATTTCTGGACTATAGTTCTGTACACCTGATATTTATTCAATCAGTATAATTCTGTACATCTGATATTTATTCCTTCGGTATAATTCTGTACAGCTGATATTTGTTCCTTCAGTAAAGGTCTGGTCAGCTGATATTCATTCTTTCAGTATAGTTTTTTACCGCTGATATTTGTTCCTTCAGCATAGGTGTGTACAGGTATTTATTCCTTCGTTATAGGTCTGTACACCTTTTAGTCTTTCTTACTACCATTGCTGAGGGCATTCCTCCTCACTGTCATGTTCCTTGTTGACAACTAGAAGTTTTTCCAATCAAAACTTTCCTCCTCCTTCGCAAGCAAAACTTCCTAAACGACCCTCTCCTGCGTTTCCCGAGGTCTAGTTCATTCTTTCCTTAACGACTCTCTCGTGTTCTCCCTCGTCCCGACGTGACACCAGACATGTCTAGAATTCTTCTTCATGTCACCCAAGTGCTTCTCATATCGGACTGTCAGGGGGATGCGGTCAAGGTGATTTTCCGGTGCCTCTTGTGATGTGTGTATTTTGTATTGCGTTTTAACTTGCCTCTTATTTTAGAATAAGATTCTGCTGCGAGTTATGGGTAGAACGTCCATGAACAAATGCACGTTCTCCTGTTTCAGATGTAATTTATTAATATATTTATTGGTTAAAAAAATGCTTGGCTTTGCACGCCCTCTCTGATGAGTCATGCGTGCTTGTGTGTGTGTAAATTTTAACAGGTCCTATGTAATTACAGTAATGTATTATTAGTTACATTCTCACGAAATAACTCATTATATTCTCGTCCGTATGAAAAAGCTTTGGCACTGTGAAGAAACCCCATCCTTTTTTTTTTTTTTTTTTCAATAAGGTCCATGTTACAAGTAGCCATAAATACAATTTTGGTAACTCCTGTGACATGTAATTCTTATTATTCAAAAGGTGAATAATAATGCACGTGGAGGAAGCCTGAAAAGGGCATTACCTTGGCCTTAAGGAGCTTCCAAAGAACAGGGTATCTATGAAAGAAAAAAATAAAAAGATGAAAGGACACCTAAAGTACTAAGGAAGATATTACTAATAGTATAAAGTGATATTGAGAGAGAGAGAGAGAGAGAGAGAGAGAGAGAGAGAGAGAGAGAGAGAGAGAGAGAGAGAGAGAGAGAGAGAGAGAGAGAGAGATTGTTGAAATGTGGATTGCTTTACAAGAAAACAGGAAATTAAAGAATCACTAGGGAAAAAAAGTCGGTTGGTTGCTGTGGCCTGATTGGTAACGTCTCTGCCCGGTGTTTGCCAGTCGGGGGTTCGAGTCCCGCTCAAACTCGTTAGTGCCATTAGTGTCTGCAACCTTACCATCCTTGTAAGCTTAGGTTGGGGGGTTTGGGGGAGCCTATAGGTCTATCTGCTGAGTCATCAGCAGCCACTGCCTGGCCCTCCCTGGTCCTAGCTTGGGTGGAGAGGAGGCTTGGGCACTTATCATATAATATATGGTCAGTCTCTAGGGCATTGTCCTGATTGCTAGGGCAATGTCACTGTCCCTTGCCTCTGCCATTCATGAGCGACCTTTAAACCTTAATGACTCCTTTTTGATTTGCCTTTTTAAAATAAAATTGGGACCCACGTTGGGAACCAATGTATTGTGACCGAAAAGTGGAATTAAGCAAAGGACTACATACATCCTTTTATCTGATCCCCGTCGACAGAAAAGCTGGGATAGCAAAGGGCAACGTGCTCTCTCTCTCTCTCTCTCTCTCTCTCTCTCTCTCTCTCTCTCTCTCTCTCTCTCTCTCTCTCTCTCTCTCTCTCTCTCTCTCTCTCTCATGAAAGAAAAGTTTGTTAAATATGATTTAGCTTTTCGGTTAAAGAACATAAAGAACAGATGAAGAATTTGAATGAAATGTGATATCTGGCTACTGAATACTGGTAAATACAAGCTAGGGTTAGAAATGCCATTGTTTGTTCGTGTATGTGTGGTGGTGTCCTGCCTGCCTGTGAGTCACAGGGAAGTGAGTGAATCATGCTTTATCAGCTCTCTCTCTCTCTCTCTCTCTCTCTCTCTCTCTCTCTCTCTCTCTCTCTCTCTCTCTCTCCACCTTCATGAACCTTTTTATATCTTTAATTAGAGATATATATTTTAAATAGATCATTACACAAATTAAGAAAATTCATATCTTTATAATTGGAAAGTAGGCTACATACTATACATTAATCATTTTTATTTCATTCAAGTAATTAACATTTCATGCTTTATTAGTCTCTCTCTCTCTCTCTCTCTCTCTCTCTCTCTCTCTCTCTCTCTCTCTCTCTCTCTCTCTCTCTTTGGGAAATCTGCTGGCGTGGACAGAAACTGCTGGCCACACAGATTTGAAACATGCGCCGTGCGCAGATTTACATAGCAGCATTGGAAAGGCGAGGCTGTTATAATAGGCTCTTTCGCAATCCCTTGTAGAATCGGTGTCGGATGGCGAATTGTTAACGTTTGATCGTTGCATTTGCTAATTCTTCTCATGTGTCGATTTCATGGTCCCAGACTCCCAGTGGTGTTTATGTTGTCCATTGGTATTCTGGTCCTCGTGGTCTTTCTCTTTCTCTTTGTCTCGCTAGCAACAGTGCGAGTTCGTTAGTGTGATGGTTTGTAGATGATATAAATAGAATCCAATCGAATGGGCCGTCATAAAGAGCGCCTATATAAGTATTTAATTTGATGGTAGGTTGGCCAGGGCACCAGTCACCTGTTGAGATACTACCGCTAGAGAGTTATGGGGTAATTTTATTGGCCAGACAGTACTACATTGGATCCATCTGTGGTTATGGTTCACTTTGCCTACACATTCACCGAATAGTCTGGCCTATTCTTTACAGATTTTTCTGTCCTCATACACCTGACAACACTGAGATTGCCAAACAATTCTTCTTAACCCAAGGGGTTAACTCACTGTAATTGATTATTGTTCAGTGGCTACATTTCCTCTTGGCAAGGGTAGAAGAGACTCCTTAGCTATGGTAAGCAGCTCTTCTAGGAGGAGAACATTCCAAAATCAAATGATTGTTCTCTAGTCTTGGGTAGTGCCATACCCTCTCTGTACTATGGTCTTCCAGTGTCTTGGGTTTGAGTTCTCTTGCTTGAGGGTACACGCAGGCACACTATTATATCTAATTTCTCCTCTTGTTTTGTTAACATTTTTATAGTGTATATAGGAAATATTTATTTTAATGTTTCTGTTCTTAAAATATTTTATTTTTCCCTTGTTTTCTTTCCTTATTGGGCTATTTTCCCTGTTGGGGCCCCTGGGCTTATAGCATCTTGCTTTTCCTACTTGGGTTGTAGCTTAGCAAACAATAATAATAATAATATTTATAATAATAATAATTTAAAACAATTCAAAATTTAGAATTGATAAATGAGAAATATTTCGTTCAAGAAGAAACTGAAGACTGACTTGTTCTCTTGAGTGTTTCGATAATGTGGCTTTGACAACAAGCACCATTTCTGCAGTGTGACATGCAAAATACATAAGAATGTATATGATATATGATAAACTGATTTCTTCGATCCTGTAGAGAGTAGGGTTCCCTTACGTGATAGTCCAAGGAAAGCAGTCCATAAAGTAAAAGTAAAGTATATTGTTTATAATCTTCAAAGTACTGCTTTCCAGTTGACCGTCATGAGGGTAACAACGTGAGTTTGCTCTTTAGTTAACATTTCGGTGTTACTTTGTGTTAGATTTTGTTTGATTGATTTTGCCCATATTAAAGTTAGACAAATTTTTTCTTAAAGGAATAAATCAGAAAGGCAGTGTTTTACCTCCGCCAACCAAGTCGGAAGGAACTTATGTTTTCGCCACTGTTTGTGTGTGTGAATCACTTCCTATGCCACAATTTTAATCGTAGAATAATGAAACTAGCAAGGATTAGCTGTTACGAAAAAAAGCTGGAAAATTAAATTTGGAAGGTCAGTGTCAAAGTTGAAAGTCACGGTCAAGAGAAATTTCCAATTTACGTAATCAGTCATAAGTTCGGACATCCTTGTCACAGACTTCAAACTTGGTTCATATTTGAGTGTATGAAAATCCACGCCAATTAATATATATTTTAAGGTCAGGGTCGGGAAATTAGCTGCCGCGGCGGAGGTCTGCGCTCTACCGAGTGCCCTTCTAGTTCATTATACAGTAGGCGGTGGCCACCTCCCTAGTATCAAGTGTTAGGTGGATTTTATCAATTTAAAGTTGCCTCCGTGGCAGGGAAGTGAAGTTTTCCAAACATCGCGCGACGGTGGAAATTGCCAAGCGACGCTAACAGGAAATTCTGCAATCGGTTCTTATCGTTAATTTGCGCTTTCAGAACTCTGGGGAAATTTACAAAATTCACTTTAGAATTTGTTAAGGAAAAATGTGTTTTCCAGATCTTGTATTTAAAATGTTTGAATATTATTTATTATATACTTACTATGAATATGTTAACATACTAGAATATATTAATATATTTACTAGGAATGTGTTAATATACTTATGAAGATGATGTATATGTTAATATACTTACTAAGATTATGATAATATACTTACTGAGAATGTATATATACATCCTAAGAATCTTATTATACTTACTAAGAATATGTTAATATACTTAATAAGAATGTTAATATACTTAATAAGAATGTTAATATACTTACTAAGAATATGTTAATATACTTACTAAGAATATGTTAATATACTTACTAAGAATATGTTAATATACTTACTAAGAATGTTAATATACCTACTAAGAATATGTTAATATACTTACTAAGAATATGTTAATATACATACTAAGAATGTTAATATACCTACTAAGAATATGTTAATATACTTACTAAGAATATGTTCATATACTTACTAAGAATGTTAATATACTTACTAAGAATGTTCATATACTTCATAAGAATGTTAATATACTTAATAAGAATATGTTAATATACTTCCTAAGAATATGTTAATATACTTATTAAGGATGTTTTGATTTGGGATCCGTTTGTTTTACAAACTCCATTATTCAAACAAAAGCTCAGTAATACTAGTTCAGACACCACTCGCCCTGTGTGGACAGCGGTTTGCTTCGCCTATGTCTTGTTTCGACACGTTTGAACAACAACAGGCTGTGTCCATACTCCGAATGATTTCTTATCTTATGAGTCATTTATAACTTGTGTCGGTCGGTTATGAAATTTAAAACCTAACGACACAGGTTTCCAAATAACATAGCAAACACTTAAAAATTTAAACTGTTTGCTATGTTATTTGGAAACTTGCATTGAACTTTCTGCCTTTGTGATTCATATAATTATCCTGTCATGTTCTTCAATTCTTATGATGTAGGAAATTAGTTATTTAGTAGGCATTATTAAGATATTATGAGATCATAATTTTTTCTAGTCTAGAAATTAAATGTCTTTTTTTTCTTGCGTCATTCGTATTTTTTAACATGATACTGTGAGGGCCATTTATTATTATTATTATTATTATTGTTATTATTATTATTATTATTATTATTACTTGCTACGCTACAACCCAAATTGGAAAAGCTGGATGTTATAAACCCAAGGGCTCCAACAGGGAAAACAGCCCCTTGAGGAAATGAAATAAATAAACTACAAGAGAAGTAATAAACAATTAAATAAAACTAACAATCAGATAAATTTCACATATAAACTAGTGTTATTTGAATGCATGGTACAGTCAAAAGCAAAAGTCCTGTCGTCTCCGGTCCCCCTCTGTCACCCCCAATATTTATAGATTCCAGAATTTCAGGTGTAGAAGAGTTTGGTTGTTAGGGGGAGACCGACGGTGGCCCGGGGAAGTACTTGTTAGAGCTGTGAGGGGTGTGATGGTAGGGGAACCACGAAAAATTATGGAAGAACGTAAACTCAGTATAATTTCTCCAGATCTTAGTTCTATCATTATAATGATTCTAACTTGTAATTATATGATATATTTGTTGTGTGTTATTTTTTATTTTATTTTTTTTTGCTATGCCATTCTCACGAACAACTTGTTGACAAAAAGAATCGATATTTAGTTTGGAAATATATTATGACCCGACTGAAAAATCTTTCATATACACAAGCTAGGAGTCCTCTCTCTCTCTCTCTCTCTCTCTCTCTCTCTCCCATATATATATATATATATATATATGCGTAAAAATCACAGGGAAACGTGATGCTCAGATGCAGAAGAATCACAGGGAAAATAAAAATATGAAATATAAGATTAAGTCCTGACTAGTTTCGTGATACTTCTTCAGAGGACTGATTTATTGAGAGAGGTTTCTTTACATTTTATAGGGACAGTAAACGGACGAACATACATATAGAGACTTATATAACAATGACGCTCCCATACCAGCTACCTGAGCTGGTATGTTTACGTATGTTCGTACGTTACGTTTACTTTCCCTATAAAATGTAAAGAAACCTCTCAATAAATCAGTCCTCTGAAGAAGTATCACGTGTATATATATATATATATATATATATATATATATATATATATATATATATATATATATACACACACTGATTTTTAAAGGAAATTTCACGCAATTTCATTTCCAAATTTTACATAACCTACCCATTATCGTTTTTTTTTTTCAATCTTTCATTTAACTCAAATTCTAAAGATCCTTTATTAGAGATCATAGTCCTAAATATCTAAATTATTCCACCTTATTAATCCTCTCTCAT